>NC_092689.1:10781878-11134378 GCF_964275005.1 Diadema setosum | reverse complement strand
CCAATTCATATTCTGTGTAGACCTGGATCTACGTACTACTACTAGGCCCTACTACTACTACTAGATCTAGTTAGTTTAACCACTGTCGACTCTCCAGATAGTACTACCGGCCCTAACCCCAGGGCACTCTCTGTTAGTTGTACAAAGTGCTTCGCATTCGGGCTGGTCGCTGTTATTATAACCCCTAACCCCTAGTATTTTACAAGTTTTTGTTGTAGACCTATAGTAACGTTAGATAGTAACATTAGGACTTGTAAACGTAACAATGACACAGGTAACGTACAGCTGGTTCTCTGTAGTGTAAATGCTAACGCTATAAGTTCATGTTAGGGCCTAAAAAACATTAGGCTTAGGGTAGGCCCATAATTCTGTTGGACAAAATAACCTAGATTTTCTAGACTGAAAAAAAAAAACAACAACAGATTTTTCCTGTCGATTTGACACAAAACGGAAAATTTGTATCACTTCAGAATACTATCCACACAGCTAGTGACAGTGTAATTATTCAATGTTAGACACGTCTTCAAAAATATAGGCCTAACTTTAATAATATTGATAATAATTAAAATGCAGACCAATTCTTATGAAATTTCAGGTTTCTTCTTCGATCCCTTCACTATTGACTATTACCTGCAATTCACCCATACATGAACAAATCGGGCAATTGCTCTCATGAAATATCTGCACGCTAAATATATCATAAAAATCAACCCACAAACATTTCTATTACTTGTAGAAGTTGTAGTAGCATGCTAAGTAACAAACTACCTAACTCAGCTGGCCATTTGGTCATTCAAACAAACGGCGATGTGCCTACGTGGGACTATTGTGATAACGCTACTACCGGTAAGATTAGATCTACATCTAGCTAGCCCTTTGGAGAATTGTAGAAGATTCGAACAAAAATATATCCAAATAATATCACATTATGAATCCACATGCATTACTTTTCAATTGTACACAGCTTTAAATATACTCACTAATAGAAATATGTACTGGTAGCGGTGTAGAATGCAACTTAGCCTCTAGGATCCTGCCTCCGTCGTAGATCTGTTGCCTCTGCGCTGTATACACTGTGTGTATACGTGCTATGTCTATGTAGCGAGTGCTCAACGCATGTAACACAATAGGGAGAAAAAGTTAATGATAATATGCTAATGATATGTTAATTAGTATTACCCTCGAACATGACGATTGAAAAAATTAAAGTCTCTCATAGCTTAGGAGAGACTTCGTGAAATGGTTTTTACTTCTCTGTGAAAGTCTCTCCTAGCTTAGGAGCGGCTTGGCCATTTTAAGATTTATGTGATAGCTTTTATGTGATAGCTTCATGAAACGGACCCCTGGTGCGCCCTTGGTGTTCCTATGCAAATTGTGCGTTTTCAGCCATTTCCACAAAGCTGACGATATATCTACCGGGGGCATTTCATCGAGCGATTTGTCAGATATATATATATATATTTTTTTTTTTCTAACGAATATTTGCTCTTGGTCAGTCAGATGCAAGAATTTCAGTCTGTCCAAAAAAAAAAAAAATGTATCTGAGAAAACGCTTCATGAGATGCTCCCTGAATAATATGGTAATATTTTCTGTCCTCTGAAATACACTGTTATTCAGATGTTTTTGCCAATAAAGTATAGTTTTCATTCTGGGGTTTTGGGTTGTTGTTTTGATACATTTATGTGAATCTCATTCGTTTCTTAACAAGTCGGGGCATCATTTCTGACAGCTGATCATGAGGATCAAGAGCTCCTCTGTAACATAGCGTGGTTAAGCAGAGAGCGCACACTAAAATGCACGAATTTTTTGAGAAAAAAAAAAGGAGTAACTCCGCAGTGCCATGGCCTTAATTAGCTTAGAATTAATACACATGACATAATTTTCCTGAATGACATCAACTAAAATGCGCCTTAGAGATATTGTCCAGCTAGAGAGAGAACATGTGCCATGGAAACGAGAATTTGTTTTTGCGGATGAATAATGAAAAAAAAATGAAAGCTTCATTAGGCCTATTGTGCGTACAGTTCAATTGCGTTTTGTCAAAAGAACAGAAAAATGCGCTCCTGAATTACGTTTTCCTCAACTTTACTTACACTGACTTATGCAGATCATATTTTTGTGTTTGTGTGAAATTAAATCATAATAAGCTAACTCGGAATGATGTTTACACCAGAACAGATAAAAACAATATTATTTACAATCGATTGCACTATATCGATGGCACGAAAGCCGTAAGAAGATTGTACATCATCGAACGAGAAAACAAAACAAATAAAATAACAAATCAATCTATACTTAGGACATAACAGAAATTGTCGCCAGTCAGCTTGTAGTTTTAATTCCAACCACAATGTCATGATGAACAGCGCAAGTAAGAGTCGGAGAAACTCGTGTAATGAGAAGAAACGACTTAGTAATCGCTATCATCTGATTCGTCGTCATCGTCATCATCGTCGTCATCATCATCAGAGCTCACCAAGGCGAGAAGTCCCTTTCTCTCGCCGGCATCCTGACTGGACTGGAATGACGCCATACTGTCCAGCCGACTGGACAGCGTATTGCCCAGGCCTTTCTCCCCTCTCCCTGCTCGCTCTTTGCGCGAGCCAGCAAAGGCGATCATGGAGTAATCGATAAACGATTCCCGCTTTTGCAATCGCTCTTTCTGTCGCTCCTCCATGCGTTTCCTCATCAGCAAAAATTTCTCCTTGTCGGTCAGTTTGGGGGCATCTGGACTAGAGTCCTTCTTTTCCTCACGCTGTTGCTCCCTCACCGGTGGCGGGGATTTTATGTCCGGTAGGGGACTACGGGCATTTTCATGCGTCTCCAAAGTAGGCAGCGAGAAATGTTTGTTCTCTACCTCTTGTTCTTCTTCTTCTTCATCTTCTGCTACAACCTCTTCATGACCTTCTTCGGAATTTTCTGATATTGTGAGACCATTTTCCTCTATTTTCGTGTCAATGAGTTTTGTCCTGTCCGAGTCACCATGTGTAAGGTGGTGTGATGGTACTGGCTTCGAAGGCTTAACCGATTTATTTTTCGCGTGTGAATGTCGCCTCTTACGAGCAGGTTTGACCACGTTCGGCAGTTGTTGTGAAGATTCAGATACCTTCTGGCTAGATTGGTCCGAATTTGATAAGCATTCCGCTTCACTTCCATTGTCGTCATCGTCCTCTTCTTTCTTTTCCCGCCGGTAGAACTTCACTCGGCGTGATTTGTTCGTCCGCAGGAACTCCACGCGAGGTTTCTCGATTTGCGGCTTCTCTACAAAGCACGCCTCACACGGCCGCTGGAAATACGTCGGGGACTGCGAGCGTTTGCGTCTCGAATCCTTCTGGCTAGCCCTCTCTCGCCGGGCTCTGATTTTCTCCTCCTCCTCCTCAACGTTCAGGTTCAGTATGTTCCAATCATTTATGTGCGACTGCAAAAACTGCGGATCGAATTTTAAGTCGACGTGTGGCCGCGGGGTAGATATATCGAGGGCCTCGAAGCCCCAAACCGGCTCCTCGTTCAAAGCGGTCATGTTGTCAATAATACCCGAGTCCTGGTCCTCCTGTTCCATCTCCTTCTTCATCATCTTCATATACCACTCTTCGGATTCGTTGTCATCCATGTTCATCCTGAGGCCGTCGTCGATGGCAGAATTTTCGCGCGCTTTCTGCCCATCTAGGTCACGTCTGGCAGCAAGGAGCCGCTTGCACAGCGCCACGTCCATTTGCTCCTTGGCGTGAATCAGCCGCCGGTAGGTAGGCGAATTGCTTCGAGCGTGGTAACCATATTTCGAGCACTTTATGATGACGTCTCCCTTCTTCTGATCTGCCTTAACTGTGGCATCAGTCTGCCGCGAGTTGCGTCGACGAGTTACCTGCGGTGAACCGTTCACGATGCTTACCTGGAGGTCATGACAATGCCAGAGAGTTTAATGGAGTTGATAATGAAACCAACAAAATAAAGTCACTACACTGTAATTCTTTTCAGATAAAATGTGGGATATGAAAAAGAGCATCCATCATAGGTGCCTTATCCTTCTTCTTTTGCAGGACGCCCTTTTAGCTTATTTTGATAGAAGAGTTTACGAAACCATTGTAGATAAAAATGACGATATGATGTGATGAGTTTGAACTGAAAACGTATTTGATTTTAAGTATATGAGAAATAGAAAATCATCTAGATTTTCTTCCTTTTTCTCTATTTCTTAATCTCATGTTCTTTCTCTCATCTAAAAACAAACGAAACAAAGCAAAACAAAAAGGTTTATAATAACAACATAAGGACCCTTATGATTTGATAATTAAAGAAATCGGCATTTCGCATTTAGTAATTACACAATTTTAAAACAACTACAAAATATCACAAAATAATAACACAAATCATTCATTTGTGAGAGAACTCAAGAGAAACAGAACGTTTGCAAATGGAGTCAACCCTGCATTCGCCAAAAGCAAGACGGTCATGTACAAAAGTACTGGAAATATCAGACATTGATTCTGAGAGAGTTAAGATTACCTCAAACTTGGGGTTGTTGGCCAGACTACGAAGAGCCGAAACTCGATCAACGAGGCCGTCACACGACGCGCTGAGAAGAGCGTCGGCCCGACTGTTGGCGGTAGTCGAGATCACCGGCAGACTCGACGTCGAGATCGAAGACAGTTTGGAGGACGCACACCACGTTGACGATCGCTGCAAGTTCGGACGCGGCCGCTCGCCTACGACACCGGTGAGATTGATCTTTGGCGTTCGGAATTCGGCTACAGTGTGCGACCTCAGCAGGCCCAGCCCGCGGGATGTCCGTCCGTTCTTCGTCCGATCGTTGACGGCGGAAGGCAAGCTGCAGCGGTCCTGGCGGCGGTATAGCTGGGGAGAGACCAGAGCAACAAAGGACTGGTCCTCTTCGTTAGCACCAATCTGCGACCAGTTTCTGGCGGAAACAAAAATGGAAAATATCGTGTTCGTTGAAAAATTGGGTGTTAACATGCAGTTTTCTGGTTATATTTGCAATTTTTCGCAGGGTCTTGAGGGTACGATTGAAAAGAATAGCTTGAAAAGTTGTTGAATGTCGATATATACCTTTAGTGAAAGTACGTCACAAACTCTTTTATACTCATTTTATATCAAATTGACTGGGGTAAAAGGTGGTGTAAAATACCGTCGATAGTTCCATGGATGCAATCTTTAGAACAGGATCATACACTTTCAATCTTACGATTTGTCAATGTCCAAGTGATGCCTAAATTCGTGCACAGATGGTGTATCATGTTCATACTTGATCATGTTCCGCATAATCCTGATAATCCTTTTGCGAACATGTCACTGTTTACCGATTATTTAAAACGTTAAACAATATAGCTTTGTGCTTGGTAAGGATTTTGTTTTATTTTTGGTAAGCAGAAAACATTTCCAACTTTCTATCTGACTTATATTTTATTGATTGTAATCTTGGTTAGACTTGATGCAACATTAAGATAAAGTTACATAACATATAAATAATATACAAAACTATTTTGGAAATGATAGAGGAATCTGAACTTTTATTCCCCGTTTACTTCTCTACCTTCGTGTGGCACGGGAACTTTCGTCTTCCAAAATGACATTTAACCAGCCTTTCTTCTTCTTCTTTTTTTTTAATGACAGAACGGGTTGCAAGTGATGTATTTAGATATACATTGTAGGTCAAAAGAACTCCATGCATCTATTTGTAAATATGTTTCATTGTATATTTCCCCATAAAACCAACTCTTAACAGTGCTTAAAGTCGTTTTTTTCAAAGTCACTGGCATTACTGAATAGTACGGACTTGTTGAAGAACAGCCTGTGGCTGAAACAAGTGACCGTGTGGAAATAAAATAAACGAATGAATGAATTAAAAAATAAATGAATAGATTGGTATCACCATGTCTAGAGCTCTCCATGAATTACTACAAACAATGTGAACATTTGCCGTCTTGATATAGATGATGCTTGTTATGTATGAAATGTCCATAGCCATGTGGATAAGGATTTGGACTTTCAAAATTAAAGTCCGATGTGCGATTAATGTGCGGCGCCTTCATCCTTTAACAAGAACCCTTTACACACAATGTCACTTAACTCAGCTGATGTACTAATGCCTACCCAGTAAACTTGGGGGTAAGGAGACTGGCAGAGCCAGAAAAACATTGTCAGACAGTACCGCATCGTACTCTTGAGAAACTCAGAACTTACTGCGTAGTCATAGTGAAATAATATGGCGTCTTTTGCCTCAGCCAACGATGGAGACGCTATCCATTTTAGGATTTTGAATTCTTTTCCATGGAAGTTTATACGGCCATGCGCAGCCGATTGGAAGGATCTTCCAACATCATATGTGGCTATAATGTCCAGTGACGTCCACAACTTTTCGAAAAAGAAAAGACGCATTGGGAACTGACCAGGGTACCGTCGCCATGCTATAAGTGCAAGTATACTACCAAGACTGCTGGTCTAATCATGCCAATGTATCGAGTTATGTCACTTCGGTCGAACGACACACTGATGTCGCAGGCGCGACACTTCAGACAGTACCAAAAGCAGAAGAAAGATGACGTGACCGTCGCGAAATTTTGACCAAGCTCCCACAATATTCACTTGGGAAGACTCTATGAATGGTCCGGCAATATAGGTCCACATCGACAACATCAAATCTAAAGATATTGATACTGCTCTAATTCTGAATATGATTATAAGCTTCGGTTCTTTAGAAGAGTGTCTTTATTTTCTCTCCTTTGTCGCAATTCCTCTTTCTCATGACACGGCGAGCCTTGGAGAAAGTGGTTGCCAACCGCTCACCATTCACCACAGGTGAGTCCTCACGGGACCGTGTCAATGTACCCGCTTCCACATGCCATGACAACAAGTTTATACCAACTCCTCAATTTCCTGATCACATAACGTCAGAAGGGCAACCGTCACTCGTTTCTCGTTCACGTAATGTTTTCTCCAAATATCATCCAAGTCCTGTGTTTTGTATTGGTAGCGATGAACAGGTGTAATGACACCGGTAGAGAACCAGGGACATGTTCTCCCACCACGACAGGTACCGACATGGATGTACGCGTAAACAATCTTAAAATCGTTGACTGATGTCTGCAAGCAAGTCGTCACAATCGATGTTTATCGACTGGCCGCCGTCTTGTGAAGTTTCTTTGTGAGTCTCTCATTTCGACGGACAAACAAAAGACTAGCCACGGGCGATTCGGCAAGCTGACTTGTCCTGATTCAGCTTTTCTTGTACTCTTTTCTTTTTGTTAAGATTTTCCTCTTCCCTAGAGGTTCATGTGGGTTGTACAACGTAGCTGTAAGTGGATAAATGTAATTGTATAGGAGTAAGGACCACGGCATTGTCCGCGAGACAAGAGACGCTGTATTTTCATGGTAATTTCATCAAAAAAAATATATCGTTATCTCCGAGGAGAAGGAGCTATCAAGGCTTGGAATTCGTTTTGATGAGACATGGACAAATATGGGTATGAACAGGAATAAAAACTAATTCAATGCAAGACTTTATCTTCGATTGGTTTTAATATTTATAAAAACAAAATTCATGGAACAGAGCGCATTTATCTTTAAGGATATAAGCACTTGGCATCGAACTTGTCAAATACAAAATGAAGGAATTACTATTGACATGATTTTAGTTCACATTTCTCTTATTTTTAATCAATCGTCACATTGCCAGGCAAGAGTGAGAGATACTGCCTTTAAACAGATTCGAACATCATCCTTTGTGTTCAGTGAAAAAAGAGTGCGAGATCGAGAGAAGAAATGTTAGTATTGATTTATACGAGTTGTCACCTGGGATAAAAGCAGGACGCATCAGCGAACACAAAGACCAAGATGTTGGATGATACAGCTGAAAGGACCGACCCTTGGTCCGGGATCGATTAACGTGTTCGGATATCCATAGAGCAATTGATCTCTGACATTGGGGTATATGATAGGGATCCTTGGAGAGAACGGAAGGGGTAAAGAAGCACACTCGTAGATTGGACCTTTACCCTTTGTTTTTAACCCCTCCGATTCCACCAGCGAGATTTTGAGAGAGGATCTCAAATTGTAGCCAAATATTTTATTGTCACTTAATCCGTGCAATATGAAAATAAATCTGCCCCCTTATACGCTCTGATGGCTATGGTTGGTCTATTATTTTGCAAGTGCAATGAGTCCGATCGGTATAACACCCGGGGTCTGTATTCAATTAGGAGTTGCAAACGTTTGACAACACAACACAATCTCTTTTGCAAGAGCCTCAAACTAGTTGACCAGGTCATGCTGGTGTCAAGGTCATAAATAACATCCATATCACTGTGGAATTGCTCTAATTATATACTCTGTCGGTAAACAGCATTGTGCGCAGAATTATGTGTGAGCGTGATATTTGAGATCATTTCGTTCCAATGAGTCTTCTTTGTACTGTATATTATAATTGTTAAATGTGAGTACATGACAACAGAAAAAGACTTTATGTGTGAAGGAAAAGGATTTATATACTATGGCCCTGCTATTGATATTCAAAGATTTCCGACCAAAATGATCGTTTGTGATACTCATATAAATTCATGATTATCTCCGGATCTGTTAACTATTTCCTCATCTTATTTCATTTACTCATTCTTCAAACTTTTGGGTAATTGTTAAAAGCTTTAGTGTGTTAACTGGTGGCATGCTTAAAATGTTGTTCAGTATAATTATAATTAATTGTTCTTATAACATTTATTGCTGAATCTCATTGCTGCATGACAGTTAAGGTTGTACGGGCAATTTTCTAATTCTCTGTTCACTACATTAAACTGTCATCTTTTAATGTTAGCCAAGGAGTTTTAGGGGAAAAAAAGGAACGAAATGATCTCACAATACTTTTAGAAATAGTCTTTTGGAAAAAACAAGTTTTCTATCTACTTCTCTTTCCCTACAAAGAATACACATATTTCAAAAAGTATGAAGCAAATGATGTATTTTTTATTAAATGAGGTAAGGCCCGATGTTCCTGAAAGATAATTATGTTCATAACATCTGTATTTATTTTCACAATATGATATTTGCTATACTTGCAAGTTGTCATGTTTTGACCTAAATCCACCGGACGGCTGCGGTCAAGACATCCTTTATCAAACCAGCGAAATCCCTTAAACAATACAAGTTTCAAATATTCCTTCCACCTTGTCATGTTTGTCTGAAGTTAAAGAACCTACAAGTATGCAATAGATTACAGAAGTACCATGAAGCTAGTGACCTTCCTTATACCGCAGCGGTAAAGAGCTAACCATACCCAAACATGCCAGGGCATTGTCCGATGTTAAGGAACCTAGTATTTCTCGTGTAGCTACTAAGCCAATGACCTTCTTTTTCACCACAAGGGATTTAGGCTCAATGGAAACCACTCAAGTGAACTAGCACTTCTCCATGCTATGCAACCATACAACCGGTATGTCATTCAGTAAAAGCATCTGAAGCTGTTGTTGGTTTCATGTTCATCGACTTAAGCCAAGCTTCTTTATTTTTCTTTTTCTTTTTTAAATTCTTTCCTTCGTGACGGTCTTCTTGCAAGGTCGATTTTTCAGAGAATCAGGTAGAACGCCCTCAAGTTGTCTGTGACAAAGTAGCGGGATGACGCAGAAAGTGGTACATAGTGTAGTTCTCGATAGTTACAGGCTCATGCCTTATTTGGTGTCTGCCTAGTATTAATGTGCTCACAAGGAACACAGTTAAGGCAACTATAGGAAGAGATCAGTAATACTGGCGTACGTGTAGCATCATGCTCGTTGGCAGACTTAACTGTGTCACGAAGTATATACAGTAGATTGCAAGGTCTGTATTGATAACTGGGAAACAAAGTTTTATGCTTCTTACTATGTCACTTCACATGTGTTTGCTTGTAGCCTGTAATGATAGAGATGCACGTAATTATGTTATCCTTAACGGTCTTACAGCTCGTCATAGGGTATGGTCTCTCCAGTGTTAGAACTGCGCCTCTACACAGGGCCCTACCATTATCTTCTTTTTTTTTTTTTTTTACTCCAGCACTACGTGCAAAGTCCCCTTTTTACGTCTTGGTTGCGAGGGAACTCGTGGGTAAAAATACCATGTCTAAGGACGCAAGCACTTGGCCGGATTCGAACTGGGGACCTCTAAAGTCAGGTCTATAAACCACTATACCACAGTGCCCCCGTTCAATCTTCTCACTTTAATCAGGGAAGTCTCTCTCCACCTCCCTGCTTTAATCTTCTAAGAAAAACGCTCTCAAGAATAGGCACAAATACTCATTTGCCTTTTTTTGAGTCACATAACGTTAATCGTGAACATACATTATTTTCTTGGATGGTCCCAAAAGTATACGCCGTGGAATGCGAAGGTACAATATTCTTCCGTCATCAACATCTTAACACGCGTATAATGAACGACGTGGCCCATATTTGTTAAAGTCTTTGAAAATGATACAGGGTGACTTTGGGTACCTTGTGTGGTGTGTGAGGCGTTGTCTTCGCTCCATGTCTGCCGACTTTGACTTGCCATGACGGGTGCTCCCTCCACCGCCCCGCCTCCCGAGAAACACCATCCGCCTGTCCAGGTGCACGGAGATGTCGTTGGCTGGGGTGCCCAGAGGTCGCGGCCCCGAAGACCTGGGGCTCGACCGTTTGGCACTCGTTTGCTTCTGACCACAGGGACTCACGCTCACTACTCCTCTTCCCGGAGATGCCACGTACATTTTCTCTCAGTTCACAAAACTATAAACTATTCAATGTACCTGAAAGAAGAGAAATGAAAGAAGTACATTGTATGAATCATGCACCACACACAGGAACAGACATGCATAATGTGTATTATGCGTGTGTGTAATACTAAAAGTTTGTGTCTCTTTCTCTGTCAGTGAATATACACACTCTAGCAAAAGTAAACCTTGGCAAAATATTCACTGATGTCACTTCATTGTTCTAACAATCTTCTTCATTACAATTCTGTCCATCAAAATACATCTTTTGATACCCCCCCCCCCAAAAAAAAAAAGAGAGAGAGAGAGCGAGAGAGGGAGGAGGGAGTCGATATGCAATCACTTTATCGAAACATTTCCACTCCATGTTATGACAGCACTAAGCTTGTACGAGCAATACCATTTCTTTCTTTCGTTTCAGTTTCACTGAATTTGTTCATTTCTTTGTTGTTCTCATTTCTAAGTCAATGTAATTAGTCTCCCAATAATTGATAAAAGAGTGGCCTCAGATAGGTTACATGATTAAAACTTTTTTGTACATGGATAGAAAGATTGTAAAAAAATCTTCACGCAAACATATTTTCTACGAATTTAAATCTTACAAGTGTACAGAGGTTTTCTTTTTCTTTTTCTTTTCTTTGTCTTGTTACTCCCCGTGAATAATATCGTACTCTCGATTTGTGTTACCATGAGCACCAAGCGAAGAAGATAGAACTACTGTATATAGCTTGCACTCTCTCCGTAAAGCAAATTACCTTCGTTTCTCATAATCTACATTTTGTTAACATCGCCGTTACCATGCAGTTTCTTCACAGATTGTTATTTTGTGAGCGACGTATGCTTCTGAGCTAGAAAATCAGAAAGCGCTGTACTTTAAGGTAAGCTCGCATATCTCGACCTACTCAAATCAATTTCATGGTTGCCGAATCTCTGAATATTTTGCATAATACACTGTATCATGTTAGCCCTTACACATTCGTGTCTTTAGTAGTGTATTTCTATGTTAGTCAGTTGTGTTGTTTTGATTGGATAGAAAATATCTCCAAGTAAGGCAGTAAGAAACCGATAGACAAGATGTTGTTCTCTTAGTTTTGTTTCCGGTAGCAAAAAGCTCTGCCTTACTTTCATTGCAAGCTAAGATGACGGCTCGTACAAATCTGCGGGAGAGATGCACATTCCCTTTGTCAGTAACTGTTGTAACCACTCTTCTTATAAGAAGAGTGTATAGACGCCATCAGTTCGTAAAGACACCGACCATCTAAGAGCATTACATGTCTCGTGCATTTGCTTGAATGGCAGACTTAAATGTTTAGTCTTCAGCGTTGACTGGCCAGGGAAAAAAATGTCGGCATTTTAACATTATAAAGCGTTTGAGATAATAGTATATGTCATTCAAGTGATTCAATTCAGAGAAAGAATGCATGCATTGTTGTAACGAAAAAGAAAGTATATTGTGCTTTTTTACAGAACTAAAACACTTGCCTATAGTAGCATTGAATTGGTATATTGTGTGCTTTAGACCAGTCCATTAATTTTCTCATTAACTGCAAGCTATATCATTATGATTAAACTGCGAACGGATATTGCTAGCTCGTTCACAGGTTATTTCACAGCTCAGTCAATGCAAGAGGCACCATTGCATGAATCGATAGTAATTATCTCCCGTTTGGTTCACAAAGACTCTCCGGATTAATGACCCTTGTCGATTGTAGTACTACAACATTGTCCAGGAATGACGTGAGTTTGCAACCCATATTAACATAGCGTGCTTCAAGGAGAGCATGCCATATGCCCATAACAATGCCCTTTCAACACCAAACGCGGCAATCATAACCTATAATAATGTTGTTTATTGAGGACGGCGACGTCACATCTAATGTGTCATTAAAGAAAACAGACAAAATAAGGTTACGTACTAATCGTCATTTTTGCTCATTGTACTTACGTTGTATTTCTGACACAATGCCGGACAGCGCGTGAAATTTGATAACCATCATAAGATTAATGTACCGAAAATAGTGATTGTCGTACATAATATGTTACATTACAATACATCGCCGTACAACACGTACGTGGTTGCATTCCCTTATTGCCAAAGTTTTTGGTTTGTTTGCTCGTTACGTTTAGATTTTTGGCTATTCCAGGAGATACATGTATATCTCCATCTTGCCGCACGATCTTATGCAAAAAAAGGACCAAAACAAACCAAAACAAACCAAAACAAAAACGTAGAAATGGAAAAGTTTTTTTTTTAAAATCATCATTTTTCCTGTAGTGTCAAAATGAAAACGTCAAGTAAAAGTTAAATCCAAGGGCAGGGATAGGGATAAGTTATCATGAGAAGACAACATCAAAATAATGGCAATAACAGCTCGAGACACAGACCAATAATGAGAAGAGTCAAGTTGCCCATAATGTCAGAAAGAAAAAAGAAAATCTCGCAGAGCCCCACTGTCATCAGCTAAAACAGCAATCGTGTTTTTCTTTGACTGAACACGGTCATCCAGGTATTAGCCTCATCGTTATGTTTTGTGATAAAGGACCTTTCCATACAATGCAAATGTATGCTGACTTGCGTTGATCTATGATACGATGATCATCTATGGCAAATTGAAGGTATACAGATATGTATGCCCCATATATATCTTATAATATTTTATGTGCTATTTTTCTTTATATCACCTAGATACCCCCCTACAAAATATAAATAGATAAAAAAATCTTCCAAGCCAAGATTTTGTCGATGACATTTGTCCATTACTGCTGCATTATATTCATATATGGATTTCACATTCCCATAAAATGAATATGTTACCGTACTATTAAAAGATATTGTGATATGGAAACATGCAAGTATAGTCAGGTCAGAGGAAGGTGCAATAATAATGTTTTTATTAATCACATTATGATGCAGTGATTGACAGAATCTTGGTTTGAATGATGTTTTGTGCGTGTATCCCGTTGATCTAAAGAAAAATACCAGAAAAAATATAAAATGCATATGGGACATTTCAATATTTTGCCACATAATCGATTATCTATAGGTATCAAAAATCAATACAAGTCAATCTGCAGTTGCATCGCATAGTCTCTTTAAATCCTTATAGGTCCCATCGACAACACGTATATTGACATTGTCAATAACATTTAAAGATGGTGGCCCTGCGTATGATGAGAGACTTATTTGAAGACGATATATTCTTCTCAACTATTTAACATACTACAAAACTTAATGCACGGGTAAAAAAAGAAAAGAACAACAACAAAAAACGGGTTTTTTTCACGAGGTCGTTATATGACGATGAAGAGAATTAATTGGGGAAGGTGTGATGATGAGTTAATTGTTTGAGTTTCTATCATAAAATATTCATTGCAATTGTGTCTTTTAATGAATTATACATTTTATGTGTTGATGTACGGTGTATAATATAAGCATGGTCGATTCACATGAAGTGGTTGATTAGAAAAAAAAATATTATTCGTTATTTCTCGTCCAAATGTTTGCTTCCTGTTGTTGATGATAAGTCAATATTCACAACTTCATTTTGATAATTTCATTTTTACATATTGACACTTTGTGGATTAAGGTCTTAATTACGTCGAGTTGACCGACCAATGAATGCTGATTCCTGTGTAAACCTGGCTGTTTATCTAATCCAGCAAACGTGTCAATTCTTAAGCTCCTAAACTGATAAAGCACATTTGAACACTATTATTATATGTATATCCCCGTCGATTTCTGGCTATCAAGCACAAATAGCAGGCATTAGGCCTCTATATTTCAACCGTAGGGCCTACTGATTCCACTGAATTGTACGCGTGTACAAAGTACATGTACATGTACATTATTCTGAAATTTTTATTCATTCATATTTTTATATTAGTATTTTATGTATATTGCTACATCATATTCCATTAAAAAATGAATATAGAGAAGACAGTGCGGGTCAAATCGTCTGTTCAGGCGATGACGACTTCACCTCATCTTATTTAATCGTGGGATTGCGACGAAATGATCATATTTCTTAAGGACTGAACCTGGATCTGAATACAGAGGCTCAGCCTGCGTTCAGAATCTTCCATAGATATCCATATGTAGGTATAAACACGAGAACTCTATTATACCTTTCATACAGTTCTTACCCTTATATTGGTTTCCAGTGAAACTGTATCGCTTTACAATGTATGTTTGATTTTACTTTATCTACTGAGTTCAACTTAAACGTGGAATAGTTCCTCACTCTTTGACCACACATGGGCATCGAAAAAGCAAGGAGTTAAAGTATAGGGAAGCTCTGAAAGCGAATTACAGGTGTACTCACCCAACATGTCCGTTTGGAGTGATACGTTGGCAAGTTCATTCTTGGCACAGCTTTGAGTCGAAGGTACTCGATCACAGTGGACGGCAGTAAGTAGTAGATATTCCACGAATTAGATTGATGTCCTCGCATGTTTGTTTTATTAAATCAATGCTGATTCATGCTGAAGCAGTAATGATATCTCTGACGTCACGCGCAATGCTTTATCTCTCTAATATCAAATTGCGTTTCTTCAAGCACTTGTTTTCCTGTTGATACCCAATCTCGGCATGCATGCATTATACAAAAGCAACGTGACAATACTAGCGCACATTGTGCCATCACTTTTAAAGCTTGCAGGGGGGCAACTGATCTCCTATTTACCGTCCATTCAATCCGTATCTCACCAGCAGCGAGCCAGAGAAAACGTGAATACCGGCAAAGCCCAGATTGTGACTGGTCCCAATCTGGCTATTGAATCGATGCACTCGGGTGTCACCATTTGCTAATTCACCACCCTAAACACATGTTGCCCCCAAGAGTAGTTCACATAACAACCAAGCCGTGTTTACCCTCCGTGGGACATCGTCGACTGTAACGGGCAAGTAAAGAGTGCGTGTGTGGAAGAAAGAAGAGAGAGAAAGAAGAAAAGAAAGAAAGAAAAAGGGGATAAAAACTAAGCTCAGGTAGGAAATAGCAAACACTCAAGAACAAAGGTCATTTGCAACAAACACAAACTGTTCGATGTACGAAGGTCTTCATTGAATCGCCTTCAGTAGTACGGTAGCAATTTTGGCCCGCAAGTGCATGCGAGCCGCTGGGGGTGGGAATCGCATACAATTGACTCTTTTAGAAAAATATACATGAAAATATGCGACAAAGAAAGCAAGGGATGTTTTGTGTCATGCTTCCTTTCGTAATAAATGCCTTTCATAAAGTAGACAATGGCGTTTATTGAACTCTTCATCTGAAATAAATTTATGATATCTTTGCCAACAAAGAGCCTAAATTAGTACATGTTTTTTTCCTAACAACAATGAATAATGAATATGGACCTAGTTTCTGGTAGATATAATCCATTGCACACATATTACAAGCATACATACATTATAAATTATAAGTAACTGTGAAAAGGGATCTTTATCATAAAACAACTCTAGCTAGCAAAATAGTCTGGTGCTAGATAAAAATGGTGAAGACATGTTACCACTGGATAACTTCTTTGTTGGATATTTACACACCAGAAATAGCACCCCTAAAATAATTATCAGAATTACTGTTTTCATGAGTCGGGGAGACAGTCTCTTGAGTCATTCAAAGCAAGGCTTGGTAAATAGTAAAAAAAAAAAAAGTGAAACTAAGAAGAAAGGATGAAAAATAGAAGAAGTCGAAGAAGAAGAAGAAGAAGAAGAAGAAGATGATGATGAAGATGATGATGATGATGATGATGATGATGATGATGATGATGATGATGATGATGAAGGACGGCAAGAAGTAATGAAGGAGACAAAAAAGTAGAAAAGAAAAGGACACTAACTTCTAGTCTTCATCTAGTCATAGGCGAAACATAGTATTTGCTGCCCTCAATGTTCGTCACCACCTTCTCTTTTCAGATTTTACTTACTTTTTTTTTGTTTTCAGTGATCTTTTTATTAATTCCATTTCCTTTGAAAATATAACAATTCAAAAAAAAATACATACATTCTACATAACATCTGTCATAAATGTTCCTACATGTATGAGACTTAATAATACATAATCCATAAGACAAGAATAATCATTCAATTCATTTTAAGGCAGAAATCAAACAAAAGAAAGAAAATAGAATGAATTATCCGATCATTCCTTTTTAACTACAAAAAAAAAATCATATGCAATTGTAGGTAATTTAGCCAAACACTAAAAAAAAAAAACAGAAAATGAAATTTCTTATTATATTAAAAGAACAATAACAAACAACAACAAAAACCACCCTCATTCCCACCTTTCCACCATACCCAACCCTCAACCACTCATAACTTTACCCCCCCCCCTCCACAAAAAGAAACCGTCCCTCTCATCTCCAAACCACCTCCCCGCCCTCTACACCACATCCACCTCCTTACCCGAGACAGACACACTCCCTCTCATCCACCCACCCATTCACACACCCACCCTGCACACACATTCACTTAACACAACACACAATCATTTCTGCTCGCATTCAGAACATAAATAATTATATTAATTATGCTTATGATTATGCTACATACACACAATACATGCATGCACATACACATATACACATACATGTCCACATACCTGCAAATAGTACATACACAATACTTATCTCCGAACTCAAAAAGTTTTAGAGAAATTAAAAGTCAGTGATCAAACACACACAAAAGGGGAGAAGTACGAGTGCATGAATAAACTAATCCTTTACAAATTATTTAAGCATTCCCATTTCAGCAAATGCAAACCCGATTTATTTCTTCTAATGGCAATATCATTCTCTTCCTTTCGACATATCATTAATGTCTTTTTTAATTCTGCCAATGTCGGTGTTATTAACTGTGACCTCGCTTTATATAACATATATTTAACTATAAGAATAAGAGTGTTGTACAATTTGATTCTGTGAGAAATTCCTTCTAAACCAATATGTATATCCCGCCAAACTAAATTACGTAACTCTTCTAACTGAAAGTACTCAATGAAATCATGCCATAAAGATTTAACTTTTTCACAGTTCCAAAATAAATGCGAGTAAGTTTCAGAGCTTTTTCCAGAAAAGGAACATAAATCATCAGCCACAAAACCAAATTTTAGAAGCTGTTCCTTGGTATAAATTGCCCCGTGTAGTAATTAGGTGATACGCTATCAGCGTATCACCTATTGTGATTGTCAAAATCTCTCTTTATTAGGTGATACGCTATCAGCGTATCACCTATTGTGATTGTCAAAATCTCTCTTTATTTTTTTTTATTCTTCTTTCTTTCTGGACAATTTTGTGTCGTCAATATCTCAAGAATGACATTACGAAATAACATGACATTTTCAGTCAACATGTCTCATGACAAAATCTAGCCACAATAAGGTTTTCATGACAGTTACATATCTATGACGTCATCTAGGCGCCATTTTGTGATTTTCGGACCTTGTCACATGATCGATCATAACTTCATAACTAGATGTCATTTCTGTATCATTTTCGGTGGACATGAAGTTCAGGTCACGCTCTATCTTACTTTTTAACGCTAGTTACACAGGTCATCATTACGCGCGCGTAAGCGCGCGTCAAAATTTTAAAAGGCTCAAAACGACTTCCCAATGGGAAATCTCGAAGTTTCAGACAATTTTAAGCGTTTCAAACATTTTCTCGCGTGCGCGTCCGTCCGCGCAATTTCGCGCGCAGAGCCCGTAAGCAACATGAAAATGCAATTTTTTTGACTGATTTGGATTCCTGATACTTTGAGTAATAATATCCATTGATTTCCGATCGATTACGACCTATAACAAAGGAATGCACTGGCGTCAAAGTTGAAATTCCGCGTGCGCGTCTTTCTGCAAATATAGTGAAAAAACATGTCTTTGTTTATTTCGCCATAGCTCTTTAAATCGTCCGTTGACCCTATATTTCTATTGCATATTACAAAAGCATATGAATTGTAAGTAACATTCCAAGTATCAGTATTGCCAGGAATACGCGATGACGTCATCATATCGTCATTTTAAATCAAAAAAGTGGAATTGATTTTTTTGAGGTACTGTTTCTGACATTCATTTGCTCGTATCTCTGTTGTTTAAGCTCAATATTACCCCAAATTCAGATATGTTGCACTTTGAACATTTGCCTTTCAAGGCCATGTGATGGTTTTGAAATATGATGACGTCATCATACTAGAAATTGTGATTATAGGTAAAGACTCAAAATCAGACAAGTTTACGTGTTATGTCTATGGGAGGTGATTCTTTTTTAAACCATGCATTGACTTGACAACGTTTAAGCACCTTTACCTCATCTGATTTTACTCCATTTCCTCTGAAACATAAATATGTTGTAGCTGAGACAACAAGCTTTAGTAATCATGCATTTTATGTTTTCAAATCTCCTCATCAGGTTGACAATTTTGAAATTTAAAACTGAAAATGAGAATGCAATCTGTACGGAACGATTCCCAATTTTTCTTTGCAACTGTATATTGATCGAATCCACGCTGCCACTTGTGGGAAGTTGAATAGCGCCATCACAAGTCAACACTGTCACGATAGTATTTAGATTTAAGTTTCGCACTCGATCTTCAGGACAGCCATGTGGCATAATCGGTTAGCGCGCTGGTTGTTCATAACGCCATACCGGAAGGCGAGAGGTTCGACTCCCGCAGGACTTTTATCCGTTCTTTCTTTTTTTTTCTCTTTTTTTTTTTTTCGGCAGTTCAGCTTTACTCCGATGTCATTTATCGTATTACTTTATCAAGTGTACGTAACCCGTGAACACGGCTGCTCTATTCCCCTTGTTTTGTATTGGAGTTTGGAGATTGGGTTTGCTTCATTAATTTTGTCACACTTAATGTTGTAAATTGCCCCTTGTTACAGTGTCCCGCTTGCCACCTTTCGTTTGCTCTTTCCTTTTCTCTTCATTGGTTATTGTTATACTGTAACAGGATAGGTAGGAACATGTATGTTTAAATAACTTGCAGGAATGGGAGCTGAATTGATTAACTCTAGTCCAGGTGTATGGCGTCTCGCTCATCTCTTTGAAATTCCAGGTTGTTATTGTTTGACCCAATAACGAAGTTGTAGACAGGTTATATGTTGTTATAGAGGTATCTTGTGCCACATGAATGGAAAGCATCACTGTTTAGTAGTAGTAATGAACTTTTTCATGTTGTATATGGTATAAATATTTAAGATAAATATATATATATATATATATATATATATATATATATATAAATAAAAAAAGATTAAAGATAAATTTCACATCCAATCTTCGGTACAGCCGTGTGGCTTTATAGTCACTTAGCGCGCTGCATGGTCATTATGCACTACCTTAGGACGAGATGGTCGAGACCCGCAGGACGCTATCATTTTTTTCTCTCTCTTTCTTTGTGTTTCTTTTGGCAGTTCAGCTTTATTCCGATCGATGTCATTTATCGTATTATCTTATCAATTATACTACCCCACGACACACAGTCGCTCAAGTTCCTCTTTTTTTTTTTGTCGGAGGCTCTAGGTTGGATTTGCTTCATTTATCATACGTATTGTTTAAATTGCCCTTGGTACAGTGCCCCGCTTGCCACCTTTCCTTTTCCCTTTCCTTTTCTCTACGTTTGTTCCTGTTATATTGTCACAAGACAGGTCGGAAAATAATTTGCATAACTCAACTGGAGTAGGAATGGCAACTGAATGAATTAACTCTAGGCCAGGTGTATGGCGTCTCGCTCATCTCTTTGAAATTCCAGGATGTTATTGTTTGACGCAATAACGGAGTTGTAGACAGGTTTTATGTTGCTATAGAGGTATCTTGTGCCACATGAGTAGAAGGCATCACTGTTCAGTAGTAGTAATGAACTTTTTCATGTCCCTCCATGTCAATTATAGTGTGGTTTAAAGGGGTTGTGTGTCTATCTGCCAAAGAAAAGGAATAACTTATTTTCGTCATGGCTGTTTCTCTATACGTAGCCGTAGGTAATGAGTGTTGTTGGTATCTGAGCAGTGAAGAACAGAGCATCAGGCTAAAATCCCCCTTAGTTATCTTTCTTTATGAAGTCAATCCCTGCTAATGGAGTTACAGAATTATGTTATGACACGTTTCACTGAAAGTTTGTAAAGCAAAGTTTATGGACAAGGCAAGCAATTGTACATGAATATACCTACCATTGATTTCAGAGGGAAATTATGGTATGCATAAATGTAAGGGTATCATTGCTTTGGAATTGCTGAGACAATATGCTTGGCACGAGGGCTTCCACTTCTAATAACTGATCCCTTTGAAGATGTGTCGGTCACGGGTGATCGTCATGATTCATCTTTCACGTAGAAGCTTGCGTTCCACACTCTTGGTTCAAGAAGACTTACCATCATACTTCAAATTGTTATTAAAGGTAAAGACTCAAAATCAGACAAGTTTACGTGTTATCTCTATGGGAGGTGATTTTTTTTTTTTATGTGCATTAACTTGACAACGTTTAAGCACCTTTATCTCAGATGATTTTGCTCCATTTCCTCTGTAACTTAAGTGTGTGGTAACTGAGACAATAAGCTGCAGTAATCATGCATGTTATTCTTTGAAATCTCCTCATTAGTTTGACAATTTTGCAGTTTAAAACTGAAAATGAGAATGGAATGTGGACAAAACGATTCCTGATTCATCTTTCACATACATAAGTTTACGTTCCTCTTTTTTTTCTCGTCGAGACGTATGGCCGAGTGGTTAAAGGCGACGTCTCAGAGACGTGAGGTTGCACACGTGCGGGTTCGAACCCCACAAGATCACGAAACAAATTACTTAGCTATTTTACTTTTTTTTCTTCAATTTTGTATTACATATATCGTCCATGTAGAAATCACATTCGTATATAAACGCACCTATACACACACACAGACACACACACACAACATATCCCTCTTTTTTGTGTTGGAGACCATATTGCTTCGACTGCTGCAAAATTTTGCAGGCTGACTTTGTCAAACTGATCATAATATGTAATGACGACGACGAAGGTGTTGTACTTTGAACAATTGTCTTTCAAGACCACATCATTGTTTTGTACTTTGATGACGTCATCACACTGAAAATTGTGATTAAAGGCAAGGTATCAAAACCAGCCGATTATAGGTTTTATGTTTACGGCACGTATTTTTCCCAAGTTGCCAGAAATGGCATAGCGACATCAGTAGTTACAAGGCCGCATTTCCGTCTAGCAATGCAATACATGTTCACGCGGCCACGTTGGTTGAGTGGGCATTGACTTTTCTCCCTGTAATATCTATACATTTCTTTTTTGCCTTACCATTTCCGTGGATGTCCCGTGGCCGAGAGGTTAGGGAAACGGTTTTGCATGCAAACTCAATTATAACTTCAAGGTGTCTATATCACATTCTTTTCTTTGTCGATCACAGATGACCGACATCTGATAACCCCAAGCGTATCACCTAACTCGTCAGTCTGACGAGTTTCATATCTCGTTTTTTATTCTTCTTTCTTTCTGGACAATTTTGTGTCGTCAATATCTCAAGAATGACATTACGAAATAACATGACATTTTCAGTCAACATGTCTCATGACAAAATCTAGCCACAATAAGGTTTTCATGACAGCAACATATCTATGACGTCATCTAGGCGCCATTTTGTGATTTTCGGACCTTGTCACATGATCGATCATAACTTCATAACTAGATGTCATTTCTGTATCATTTTCGGTGGACACCAAGTTCAGGTCACACTCTATCTTACTTTTTAACGCTAGTTACACAGGTCATCATTACGCGCGCGTAAGCGCGCGTCAAAATTTTAAAAGGCTCAAAACGACTTCCCAATGGGAAATCTCGAAGTTTCAGACAATTTTAAGCGTTTCAAACATTTTCTCGCGTGCGCGTCCGTCCGCGCAATTTCGCGCGCAGAGCCCGTAAGCAACATGAAAATGCAATTTTTTTGACTGATTTGGATTCCTGATACTTTGAGTAACAATATCCATTGATTTCCGATCGATTTCGACCTATAACAAAGGAATGCACTGGCGTCAAAGTTGAAATTCCGCGTGCGCGTCTTTCTGCAAATATAGTGAAAAAACATGTCTTTGTTTATTTCGCCATAGCTCTTTAAATCGTCCGTCGACCCTATATTTCTATTGCATATTACAAAAGTATATGAATTGTAAATAACATTCCAACTATCAATAT
Source organism: Diadema setosum (assembly GCF_964275005.1). Lineage (NCBI taxonomy): Eukaryota > Metazoa > Echinodermata > Echinoidea > Diadematoida > Diadematidae > Diadema > Diadema setosum. Next base: position 11,111,470 of record NC_092689.1, on the reverse strand, counting down.
TGCCATGAAAACGCGATGACGTCATGATATTGTCATTTTAAATCAAAAAGGTGGAATTGATTTTTTTGAGCTACTGTTTCTGACATTCATTTGCTCGTATCTCTGTTGTTTAAGCTCAATATTATCCCAAATTCAGATATGTTGTACTTTGAACATTTGCCTCTCAAGTCCATGTGATGGTTTTGAAATATGATAACGTCATCATACTAGAAATTGTGATTAAAGGTAAAGACTCAAAATTGGACAAGTTTACGTGTTATGTCTATGGGAGGTGATTTTTTTTAGAACCATGCATTCACTTGACAACGTTTAAGCACCTTTATCTCAGCTGATTTAGCTCCATTTCCTCTGAAAGTTAAGTATGTTGTAGCTCAGACAATAAGCTGCAGTCATCATGCATTTTATGTTTTCAAATCTCCTCATCAGGTCGACAATTTTATAGTTAAAGACTGAAAATGAGAACGCAATCTGTACGGAACGATTCCCGATTGTTCTTTGCAACTGTATATTGGTCGAATCCACGCGGCCACTTGTGGGAAGTTGAATAGCGCCATCTCAATCAGCAGTGTCACGATAGTATTATCATATATCTAAGTTTCGCATGGGATCTTCAGGATAGCCGTGTGGCGAAATCGCTTAGCGCGCTGGGTGTTAATAACGCCATACCCGAACGGCGAGAAGTTCGACTCCCGCAGGAGTTTTCTCTTTCTTTCTTTTTCTTTTTTTTCGGCAGTTCAGCTTTACTCCGATGTCATTTATCGTATTATTTTATCAAGTATACGTAACCCGTGAACACGGCTGCTCTATTTCCCTTGTTTTGTATTGGAGATTTGGAGATTGGGTTTACTTCATTAATTTTGTCACACTTAATGTTGTAAATTGCCCCTTGTTACAGTGTCCCGCTTGCCACCTTTCGTTTCCTCGTTCCTTTTCTCTTCATTGGTTCTTGTTATATTGTAACAGGATAGGTAGGAACATGTACGTTTAGATAACTGGCAGGAATGGGAGCTGATATGATTAGCTCTAGTCCAGGTGTATGGCGTCTCGCTCATCTCTTTGAAATTCCAGGTTGTTATTGTTTGACCCAATAACGGAGTTGTAGACAGGTTTTATGTTGCTATAGAGGTATCTTGTGCCACATGAATGGAAGGCATCACTGTTTAGTAGTAGTAATGAACTTTTTCATGTTGTAAATGATATAAAGATATGAATTTCACATCCAATCTTCGGGACAGCCGTGTGGCTTTATAGTCGCTTAGCGCGCTGCATGGTCATTATGCACTACCTTAGGACGAGATGTTCGGGACCCGCAGGACGCTATTATTTTTTTTTTCTCTCTCTCTTTCTTTGTTTTTCTTTTGGCAGTTCAGCTTCATTCCGATGTCATTACCCCACGACACACAGTCACTCAAGTTCCTTTTTTTTTTTGTCGGAGGCTGGAGGTTGGATTTGCTTCATTTATCATACGTAATGTTGTAAATTGCCCTTGGTATACAGTGCCCCGCTTGCCACCTTTCGTTTTCTCTTTCCTTTTCTCTACGTTTGTTCCTGTTATACACTGCACAAGACAGGTCGGAAAATAATTTACATAACTCAACTGGAGCAGCTGAATAAATTAACTCTAGGCCAGGTGTATGGCGTCTCGCTCGTCTCTTTGAAATTCCAGGTTGTTATTGTTTGACCCAATAAAGGAATTGTAGACAGGTTTTATGTTGCTATAGAGGTATCTTGTGCCACATGAGTAGAAGGCATCACTGTTTAGTAGTAGTAATGGACTTTTTCATGTCCCTCCATGTCAATTATAGTGTGTTCAAAGGGGTTGTGTGTCTATCTGCCAAAGAAAAGGAAAACCTTATTTTCGTCATGGCTATTTCTCTATACGTAACCGTAGGTGATGAGTGTTGTTGGTATCTGAGCAGTGAAAAACACAGCATCAGGCTAAAATCCCCCTTAGTTATACGCGCTAAGCGTTCAATTTGATATATCTTTATTTATGTAGTCAATCACTGCTAATGGAGTTACAGAATTATGTTATGACACCTTTCACTGAGAGTTTGTAAAGCAAAGTTTATGGACAAGGCAAGCAATTGTACAGGAATAATACCAATGATTTCAGAGGGAAATTATGGTATACCTAAATGTAAGGGTATCATTGCTTTGGAATTGCTGAGAAAATATCTTGGCACGAGGGCTTCCACCTCTAATAACTGATCCCTTTGAAGATGTGTCGGTCACGGGTGATCGTCAGGATTCATCTTTCACGTAGAAGCTTCCACACTCTTAGTTCGAGAAGACTTACCATCATACTTTTTATTGTGATTAAAGGTAAGGACTCAAAATCAGACAAGTTGACGTGTTATGTCTATGGGAGGTGATTTTTTTTTTTAAAACCATGAATTGACTTGACAACGTTTAAGCACCTTTATTTCAGCTGATTTTGCTCCATTTCCTCTGAAACTTAAGTATGTGGTAAGTCAGACAATAAGCTGCAGTAGTCATGCATTTTATTTTTTTTCAAATCTCCTCATCAGGTTGATAATTTTGCAGCTAAAAACTGAAAATGAGAATGGAATGTGGACCAAACGATTCCTGAATCATCTTTCACATATAAGCTTACGTTCCTCATATTTTCTCGTCAAGACGTACATGGCCGAGAGGATAAAGGCGACGTCACAAGAGACGTGAGGTTGCATACGTACGGGTTCGAACCCCATAAGAGCACGAAACAAAATACTTCCATCTTTTGCTTTTTTTCTTTTATGGAGTATTCACCTTCGTCCATGTAGAAATCACGTTTTCATGTAAACGTACACACACACACAGGTACAGACACACACACACACATACAATATCCCTTTGTTTTGTGTAGGAGACCACATTGCTTTGACTGTCAACTTGGACTTGAAATTACAAATGTTAAAGTGAAGATGACTCTTAAAAGACCGCATGGCCATGTTTGATTTTCTTTTACAATATAAAGTCCTATTGGTAAATACTCATTCACATATCCTTTCCAATCAACTTACTTGGACACGCCGACACCACACGAAATTTTCAATTGGTTGCATGACAGAAACAATTTCATCTGAATTATGTAGGACTGTATAAAGAATTGGACTTCACGAATATTTCTCAATATTACTTCAAGTCGCTACTTAACATTATTTTCGTTGTCGATCACTGAAAATGAGAACGGAATCTGGTCGAAACGATTCCCGATTTATCTTTGCAACTGTACATTGATCTAATCCACGCGGCCACTCGTGGGAAGTTGAATAGCGCTATCAGTCACTTGACGTATATCGCCAAAAAACTGAATATCAATGTAAGTTTGTGTTGTGTATAGCATACATAGATAGATTTAAGTTTCGCAGAAGATCTTCGGATCTTCCGTGAGGCAGAATCGCTAAGCACGCTGCGTGTTTATAATGCCCGACCGGAAGGAGAGAAGTTAATCGAGTCCCGCAGGACTTTTTCCTTTTATTTCTTTTTTCTTTTCTTTTTCTGCAGTTCAGCTTCACTCTGATGTCATGAACACAGCTACACTATTTCCCTTGTTTTGTATTGGAGTTTGGAGGTTGGGATTGCTTCTTTAATTTTGTCACACGTTATGTTGCAAATTGCCCCTTGAAACAGTACCCCGCTTGCCACCATTCGTTTTCTCTTTCCTTTTCTCTTCATTTGTTCTTGTTATACTGTAGCAGGATATTTAGGAACGTGTACGTTTACATAACTAACAGGAATGGGAACTGAATTAATTAACTCTAGTCCAGGTGCATGGCGTCTCGCTTATCTCTTTGGAATTCCAGGTTGTTATTGTTTGACCAAATAACGGAGTTAAAGACAGGCAGGGAAGGAAGTGACTTGATATTGCTTCATAATGAGAAATTTCGGGCAACACCTTTCCAAGTGTAGTGATTATGACGGGGTTCTCTGTCGTTTATTTTCGTCATGGCTGTTTCACTACAGTAGTTTAGCCATAGGTGATAATATGTTGTTGGCATCTGGGAGAATAGAACAGATCAGTACCAAACTGGAATAGCCCTATAAGCAATGTGGTAAGCGTTCAATTTTTTTGCATTATCTTTCTTCTTTAAAGTCAATCACTACTGATCGAAATACACAATATAATATGACACGTTCCATTGGTAGTTTAGGAAAAGGGAGTTAATGCACGATACAATGATAAATGTGCTACCATTGATTTTAGAGACGTCATTGTGGTGTGGTACTGGTGATGGTAAGGGAACCATAGATTGCTTTTAAAGTAATGAGACAATCATTGGACCTTTGCATCAAGACCGTATTCCCATCTAGAATATAATGCATGTTCGTGCGGCGTTGTTTTTTTTTTTTTTTGAATCCTGACGTGGACATTTTCTTTTTCTTGTTTTTAATTTAAGAATGTTATATCTAAATTTGTTTCTTTCCCCTAACATTTTTTTTTTTTTGGTTGAATATAAAGTTGGACGTTCCGTGACCGAGTAGAAGAGCAGCGATTTAGTTACAGTTTCAATGCATCTTGTTTACCATCTTCTCTGACATTAAATTGATGGTTTTTATATTTGACATTGTCTGTCTATTTGCCTGTTTATGCTCATAAAACACTGCTATAACAACTAATACATTTGCTTCACTTGTCACACGCAATGATGTGGATTGCAGTTGTGCATGCAGTTTTACTTCCACCACCTTTCGTTTTTCTCTCCCCTTTTCCCTCACTTTGGTTTTGCTATACTGCAGATGGGAATGATTACAATAACATAACCCAACTTGAAGTAGGAATGAGAACTGAATAAATTAACTCTAGGCCAGGTGCATATAGCGTCTCGCTCATCTCTTCAGGTTGTCATTGTTCGAACAACGGAGTTGAAGACAGGCTTTATGTTGCTAACGAGGTATCTCGCGCCACATGAATGGAATGCATACGCTGTTTAGTATTAGTAATGAATTTTTTCATGTCCATCCCTGCCAATAAAAGTGAAGTGTGTTTGACGGGGTTCTGTGTCATTCTGCCCATGAGAAAGCAAAGTTTTATTTTCGCCATGGCTGTTTCTCTATGCGTGGCCGTGGGTGATGGGTGTTGTTGGCATCTGGGCAGAAAAGAACCGAGTATCATGCTGTAATACCCCCCCCCCCCGTTAGGTTCTAAGCGTTCAATACGGTGGCATCTCTCTTCTTTATTATGTCAATCACTGCTGATGGAATTACAGAATTATGTTATGACACGTTTCACTCAAAGCTTAAAAAACAAAGTTTATGCACGATACAAGTAATGGTGCATGAGTCCTATAGACCATTGATTTTAGATGAGAAATTATGATATGCCTATAGTAGGGGTGTCATTGATTAGGAATTAATGACACGATTAAGCACTCCTTCCACTTCTAACTGTCCCCTTTGAATGTGTGTCGATCACGTGAGATCGTCATAAATTATCATTCACGTATAAGCTTACGTTCAAAGTGTACTCTTAGTTGGAGGAGACCTATAGTTGTATGGTTAAAGGCGATGTCTCTTTCGCTGGAGCCGTACGTTTGGCCCGTTTTTCTTTTGCCCTTTTCTCTTTAATTGAGGCATCACTTTCGTCCAGGATAAATCACATTCTCATGTAAACAGACTCACTTGCTCGATATCCCTTGTTTTGTATCGGAGGCTTCATTGGTTTTACTGCTGGTAAATCTCACAGGCTTGTATATAGCTGTAAGAGCTCTCTGAACTGATCATTATGATAGCAAGATTAGAGGGAGTCATATTGGTTATGTAAATAATGGTCAAAGGTCATGTTTTAAAAGGCCACTGTTAAAGCCAAGATGGTTATAAACATTTGATTGTCATGTTTTATTTGTACGTGCCGAGGATCACTTGGACCCCGTTTACAGTGCGAAGCTCGGCCGCGCCGAGCCCACCTTCATTTCGGTGTAAACGCGCAAAAGGCCCAATGAGGGGCCAAAATTGTCCTCGCATTAGGCCACGCTCTGGAGGTGGTCTCGGCCGCGGCCGAGCCGCGGTCGCGCCCGGCCTTTTTCTCAGTGTAAACGCAAATTGGGCTAAATGCGCGGCCAATTTTAGTCTGGTTTCCAAACCCTAGCCTGTACTATTTCGCTATTCAGGATATTAACCACTTCAACGTCGAAAACTAGTATAGTTTAAGGTGGTTTTGTCCTGCAAAGGATTTTCTCCTTCGGGAAAGGCCTTTGCCCGAACGGCGATTTTGTCGTCACGGAATTCAGTTGGCAAAGGATCTGAAAACCAGACAATACCAAATTGCGTTTGTTTACAAGTAGAGCGCCACTACGACAAAATATTGAAAGGTTTGAATCGAAAGCGCGGCCGAGCCCGGCAGTGTAAACGGACTAACTTGCGGGGCTCGGCCACGCAATTGAGGTTGGCCTTGGCCGCGGCAAAAGTGATCTGAATAATGTAGGCCCAAAAAAGTTCAACTAAGTATCTCATTATAACTTCAAGGTGCTATATTACATTCTTTTCTTTGTCGATCACGGATGACCGACATCTGATGACCCCCAGCGTATCACCTAACTCGTCTTCAGTGTGACGAGTTTCATATCTCGTTTCTTTTTATTCTTCTTTCTTTCTGGACAATTTTGTGTCATCAATATCTCAAGAGTGACATTACAGAATGACATGACATTTTCAGGGAACATGTCTCATGACAATATCTAGCCACAATAAGGTTTTCATGACAGTAACATGTCTATGACGTCATCTAGGCGCCATTTTGTGATTTTCGGACCATGTTACATGATCGATCATAACTTCATAAATAAAGGTAATTTCTGTATCATTTTCGGTGGACATTAAGTTCAGGTCACGCTCTATCTTACATTTTAATGCTAATTACCTAGGACATTATTACGCGCGCGTACGCGCGCGTCAAACTTTTAAAAGGCTCAAAACAACTTACCAATGGGAAATCTCGAAGTTTCAGACAATTTTAAGCGTTTCGCGCGTTCGCGTCCGTCCGCACATTTTCGCGCGTAGTGCGCGTAAGCAACATGAAAATGCACATTTTTTGACAGATTTGGATTCCTGATACATTAAGCAACAATATCCATTGATTTCCGATCAATTTTGACCTATAACAAAGGAATGCGTTGGCGGCAAAGTTGAAATTTCGTGTGCGCGTCTATGTGCAAATATAGCGAAAAACATGTCTTTGTTTATTTCGCCATAGCTCTTTAAAACGTCTGGTTACCCTATGTTTTTATTGCATATTACAAAAACATATGAATTGGAAATAACGTTTCAAGCATCAATATCTCCATGAATACATTATGACGTCATCATATCATCATCTGAAATAAAAAAAGTGGAATTAAATTTTTTAAGGTACTGTTTCTGACATTCATTTGCTCGTATCTCTGTTGTTTAAGCTCAATATTATCCCAAATTCAGATATGTTGTACTTTGAACATTTGCCTTTCAAGTCCATGTCATAGTTTTGAAATTTGATGACGTCATCATGCTTTAAATTGTGTTTAAAGGTAAAGACGCAAAATCGGACAAGTTTACGTGTTATGTCTATGGGAGGTGATTTTTTTAGAAACCATGCATTGACTTGACAACGTTTAAGCACCTTTATCTCAGCTGATTTTGCTTCATTTCCTCTGAAACTTAAGTATGTTGTAGCTGTGACAATAATCTGCAGTAATCATGCATTTTATTCTTTGAAATATCCTCATGAGGTTGACAATTTTGCAATTTAAAACTGAAAATGAGAATGGAATGCGGACGAAACGATTCCTGATTCATCTTTCACGTACATAAGTTTACGTTCCTCTAATTTTCTCGTCGAGACGAATGGCCGAGCGGTTAGAGGCGTCGTCTCAGAAACCATGAGGTTGCACACGTACGGGTTCGATCCTCACAAGAGCACGAAAGAAAATAATTATTTTTTTTAACTTTTTTTTTTTCTTCAATGGAGTACTACACCTTCGTCCATGTAGAAAACACGTTTGCATGTAAACACACCTATACGCACACACTCACACAGTATACCTTTGTTTTGCGTTGGAGACTGCATTACTTCGACTGCTGCAAAATTTTGCAGGCTGGGCTTTTTAAACTGATATAGTATATTGTAACAAAATGAAATTTGTTCATATCAATTCAGTAACACAATGTAGTCGTGGTTACTTTGTGCTGATTTACACATGTAACAAGCTATACATTGTAAAAAAGGTATTTGCATTGTTCCTTTAAGTCAGTCTTCTGTATTGATGATTATTTGTCAATTAGTGGTTTTTGTGGAGTTTCAGATGGTGATAAAAACTATGAATGATAAGTGCAGCGATAATTCCTACAGTAAGTTCAAAGTTGTGTTACAGATGTTTGATACATACATTTAGCATTGTGTGTGTGTGTGTATACGTGTGTATACAGGTTGGCCATATGACACATTCTAGACAATTAATCCTAATTAATTAGCAAACGTGATCAGCTATGGCACTGAATATGGTACTAATGTATGATGTTAATGATTCTAATTAAACTGTGACGAGTTTAAAGGGATAGCATAACTGTGTATAAAAATAAGGCAATTATAAGGAAATTTTAGGGGAATTTGATAACCATGCCTATAATAATTTCATACAGGTTATAATATCTGCCTCATATTCGTGTGATAGATCGTCATGTCAATAGCAAACTGATAACGTACGTTGAATGTGTTATATATTGAACAACTGTCTTTCAAGTCCATAATGTTCCCCATATTTTCTTGTCGAGACGTATGGCCGAGTGGTTAAAGGCGACGTCTCGGAGACGTGAGGTTGCGGGTTCGAACCCCACAAGATCACGAAACAAAATACTTAGCTATTTACTGTTTTTTTCCTCAACTTTGTATTACATATTCGTCCATGTAGAAATCACGTTCGTATATAAACGCACCTATACACACACACAGACACACACACACGCCATATCCCTCTTCTTTGTGTGTTGGAGACCACATTGCTTCGACTGCAGCAAACTTTTGCAGGTTGACTTTGTCAAACCGATCATAGTATGTAATGACGACGACTGAGGTGTTGTACTTTGAACAATTGTCTTTCAAGACGATGTCATTGTTTATTAATTTGATGACGTCATTACACTGAAAATTATGATTAAAGGCAAGGTATCAAAACCAGCCGATTATAGGTTTTATGTCTGCGGGACGTATTTTTTCCAAGTTGCCAGAAATGGCATAGCGACCTCAGTCGTTACAAGGCCGCTTTTCCGTCTAGCAATGCAATAGATGTTCACACGGCCACGTTAGTTGAGTGGGCATTGACTTTCCCCCTGTTATATCTATACATTGGTTTTTTTTTTTTGTCTTACCATTTCCGTGGATGACCCGTGGCCGAGTGGTTACAAAAACGGTTTCGCAAGCACGCTCAATATAACTTTAAGGTGCCTATATCACATTCTTTTCTTTGTCGATCACAGATGACTGTCATCTGATGACCACAAGCGTATCACCTAACTCGTCCTCAATGTGACGAGTTTTCATGTCTCGTTTATATTGAAATTCTCTTAGATCTCCAATTAAAGTTGAAATTCTGGGCCTTATAAAAATATCTCTCATACTTTTATCAGCGAAAACAAATTTTTGGTGTCCATCTCTGATTTCTAAACAGTAAGACTGCTTTAAAAGAGACACGAAATGTGAATAAATCTTCCTGGATTGTATCTTTTTTTAAATCTGTAATTTGTCCAAAAAACTTTAAAGGTATATCAAAATCATTCACATCTACTTCATACCAATTGCATAAAATTCCATCATATTTTTCACTTTTCAAAATGGACTCACAAAGACTCCATATATAAGCAATATTTTCACTTTGTAAACCTAAACTTTGAAAATCACTAATTGGTCTTATGGATTGTTTATCAAATAATTGTTCTAAATGATAAACATTCCCCACTTATTATAAATCTGCATTAAACGTCATTTTCCCTCTCAATAAAAAATCTTTATTATTAAATATAATTGGATTAATTTTCCCTTCTTCAAAACTTCTGCAGTTATATAGATCTTCCCAGGCCGTTAACATTTCTAAATAAAACGATGGTGCCTTAAGTGAAAGGTTTTTTTTTTTTTTTTTTTGTCTCATAATTGCAAAGAAATAAAATTCTACCTCCTACTGCTTTAAAACTGTGATCAAAATATACTTTCCAACTCATATTTCGTTCTCCATACAAAAGTCGTTTTACCCACATCACCCTCTGAGTTTTCACAAACAATTTACACACACACACACGCACACACACGCACACACACACACGCACGCACGCACACACACACACACACACACAGCACACACACGCACACACACACGAACAATCCCATCGAGACAGTTCTGTAGGACCTATTCAAGGAGCTTCAACCTTGCAATAATATACGAAGTTCGCACACGTGTACGTGCCTAGCCTATTACTGTGTATCGTGTGCGCGTGGTCAAATGTGTTGCAATCACCGAGACTGTCAGTGGGAACACATGTACACAAACAAGGAGTGATACCGCTTCAAAGGTAATATTATAAGAAACGAAGTATAGTTGGAGGAGCGTTTTCTTTCATTTGAAAAGCAGTCGTATTTGCTGATTGTTATTTTATGTACATCATTCTCTAGGTGCTTGCACAGATAAGATTTGGTAATCACGAAGAACCTCGATATGCTTGTGTGGTTTGTTCAGTCCCATGCATGTATATGGGTGTTAGCACAGTCTAAGAGAACGAGTCACATGTCATTTGCGTAGACCCTCGCTCAGGGCCTCACCATTGCTCACCCTGTCCCTGGTTCTACCCGAGTACCTGTTTTTTAGTCATGCTTTAGGTTGCTCCCTCCTCCTTCTTTTTAGCTCGCCCTGTTTTCCCCTTGCCCTCTATGTCCTACTAAAATTTTCTTCAGTGTAACAAAAGATGAACTGAAGATCTAGCTCCATAGCAAAAAAAGAAAAAGAAAATGAAGAAGAACCTGGGTAGATCTAGCTACCAATCAGTACCATTCCAGTAAATTTATTTACCAACAAAAGCATGAAATTGAAACTAAACCAGTAGCTGATGCAGTGTCACATCAGTGTCACTCGTACTAATAGTTATGACATTGCCTATTTTTATTTGGTAGACGAGCCTATGCTATGTAGTATCACTGTCAGCATGGTCAGTTGCTACAACTGTAGCTTCTTGTAAAAATATCCTTATTGACAAGTAATTGAAGTATTGATACAGCATTAATTTTTTTAGATGCTTGTAACTGGCCTGCAAAATCTGATTGTATTTTTTTAGAAAAGCATGACTCCATAAAATGAAAAATTCATATTTTCATGTAGGCCTATCAATACATACATATAGTCTAATAGACATAAGTGCTAGCAATGCAATCATCTGTAAAATTTTAAGTTTTACTCAGGACTATCTTCGACTAAGTTTGTTGTTTATTGTTACTTTGTTAGGACCCTTTGCAGTTTGCATTGATGTGTTCTGAAGAAATCAAACATGATGTCTGTGGGCACAGTCTTTTAACCTGTTGTTTGTTTGTTTTTTGATCAAAATACACATAGGTAAGTTACTGGATTTACAAGTAGAATCTAGACTGTAACTCATGAAATACAGCAGCATTTAACTGCAGTTGCAAACCCTAGAGACTGTAGGGGCCTTTGGCATTACTAATAGTGCACAAGGTCATAGGAAAGTTGAGAGGATTTGTTAGCTGAAGATAAGTCTGATTTTGACAATTTGGTGCTTAAAGTACTTTTAAGTAGCCTCATGCACTGTTTCGTACTCTATATCATTTCCCCTTCACTTGCTTGCATACTTGCATCAATTCTGTTTCTCGTATGTTTTTGTCACAGGCTCATTTCATGAATCTGCTGAGACACTGAGAAGCCATGGCCAGTGCTATTGTAACAAGTCTGACATGGGTTAGGAGAAACGTTGCAAAGCATATTCCAGACAAGGTAAAGTTTAATTGTATGGTGCAGCAAGGTGGTAATACCACTGAACATTGATTCTATTAACCCTATCACATCCAAAGGCAAGGCAACTATGCGTGATTGCAATGTGATTTTGAGATAAGAAGTAATATGAGGCTATATAAGGAAATAGACAAACAGTAATAGATTTCTAGAGTTTCTCCATCAATGGCCATCAGGTGTATAGGTTTTGATATTCTTTGAGGATCCCTTGCTTTCAAAAAGTGCCAAGCTTTAAAAGCATTATTTACCATTTGCAGATGAAACAAAAACCCAGCTTAGTGCTTCAGAATAGTTCTAAAATGTGAGTTAGGGATAGAAACAACCAATATATAAAAAAAATAATAATAATAAAAAAATAAAAAAATGAATCAGTATAATCAATGTTAAGTATTGCAAAATATACAAATGGGAACAGTAGTTGTAATAGAATTTTTTATAGACTAAACCATCTACAGTTTGGTTTATTGGGAGAAATAGAGATATCTCCTTATATTTTAGGCTTTATTGCAAATATTTATATGGTAGGATGTTTTGTGAGACACCTGACTTACACATATGCATCAAATGTGATAACTAAAAAAAAAAGAAAAAAATTGTGACTGCTCTCACTGATAAACAGTACCTTTAAAGTCACAAGATAATAATGCAATATTTATTAACAGAAAATTCAATTAAAAAAAAGAAAAAAGATCATGTTGCTGTAAATTCCCCCATGTATTGATATTTAATAGTATTATTTTATTACAGATTCAATATCCTCTTCTTAGTTAAAATCTTGCATAATGTTCATGTGTAAATCCTGTGTAATTTGCATTAATTAAGTTCTATTGCTTAAGTCCATATTTTGCCCGGTGACAGAATCCCTGCATCCATCCAACACAATATGAAGATTTACTAGCTAGTTCATATTGTTGGAAGTAAGGTGGTAAGTGTCCAATCTTCCGCAGCTGGAATTGTCCAAGGATGAACTGAAAGCTCTGGTAGAGGACAGCCAAAGGTCCCTCAGTAACCTGATGCTGGGAGATGATGATGATGATGATAACGATGATGAGGAGGAGGTGGGGGATCAGGGGAACGATGGAGAAATGGATGCTGCCACCAGGACGACTGGCACAGCAGATGGAGAAAGCCAGGAGGATATGGAAGAGGCAGGAGCCAATGGTGATGCGGACCTAGCAGAATATGGCCTGGACAAGTACGACCAGGAGCCAGAAGGTAAGAATGTGGTGAAAGCTCTTTCATGACCTGAAACACTTTGAAAAAAAAAAAACTGTATGTGGATTAGCTGTGGAAAGACAGATTCAATTCTTTAGCACTCCAGGTAAGAGAGAATGGTCTAGAGAAATGTTATATCTGTGACATTTCATGCACAGAGCTGATATCAGGAGTAGTGTTAAATAAGAGCAGATTCCCATGACTGTTCGTTCTTTAGTCGTCTTTTGGCCCCATGTGATGTAGTTGCCTATCTAACTCTCTGGCATCATATAAGTGAGTAATGATAGTTTGCTTCTTTTTGCTTGTATTTTAAGTTTATAGCTTTGCCCTGACTGTGTTCTTAGCCAGTAGCCTAAAGTAACTCTCTGTGACATACATTTTCCTTCGCATAGATTGAATATTTTTGGATGGACATCTTGTTTGGCTAAAGTTGCATTGCTGCTTTGACATTACATAAACTGAATGCATAATATATCAAACTTTAGACATGAAACCCTCCTATATGTTTGTTTGGGTGTTTTTCCCCCAGTCTCTGATGTGCTTGGATCAGGGTTTCGGAACTTTGCCACTTTCACAGACAATGATGATGATCCCTACCTAAGTATAAAAGATGATGAGGTAAGTTCTTGGTAAGAATCAAATCAATTCTTTCTGTTGATGTCATGTTTAAACGACATTTTCCTGGACTGACTGACAATTTGCTTGATGGATCCCTGGCAGAAATTCTTCTGTTCTGTTTTCTTCTTCATTAAACCATTGATCACTATACCATTAAGTTTTATCTGGTAGCCATAAGCCATAAATTTTATCAGAAACATGATAGATTGTGACATTGGAAACAGTATTTGAGCAGTCAATTTGCATTGTGTGTAGGTATTTGACATGCATACTACAGTGCACTCCCTTTGTAACGAACACAGTCATAACGAAATTCCGGTTACAAAGAAGTAAAAATTCAGGCCGCAAAATTATACGCTCCGTGTTCTTTATTGTTTATTTGTTCGGTTATAACGAAATTTTGATATAATGAAAGAAAATCGCTGGTCTTGAGGACTTCGTTATAACGGGAGTCCACTGTAGTAGAAAGCATTTGATGTAAGGCGCGTTCAGATCTGGAGTATTTCATGCTTTTGTTGTGCAGGAAGATGATGTCGACAGAGAAGATATCAATATCAAGTCATCTGACAACATGATTGTGATCGGGAAAGCTGAAGAGGACTTCTCCAATTTAGAAGTATATGGTGAGCAAGCAGTCTCTAGAAGTTATGTGTACTTAAAGTTTATTGTTGCTATTCGGATTATAGATAATTGGGCACTGTGCGTAACCGTGTAAATTAACAGTCCAAGTTTTCTCAAAGATGGGAAATTTGAACATCACACTACATGAGGCAGACAGCTCGCAGTGTCAGGGTTGCCTTTTATGAAGTGGCCCGCAGTTGTTGTAAGATTAAATAATTGCATTCACCATAGTAATCTGTGAAATGCTTAGAGCTGGTTGGCTATTGCTGGCCTGTAAACATCTACAACTGCAACTATTGTATGTGTCATTTTGTTGTTTGTTTACATGTGAAATGGTGCACAAATTTGTTACGATTTGCGTATGTGCTGACATGCATCAATCAGCCATCATATCAGAAAAAAAGACAGTTGCAGAACCGTTGCTTGTCTGTCCCTCCAACTGTTCCTCTCTCCTTCTCCTCCTGGGTGACATGTTAGGAGAATCTGTTTTCAGTCTGTTTATGCCTAGATGTTGAATTTAGTGATTTGAATATTGTGTGTAAGTATCATGACAGAAACCGCTGTTCATTGTGTCCAGATCAAAACCAGGATTTTTTGCTCATGATTGTCCTTGTGCATTGTGTCTTTTGTTCAAGTAAACATGAATTACAAGTCAGTAGTGTTATTTGTAGTGAATGATTTATATTGTTACTTTATTCACATAGTGTTCAACGAGATGGAAGGAGTGCTGTACGTTCACCATGACATTCTTCTGTCATCCTTCCCCCTTGCTCTGGAATGGCTGAACTTTGACCCCATGGAAGCACAGCCAGGTACTGATCCTCTTGGTTTTTGGTAACAGTCAAGATGTTAGCGTAGCAGCATTGATTATTGGCTATGAATGTCTGTACAAAGCATGCAGTATTTCCACAAGAATTTCAAAAGATTGATAACAGCATCAGTTAGCCTTCCAACAATGCCCCATATATTTTGGAAGATGGCATTTTGTAGCATAAAGTACTATTTAGTGCAGACTGCCAGAGGATGTGTGCAGTGAGAAAGGAAATTTTCCTTGATTTTTTTTTTCCATTTTTATTGTTGTTTAAGACATTATTTGATGGCCTTGACATGAGCAGGTAAGAACCCTGTGGTCAACATACTGTTCATCGCTTCAATTTCAGTGACTTGGTGTCTTTTTACGGATTGCTGTACCTCTCCCTTTCCTCCACCCTAACCTATTCGTGATTTGCAACTTAAAGTTCCCATCTGCTGAACAGTCTGACAGATTTCAGGACCTGATATTTTGTACTTGATATGCTATCCTCTCTCACTGATTTTCAGGAAACCTGGTCGCTATCGGCAACATGACTCCAGTAATTGAAGTTTGGGATCTAGACATTATCAATTCAGTAGAACCGGCATATACCCTGGGCAAGAAAGTCAAGAAGAAATCTAAAAAGGTATGTTCTTCTTTTCTCAGAAGAGAACAATTTGCAAGAATATGTGTACTTTGAAAAGACGTCTTGTGAACAAGAAATGGGATACTGGTATTCCAAGCTTTGATATGATTATATTTTCTGTCAAAGGCTTTGATACATTGTACTATCAAGATGGCACTCTCTTGACTTTGATATACATTGTATTTACATTCATATCTATGGATGCCTGAAGTGTCAACACTGTATCCTGAAATTGTAATTTTTCCTCTTCTTTCCTTGCAGGGGGTAACCGTAAGTGTTAAAAATTACTAAATGCGTATTAAGGGTAGACAATTACTTCCACAAGCGTCCAGTTAATTCCATGTCGGTTGATGTATCATAGTGTCTCTTTGAGGTTGCAGCATCAGAGATTATTTGAGTACCAAAGTTTAAAGTTGGAAGATTCCTGAAATATCCTGCCTTGCTTTCAAACATAATCAGGTCCCCGCGGCTTTGCTTGGCCACAGTGACGCTGTACTGGATTTGTCCTGGAACTACCAACTTGGCCATGGCCTCGCAAGTGCATCGGCTGACCATACAGTCTTGCTCTGGGACCTTGGACAAGGCAAGGCAGTTTCAGCCCTACGCAGACACTCGGACAAGGTGATTTTTTTTTTTTAATCAAGTTTCCTCTCTCATTCTTTCTCTTCCCCCTGTCTTTGACAGTATATTGGTTTTATAGAATGTATGGAATGGATAAAACACACTAAAATGCAAGTTTTGACAGGATACTCAGGTACATGTAACTAGGTTCAGGTATCATTTATAAAGTTTGAGTTCACTACCTTAAAAATCAAGTTTTGTACAATGTCAATAACAAAGGCTCTGACAGGATCTAGATACATACGAGCAAATGAGTTGATTTCAAGATGTACAATGTATGTCTAGTTTAGGGATGTACACTCTAAGGGGACAAATTGTAATGTTAGTACACGTATGAAGTGAAAAACAGGTGAGTTCATTTGCAAGTTCAATTCTATAGTAATATTAAGTGTGTTTTTGTTCTTGTCACACAGGTTCAAACGATAGAATGGCATCCATTTGAACTTCAGTCTTTACTGAGTGGTGGCTTTGATGAGTAAGTATGGTGTAATGGCTGAATTAAGGCTTTTCAGTAAATTGTCAACCCTGGATTTAGACAGTTAGGACAGAGCTGGTTGGCATTGTTGAACAGGTATAAGAAAAAAGACAAGACAAGAAAAGAAAAGGGCCCATACTTATTTATTTCTTTATTGACAAAAGTTAATACATGTTCAGTTTGTCTTCTATAGCCTGCTTATCAAATAAAATGGACACTGTATTGAAAATGCCTTGTTATCATTTGGTAAACACTACCTGCCACATTTTTGTTTTGAAGGATATGTTGGTCCATGTAGAAGATGAAAACAGAGTGCAAATTCACACTTAATAGAAAAGAAGCAACACAGTATTTCCATTCCTCATTACACTAGATACTAGTGTAAACCCATCTGCACATTTTCTGGAAGCGTGACTGTGAAATTGGTGTCTCCCTCCCAGGAGAGTGACTGTGTGTGACTGTCGGACCGATGACAGCTTCCGGACCTGGTCTGTGGATGGAGAGGTTGAGAGGGTCATGTGGCAACACTATCAACCCTTCAATTTCCTGGTGAGTTTTGCAGATGCAGCGTTGTCACCCAGAGTCACTTAGAGTATGTGAATTTATAGCCATTTTCATTTTGCAGAAGAACAGCATATGATACTCCACGATCACACGTAGAATGTTTGATGTGTTGATGTTAAATCAATAATGACATTGTACCAGATTTCTTTTAAGGAAACCAAAACGCCAAGAGAAATGTGGATTGAGTGAAAGCAGCAACATTAGTAGAACACTTCAGTGAAAGTTTTAGGAAAATCAGATAATCGATGCAAAAATAATGAATTTTAAAAGTGTTGGTGTTTGAACTGCTGGATGAGGAGACTACTAGAGGTTATGATGTTATGTGTGGACAACAATATAAAGAAAATAAAAAAGGAATTCCACAAAAATTCATTTTCAATGAGAATTACACATTCCATCAACTTGATTTTGACATATGTTTAAGGTAGCAATTATTTCCCCTGCTTTCTGAAAGCAGTTAGTCAAGTGATTTTTCATTATGCTAGAAAAGTGAGTTTTTGTGGAATTCCCTTTATGTTTTATTTATATTGTTGTGCACACATGACGCCATAACCTCTACTTTTCTCCTAATCCAGCGGTTCCAACACCAAATTTTAAAACTTCATAAATTTTGCATTGATTGTTTGATTTTCCTCAAACTTTCATTGAAGTATTCTACTAATGTTGCTGCTTTCAGTCAATCCACATTTCTTTCTTGGTTTTGGTTATCTTTAAACCAAGTTTTCACTGTATATAAAAACTTGGCTGATTATCTTTTCCCTTCTGCCTTTCTGTTACAGGCTAGCACTGAGAAAGGCTTTGTGTACAACTTTGACATCAGAGCAGACAAGCCTCTGTTCCGCCTCCACGCCCACGAGAAGGCAGTCACTGGTGTCTCCCTCTCACCCACCATCCCCGACCTCTTGGTGACCTGCTCAGCTGATGCCTCCTACAAAGTCTGGGACATCCAGGTATGTATGTGACTCACAAACTGGTGTGTTCTATGTGTATTTTATGTAAACATTCATAGATAGCTCGATGGATAGGGAGGTAGGAAAAATTATAGCAACAAAGAAACACTGAATGCTGTAAAATCAGAACCATCCATGACATGAAACTTTCTCAAACTTGTGCAAACTGGCGCCCATTGCCTTTTTTTGCAGCATGAAACTTTTATGAATTGTCAACCATGAAAAAATTATGCTTACACTACATGCACTAGTAATTCAGGGATGTGTAAAACACATGCTGCTGGTTGATGTGAAACACACAACTAAATTGAATGGGCACTACTAAACATGCATAGTTAAAAAAACAAACAAACATGAATGTGCACTGCTTGTATGCTGTACTAGTACACTACTTGTAGGTGCCTTGCAATGGCATTCAGTGCTTTATGTAGACCAGTGCTTCTCAACCAATGAAGCTCGTGTAGGTGGGTTGTGATGTCAGGCAAAAATAAAATCAAAAAGATTTACACTTTCACCTACATTTTGTTTTCACTAATCTTTACTCGCAAAATTCACGAAGGTTTTATGCATGCAAAAATTTCTGGTTTCACAGTATTAAGCTTACATCACTATCCAGTCGTTGTTTTGTTTTTTTAAGTTTACGATATCTCCTGTTCTTCCCCTCTAGGACAACAAGCCAGCACTAATTGTGTCAAAGGATCCCAAGATGGGAGTGATTAACAATGCTGTCTTCTGTCCAGACTCTCCATTCCTCGTTGCCATGGGGGGTGAGAGGGACAGCCTGAGGATTATGGATCTCGCCCAGCATGCACCAGGTAAGTGGGCCAATTTGAACTTAAATCACATACAGCCAAAGCTTATTGAATAAGATCTAATGCAACAGAACACCTAATGCCATATGACACTTTTTTTTTATCCAAATGGTGTAATTGAACAGATTTTCCTATTTTGGGAGACTGATAGGAGAAAACCGCAATATAATGACCCACCTTCTCACTACCAATGGCCATTGTATAACCGATTTCCATGGTGTCAAACTATTTTGTTCGTAAAGGTATTGTTTACCATCGGGAGCAATGATTTAAAAAATGTTCGAGTTATCACATTTGATGCATATGTGTAGGTCGGTTGTATATTGTTCACATTTTGTATATTCAACAATACTCAACATTGATTATACTGATTAACATTTTTACATTGGTTGTTTCTATCCCTAACTCACATTTTAGAACTATTTTGAAGCACTAAAGCTGGGTTTTTGTTTCATCTGCAAATGGAAAATGATACCTTTAAAATGTGTACACATTTCCACTAGTATGTCTATCTATCAAGGGTGCATCAAGCAGTATGCACTTGTTTTGTCTTGATGCAGTGACCAAACGTTTTGAGGACCGCCTGAGAGAACCCGTAATTCCTCACCCGTCGGAAGTCACGTACACACAGCCAGCAGCATGCTTGCAGGGAGGAGATGAGGAGGATGATACGGAGGAGAGTGTCACGCCATCAGTGGCATCAGGGACGTCGTCGACATCTTCGTCATCGGCAGCGAGGAAGTCCAAACACAAGAAGAGGAAGAAGAAGAAGAAATCGTCTCAGCAGCGGTCCAGTTTGGAGTGAATGGATGCTGACTGGACAGACCTTTTGAGAGGAGTTGTGTGTTGGTCCTACGGA
The DNA here is from genome assembly GCF_964275005.1 of Diadema setosum. Lineage (NCBI taxonomy): Eukaryota > Metazoa > Echinodermata > Echinoidea > Diadematoida > Diadematidae > Diadema > Diadema setosum. The sequence goes on along the minus strand of NC_092689.1, from coordinate 11,091,315 downwards.
CATCAGGTCATTTTTTATGGATGGACGAAGGATGCCAGAATACAATGATGTCATCCCAATGGTCTACCGGTCTAGGCTGGTAACATTCTGTCCTGATGCCAGCAGTATTTCATCAAACTGGCCAAGTCATGTTTATCACATTTAGTGGCACAAATGTCAACAAGGTTTTGGCTGTTTGGACCGTGTCACACACGTTGCAGGCCAGCACATATTTTGTATACCGGTAGTTGCCCATCTTGGTCAATGGAAACAGATAAACACATGTATCAGCTTCTCAAATTAACATCTTTGAGTACCTCCTGAAACAGGTTCTTCTTCTTCAAACATTTCATATCCAGAGGAAATAGCTTTATAATAGTCACAGTTTCTTTGTTGTAGGGGGATAACCGTCTGGCCCAACTATTCCATGTAGTATGAGGTTACCAGTGACTCATGTGCCTAGTCATATATAATTGCAAACTAGTCCAGGGCAATCCGTACTGTTGTTTGCATCAAATGATAGTGTGTCAAAGGCAAACTCAGCAAGATTTTCTCCACCAGGGTCTCAGAAATCTTGTATACACAACAAAAATGCAGCATACGTATTTCAGCTCTTTTTGTGCCGTCGTGTAAACCCCCTGTGTACCACATTATTCTGAGACCCAACATATGAGTGCATTTGGAAAACATTGTTTTTCAGGGCCATGTACCGGTAACTTTTTTATAGAAGTTTTTATGCTAGAAAGTTGGAGAGAAAATTTGCCATCTTTGCTGCAATAAATAGTTTTAAACGAAAGTTATGGTTATGTGTACCATGGCATATGCAATTTATTGATGGGTTTGAGCGCAATTGTACGTTTGAGAAAAATATGTGAACTTATTGATTCATTGATTGATTCAGTCATAAAGATATCTATATTTTATTGACTGGATCATATATATTTCAACGTTTCATAGGGAAGTAAATATAAAGGTGGTTGGTGTAAACTGATCAAGCAAACAAAAATGCTCATAATCGGACTGTTGCCAAGTTATATCTTTTGCCTGTGGAAAGTCCCTGGTTTACTAAGGAGCAATATTTTTTTTACAGTATACAGCTATTACAATATCTTATGTAATGATTTGTTATCTTACGGAAACATAGTCATCAGTTTGATAAATTCATTTCAATTTGTGAAGGTGCTGTGGCATAGTGGATAAGACTCCCGATTCCCGATCAGAGGACCAGAGGTTGAATCCCGTCAAGCGCTTATGTCCTTGGACAAGACGTTATTATCCACCATGTCCCTCTTGACCCAGGTGTATAAATGGGTTTCTGGCAACGCTAGGGTAATAATAATGGCAGAGCCCTCTGGTAGAGCAGTGACAACACTGAAGAGGCTACCCTGAGTAAATAAGACATCATCATCATCATCATTATTCAATGTGTGCTGTGCAGATTGCATACACATGATTTTTGTCTTCTCCGTGTATTATGACCTTTTCAAACTGCCTCTGAAAATGTCTGATCAACATTGTGATAAAACCTCTGTACTATTGCTGTCAGAAAGTATGAGAACTTGTGCAAAGTTTACTTCTTTGTGAGTCGATTTGACATTTGTTGGGGGGGGGGGGTTGAACTCTTGTGGTGTGTTGAATTTTACAGACTCAACCTCTGGACTGACTGCAATATATCATTACCACAAGCTGTTAAATTAGGTGTAATTCACTCATACTCATTCTATTGAAACAGTTATACTGATAAAGATTAGCCATGATGATTGCTTTCTCACTCTGAATGTGAAGTTGCAAAAAGATGTGCACATGTACATGTAATCGAGTTGTATTACCTGTATGTCTTTAGACAAGTATAGTTGATCTGACATAGTGCACTGTGCATGTGCCAAGGTAAATATTCCTTTTTCCTCTCCATCTCTCTCTGAAAGATGAGGGGCTCAAAATATTAGCAAATTTCAAAGAAAATTCACTCTGTCAACTTCTGTCTCTATTTTGGGGAAGGGGTGATGAGGCCATGGGGGAAGAGAGAACGATTGATTCCATTCACGTCGTGTGATGTGCCCTGTTAATAGTTCAAAGTGTGCAAAAGAAATTACAATGCACTCAAAGACATTAAGTCAGGACAGAGCACAGTAATTTGTTATATGAATGAAAAATAACACTGTGTAATTCACCATGAAATACATAGTGAAATACCTTGGTATTTAGGTAGGTAAATCAAACGTCGCACGAAATACACATGCCAGACTCGAGTGTGTGAATCGTGTCACAAAATACATGTACCACCAATTTATTGTACAGCAGTGTATTTATCATGTGACCCAACACAATTCCCGTCTTTTCCTTGATGAAGATACAATGTATGTGCATGAGCAGTGCTTACCAGAAATACCATGGTATTTCATGAATGACAGCTGTACCAAGTGAATTACTGCAGTGTCTGTTACCATGGTATTTTGCTAATGAAAATGGTGCCAACAAACTACCATGGTACAAGATATTTAACACAGTGGACTGCCATTATAATCAAGTCCTCAGGACTGGCAGTTTGCTTTTGTTAAATTGAAATTTTGTTATAACCAAACAAATAAACAATAAAAAACAGAGAGCTGATAATGCTGCGGCCTGAATTTGTATTTCATTGTAATGGGAATTTCGTTATAACCATGTTCATTATAATGGGAGTGCACTGTACAAACTTCACCACAGTAATACAAAAGTGAAAGCAACTAATAAAGGATGACACACAAGATTTGTCTGTTAGGCAGTCAACATTTATTTGCATCTATCATTCATGCACAAGAAAATAACAACAGAAATATTTTCACAGATTTATTATAGTTAGATGTTCTAAAGCTGCATACTGCAATATATACATAAACAAATTCCATTTTAAAGGCACACACTGCATATAACAGCTAACAGGTTAAAAAGGTAAGTATTGCTTATCAATTGTTTGCTTCAAACCCAGTGTGACAACATTCTGACGAGACATGATTTCTACATATAAAGCCCATTTGATACAGACAGAGAGCAACACAGCAGCTCTGCTTGATCCAAGTTTGATACATACTGGTAATGCACAAACAAAATATTATTCCCAGCCAAGCTGTGCCAAGCCTCTTAAAGAAAAGGCCATTATTTAAACAAACAAACAAACAAACAAACAAACAACTTGTGTTCAGAGTTGTCAGCAGAGGCTTTTAGAATTAAGCTATGATCTTTATCTTATCTTAATTCTAACAATGCTTAAATCCTGAAATTTCCACATGCATTAAAAGAGGAAACAAGAAAATAAATAAACAAATATCATATTTGCTGGAAATTCTTCACAAGTCTATACTTAAACTTGGCCAGGGCTTTGTGAACCTATTTCTATCAACACCACATTTCTGATCACATTTCTATAACATGTAAAATGAAGTCATACTAAAACATATCACAATTTTTTCGAGTGGCACGCACAATTTGCAAAATGATTCTTAAATGGGAATACTTCATAGTTATTTTGTTTTTTGTTGTTATTGAACAAGGGTTGCTGAAAACAAAATGGCAGCTACAGGGGAATCTCATCATAATGAGTACCTTTTACAATTACCTTTTACAAGGTTGACAATTACAGTCAACCTTGCTCAAGTCGACCTCACCATAAGACAAATAATCGCCTTAGTCAAATAATTGCCTAGGTCCAAGTCCCCTTTACATTCTATTGATTTTAATCCCTCATAAGTCAAATTTTCTCTAAGTCGAAACTACATGTATTTCTTTAGTCCAAATAGATTCGACTTGGGCAAGGTTGACTGTACCTTGTTTCTCACTACATCAGGGTACAAAAACAAAGAAATATAAAACTTTAAACCTACAAAATCACCATGTGATAAAAGGGTATCCAACCTCTCTTTGATGAGGTTCCACTGTTAAAAAGAATACACCATCTTGCATCGTGCCAGTTGTGACATGGACTGTTCTGCATAAACGTAGACAAACATAATGGTATTATAGTTCACATTTGAAAAGTGTGGAATGTACTGGCCTTGAATTTGATTGTCTCTATCAAGTCCATTTTCTGCTTTGTTTAATTTGTCTGCTTATACCGTAAAAACTTTCATTCAATTCTGGACAACTTTCTACCTGAACTACTGCTGCTACATTACACAATGACCTTGTACAGTTTCTACAGCACCACATTTTGCAAACACAAAGTCTTTGGTTAACCTACAAGCAGGTTATCACACACATTTACTCTTTATGCTACACTATAACCTCATACAACATGAACATTTCAGTATAGATATAGGAGTCACAGCATGCGAATTTGGTACTTCTTCAAAGTAGTCACGCGTGCGCATTTGGGTATTTCTTCATGAAGTCTGACATTGGAACAACAGAGAATGACATACAGTTCGACCTCGATTATCTGGCCATGTCGGGACCGGCGCTCATCGGGATAAGCAAATTGGCCGGACATGGGAGACTCAATATTAACCCGTTGAGGACGGTTTGATTTTGCTACAACACGCATTTCCCATAGACACCTGCCCGAGTATACTCGGGACTCGTCCTCAACGGGTTAATGTATATAGCTGCCGCCCAAGCTGCCGTCCCAGTGCACTGGCAGCTAGGCAGGTAGCGTACCCCGCAACAGTGGTGTAATCTATGCTAGCCTGCGCAAAATTGTAGTAACTTCTTCACAAAAATAAAGTATATCTTTATGTAAAAATCATACATGTTTTACCTCATTAGATATTGAGATATGTATCATGCACATCTTATGAAATTAGTGAAATAGATCCACGAAAAGATGTTAAAGTCACTGTTTTTTCTCAATTTTTGGATGAAAAAAAATGTCCTTCACTGCGTGAACGCATCCGGATAATAGACATTTCCGGATAAAAGGAGGCCGGATAATCGAGGTCGCACTGTAGTATGATGATCTTACTGTAGTAGCCTTTTTAAGTTTCTGCACTTTTCTTTCAGGGGGCATCGCCATTATCATTAACCCAGCATTGCGAAGTATCCACTTGTACACATGGGCAAAGAGAGACTTTGTTAGGCATTAAACCACCTTGCAAAAGCCAGGATGTTTCACAACGGGAAGAATTCAAAACTTGGCATGTTCCCGAGTCTAGCATATTACACACTACACCGAAGTGTAAGGTGTAAGGGTAGAGTGTTAAACATGGCAGTCTGAATAAATCAATGGCAGAGCTATACACTGTAGTTCATTGTTGTGACGATTGGCCTCCAATCACCCCCTTTGCGATGTCGCCCCTCTTATGAGTATTTACTCAACTCCTCTCCCTGGGCAAGGCAGTGTAAATTGTGTCTCCATGGTAACCACAAATATCCTTCAATTTAAATCCTTCCCACTTGAAACACTCAAAGCATGGGTTTCAAATACTCCACTACGCAGTATAAGTACACGGCTACAAATGTTAGTACAGTATGTACAGCAAGTATGAAAATTCAACAATCACAGAGCAAACTGTATTCTTCTTTTAAATGCATCATATCTAAAATACCAAATGATTGCAAATATTTACATAAACATTTCCAACTGATAGAAATCTACTTTGTTTAAGTTCAAAAGAAAATGATATCTTCAACTGCCATACAGAAGTGAATACTGAATGTTTCATTTAGAAAGAGAGTTAGATGAATTAATTCAAGACATCATTCAACATCTATGAAACTTAGTAAAAGTTAGGTGACCTAGTAGTCTCATATTGCACATGTAAATGTGAACATTATTCAAGAGCTTGCAGAAAGCATAACCCACACAACACAAAATTCTCACCCTAATTTTGCTTTGCTTTCCTTGGTGTGCTTGTACTGGCCCGTTGCTAAGGGGCTAAGGGGCTTGTCTCCCCTTTAATTGCCAAGAATCACTTGCTATTTTGTTTTGACAAAACAACCCATTGTTTTACATTAGAATGAGCTGAAGTTTTTAATTTCGACAAATTCATGTAAGTTCTGTATCTTTTAATATGATATTCAATATCAACGTACGAAGTTGAATGCGATGTTTCCTACATAATGTGTGTACGTATCACATTTTTCATATTAGAAATAGAGGTAACTTGTAATGACCATGGTACAACTGTAACACATTTATACTACTCTCAATACAGTCTGAGAAGCTCTTAATATTCTCTCCACATGTGCCAGTCCCACCATCCCACTAATTTATGAAGAAACATTGCACACCTGCACAGTCAACAGAGACTGCAGTTACGGTGATGCTTCATACGTTCGGATCAGAGATTTTAAATGCTTGCATCACAGTACATTAGTACTTCATACAGTCGACTCAGTTTCAGTCTACAGCACGTAAATTAAATAATCAGCTAAGCCAATGAAAGTAAGTCCAAATTTACAATCGTAGTCTTACGTGTGTTATTCTTCTGTACAGACAGAAGGCAAATACGCATATAAAGTCCAAGCATCTCTCTCGGTCCTGTCAAGAATGACTCTAGAGTAGACTTTAGGATTCTTTAAGTATTTTAAGAATGGGAATATCTTCTCACTCAACTCATGGCAATGATTGGGCAAAATTATGATCTAGATCATCACAAATAAAGTAGGAAAAAAAGTTTCATTCATCATCTATCAAAAACTCCACAGCATGCATACAAATAGAAGACTTCACAAACACTGAATGCGACATGCAATTGGCAGACATGCATACAACATTAATAGGACAGAAATGATACATAAGTTAGGCTTCTTCCACAACCTATTACTTCACACTCTCCTGAACCAGGCACCCTATGCTCTGTAAGACACTTGTCTCCAAGTCGTTGCTGTTGTTGGAACTTGAGTTGAGAGACTTTGCCCTTTTGCTGCTGCTCATGTCCAGTCCTGTATCGTCTGGATCCGGTGCGACTCCGCCTGACCTCTTCCGAGTGCCACGTTCCACCGCCGACCCTTCGCCAGCCTCTGACCCACTCACGTCGTCATCGATCGGGTTGACTGGTGCGCCATCGCCTGCTGACTTCAGCTTAGTGGCGTCGAGGTGCTGGTCATCGACATCGATTTTGGTAGTGTCCTGCACTGTGCGCTGGCTGCCGATGCTTGTGATGGTGGTCACATGGTGAGCAGGGCGTCGGTCATGGCTGGACGAGCTGACCGCATCGTCCTTGGTCTTGTTTTGTGCATCAACCTTTTGCTGGAGTCGCTCAGCCTGTGTGAGTGGATAAGGGAAAAACAGTTTCAATACAGCAAAGAACATTACAGTGTAGTAACTATTGTCACATGTAGTTGTATAATGAAATGCTCGTTTGAGTTTTGTTTATTAAGTCTTGATATACTGAAATTATGCAAAAAATGGGGCAGGCAGTTTATCTCATTGTCCACTTTCTCACCTCTTGGTCAATACAGCGAAACTGCCACGGCCACGAGGGGTTGTAGAGGAATTGTCTCAGGTCGAATCGGTTGTCGTCGGGACTATAGGATTCCGCGTGGTAAGACGGGGTCAGAGTTGTCATCTTGTGTCGGTTGATGGAGTACGATCGGAAGAAGTGCTTCACTTTGGCGGCAACCTGCAAGATTTCATAAAGAAAAGTCTTCACTAACAGACACAGAACATCAGAAGATAGTTGCCTACAGAAAGAGGATTTTTTTGGTTTAATCTACAGTTCATTTTTTTTTCTTTTAAAATTTAAACTGCCAACCTCCACAAGGTTGAGATAAAGATTTTCACAATTACATGGTGAAGAGTTTTGTATGCGCAAACTCACAACTTATTCAGAAATTACAGTTAAAAAAACTTGCGAATATTTAGCTTACATGAGAATAGAATTCCATTTCAAAAACAGTTTTATACAAAGCATACAGGAAGTTGTCTAACCACTGAACACATCAGGGAGTGTAATGATTAAAATAATTTGAGTATTTCTATCATGCAATGCTACATTTTTATATAAGAAACATATATAACATAGTCCTTTATGCTTTTTTTCTAGTTCTGAAAACCAGCTGTACCAATGCCGGAGAAATCAGTTTTGGCAATGTAATGTACGAAATAGAAACTGTTCAAAATTTGTTTCCTTGACTGTATTTAAAAAAATGCTTTCACCTCATTTATTCATTCATTTATTAGTTTATTAATCAAGTCATTCATTTATTCATCTATCTATCTATCTATCTATCTATCTATCTATTTTTTTTTTTTTTTTTTTTTGGGGGGGGGGGGGAATTTACCTCTAATGGAGAACACTTGTCCTTCCATTCATTCACAAGCTTCATGTACATGCTGTATGGCCCGCACAGGCTGACCTTACGCAGCCGTCCGAACGTTGATAACTCTGAATAACTCATACCCATGTCAACCTGCATTCAACCGAGAAACAAATCATAATTAATTATACAAATGCAAGAGTCTAGGCATACAGACATTGCCTCTGGATAGTTTACATGCACAGCGAGCTCAATACAGTGTGAAAAGATGACAGTACGAAAACAAAAGAAATAGACGGCATCATGGTGATGAAACATGCAATTATGGATGAATCTGAGTGTGTAATTCAGTGAAATGTCCACTTTTGCACAGAAAAAAAAAGAAAAGATTACAGCATGATACTAATGATACACTACAAACATAGACAAAGCTGAACAGCCTAATTGCACAATAAAAAAAAGAAGAAAAACAAATATGCAAACTGCATCTTTAAAGTAAACAAAGTTTGTATGAATCGTTCTTCATTCAAAATCAATCAGGAAAACTTTCAAAATCTACTTAAATGAACTTCATCAGTAATGTGATGTATCTGAAGAAGAAGAATGAAAACTATCTCACAAAAATAGTTATCTGAATACTCCTACGTTAACAGTAGTCAAATATTGGGTTTGGAAACTAAAAATAGCTCACACCACAACAGAAAGTCCAAACTCTGTTCAGATGCAAATACATTTGCAAGCCTTTTCACAGAAGAAAGCAAAGTTCATGTATATCAAGACAGGCAAAAATCCATGTTATCACCTACAGCCTGTAGGGGCATTGAAGGCTCAACAAGATACACTGTACATCAAGGATTTGACCAAACTCACCTCGTCAGTTTGAGCAATCTTGCCGGACTCTAGCGGTTCCAACTCAGCAGTGGGAGGAGCATCCATTATTCTAGATAGAACAATGATATGATATTTACTGTTATATTCCTGGGCCCTGTTTTATGAAGAGTTATAATTGATTATGTAGTTGATTTTTATCATCATAAGTCTATGGCAGCCAGTGTAGTAAGGGAATTTATAATCGATTATATCTTTCGATAAAACAGGGCCCTGGACTACCAACAGCTGCTCGCAGGCGAGTTTCATGTTTTGAGTTATTTGTATGTGTTTCTGTTGTATTGTGTGTGCGAGTGTGTGTGTCTGTGTACATGGGTGTGGTGCACTGTGTGAAAATGTGTATTTCTTTGCCCATTTCATTTTATCTCAGTGTCACTCTGCTCTACACTTCAATCACAACAAATTCACTACCCGTTTTCTTGTGTAGGTGAGTAGGGGGACCAATTCACTGAGTTGGCACCCTTCTCTTATTTACAATGAATGAATGAAGTGGGACCTTTTATGTGCATGAGTCGTGCCTAACTCACACATGAGACCTCCATTTAATGTCTAATCCGAGGGACAGAGTTTTTTGCCTCTCAGTAGAGGGGACGGAATGCTTACACACAACATTGCTCGGTGAGACTCAGGAATCGAACCCAATACCCTTGGATCAGAAGGCAAACATGCTACTGACTGGGCCATACCACTGCCCCTCTTGATTAGCTTATAAATGGCTTGGTTGCATAGGGAATGACATTAAGCATGATATGATATACAATGCTGCTTAAAAGAATGTAAATTCTGGCAAATTTTCTTCCTCTGTCTCTTGTGTTGAGTTTTCCATCTCCAATTATTACCCTGGCCTTCTCTGACTTCCAAAGAAATTTTGAAAAAGTACTTAAAAAGTGTAGACCTCTGCAAAGCCAGCAGCTTATTTCCACCCATACAAGCACACAATTTCCCAAAATAGTAGCCTTTTGTTTATGTCATCAGCTTCCAGCTGTGCAGCACCTTGCCCAAGTAGAGGACGCGCTTTAGTGCATGTATGTAAACCTCCAGTACGGGCAACTTGAACTCCCAAGTTCATCGACCCTATATGCCAAAAGATATAAAATCCTTCAAAAATCCATAAAAATTCCAGAATCACTACCTAAATTTAACCATCTGTTTCTTTTGTCATAACTGACTTTTCCTTCAAGTTTCATTCAAATCCGTTCACTACTTTTTGAATTATTTTGCAAACAGACACACAAACAAATAAACAAACAAACAAACCAACGGTGACGAAAACATACCTCCTTCCTTTGAGGAGGTAATAAATAAAAGAAGCATGAAATGGTTGAAAAGAAAAATAAGAACATAACCATTCTCACCCTCGCAAGGCGGGCAGATTGAATTCCACCATGGCGTAGTTTATGAAGCGCCTCAGATCGGTCTTTGAGATGCCTCCAATGGGGTTGATGTCGGCGCTGGAGCAGTCGTATTTGGTGAAGTATCCTCGGAGGCTAGTGTGGACATAGAAAAGTCCAAGATAGATAGATAGCCAGCAGATAGGAGCAGGGGTGTCTCCAAGAAAGTGACCTTGCATATGACTGCACTCTGTCATGTTAAAGGGGAATTTACCCCACATTTATATGTGGCCTCAGTGACTGCAGTACTTTTGGAAGCACACAGTGATGACATTTACAGAAAATTAGACGATCTCTTCAAAAGACCAAAAATTATGAAATTTCAAAGTTCTGGATGAAATTGTGTGCTTCCTATACAAGAAATTTGGCATATGCAATGTTCAGACAATCACGTGACCTCGTGAAGAAATGTAACATGTCTAAAAGCATACTATGTTTGATGATTCACAAACACTGAATAACTTTGCAGACATTCACCCACTTTTGCTAAAATTTAAACTGTTTTCTTTCCTTTTCTTTCATTGCCTTTACCTAATAAATAAAGAGCAAAATTTCTTTGTCTGAAGCAATACAACCCATGACACTACATTGCTATGTTGCATTCCAACTGCAATAGGATAAACCGGAGTGCCTATACTATTTACCAAGTGATGCAAACATTCCCACATCAAAATCACAGAGATTCCAAAGAGCAATCACAGAGACATTTGTATGTTTCATGCATCACAATAGACTAAAACAATCTCCAAGTTATGGAGGCTATTACATTCTTTTGTCAGAACATAAAGAGAGATATCTCAAGTTTTCAAGGAGCCTCTGGCAGAATCAGGAAGACTTCATAGCAGCTTTATTTACCTCTCATCCACGTTGGCTGTTCCGAGAACAAGCAGCCCTCCTGGTCTGTCCTGACTCCACAAACCAAGTTGTGCAAAGAGGTAAGACAGCACCATCCTGGTTCTTGCCTTAATGTAGAGAGAAATGAATGTGACATGTATATCAATATCATAAATGAAACAAAACAAAACGAAACGAACTGAACTGAACTGAACTGAACTGAACTGAACTGAACTGAACTGAACTGAACTGAACTGAACTGAACTGAATTGAATTGAATTGAATTAAATTGAAATGAATGTATGTGAAAATTTGTGTGGACTTACAATTTGTATTTTCATTTGGCTGCAAAGGAAGCACCTAAACACCCTGACAAGGTTCCATACGACCAATGGCTTTATGACAAAATATCAAACGTGAGCATGCACTTATGCGGACAACAGACATGTAGTATTTATCTGATGACAAATGAGAGTACTCATTTCAAATGTGGTCCACTTGTTCCACCATGATCTCACTTGTCTAGTTTCTAAATATTCCACTGGACAGGATGCCACTAGACTCACCTGGATATTCTGGAGGGCAAGATTCTCTCTCTGTGAGCCGCCGTTCACCTTGAACTGGGGATGCTTGCCCGTCGCCTCTTCGAAGATGTTGACCGCTGCCTTCACAGCTTCATCCACTTTGACCGACACGTGGTGACTGGACAAGAGTGAAAACACGGACAAAGATTAATACAATCAAAGATAAAGGTCTATTGAATTTTGTCATCTTATCAATGGTGCTTTTTGAAAGCATTCCTTCAAAAAATGACCATATGCAACGACTGATCAGGCATCTGAGAGGAAAACAAGGGTAAAGTGTATCTGAGTTCCCTCAACTGGACTCATTTCACCATCTTATCTGGGCCACACAACCCAAAATCTGGTCAGCAAAAGACTGCTGATCACGTGGATTCAATGTGCTAAACATTCACTTAGATTGGTCAAGCTTGAAAGGCAACTGGTCGCAGTTGATTAGCAATTGTTTACAGAACATCAACCTTAAATCTCATGTTAGATCTATAAACGTGTGTACACATGTGACTCACATATATGCCTGCATAATCTTATGCAAAACCTCTCAAGTTTTCACAATCCTACACAATCCTACAACAAGCCTGCACAAGCATGCAAAAACCTACGTGACATTAAAAAAACTTAAACATACCTACACCAAATCTAAACAAGTCTTCACAAGCCTACAGACCCAAAGACAAACCTGCACATGCCTACATAAAACTTAAAGGTAGGGGATACCTTTTACAGACCTCCCAAAATTCAGCAAAACATTAAATATGAACCTCAGGGGACTTATTTAGGCCACTGCTAAGAAATTTGGAAGTCAACAGTCATCTACAATTTGAATAATGCACAAAACTCAACTACTCAGTAGTTCTGTGTGTCAGCCACACTTAAGCCTTTTTGTTGCAGTCTTCTGTATTTTTTTTTTTTTAATCTATAAACACAAATCTAAAAGTATAAGAGCTGATGTAATAACATATAGAGTGTGTGGCAAGAATGTATGTAGAAATGTTTGTAAGTTTTGATGAACTTTCTTCACAAAATATACATGATGGACACACATGCAGTGCATGGGTCTGCAAAGGTAGCCTAGTAATGTACTGGAATTTACGGTGAGCCCCAAAAAAAATTCAATTCAAAATCTAACGGTCAATAAAAATGTACTAAATGTTACCTTCCACTTTCAATACTTTATGGAAGTTTCTAAAATGATACTCTCTTCAACATACCACTGTATTTATACAACTCTTCATTTAAGGCATGCGAATGGGATTCCCTACCTTTAAGAGCCTACAAAAGCCAATAGATGCCTACAGAAGCCTACATATTTTTGTACATAGGCCAACAAAACCCTACACAACCATAGACAAACCTACACTAAGTCTACACAAGACTACACAAGACTACAGCAGCCCACACAAGTCTACATAAGCCTATGCATGCCTACAAAACCTTAATAGAAAAGCCTAAACAAGTTGCTCATCTCACCTTCCAATCTGATCGGCGAGTTCCTCAGCCCTTTTCAGTGTGTCCTCCGATGAGTTGACTGTACCCATGTAGCATGTCACCAACAGGCGGCTACACAGCTCACGAGGTTCGGTTGGAATGTACTCGGAATCACGCACAAGTTTCCTCACATCAGCTAACACTGTCTCCTCTATTATATCACATTCCACAGAGAGAAAAGCATGATAGTGATCAGGACCTACAGGTATCGGACAGGCCCTTGACTGACCCACTGCAGTGTATCCAAGACAACTTTGAACCAATACTTCTTCAATATGGGACTACACATTTCTTCACTTTTGAGACTAATTGGAATATTTCTATGATTATTTTGATTCTGAAAAATATACTAGTACTGTAATTGACAATGCATAAATTTGACCCCTGTAAAAAACCTATAAATCCTCCTATCATTCAGCTGTAGATTGTAGAAACATTCATTCCAATGGCAATACCTACGGGTGCCACTATTGCGGACAAATATTGGATGAATTACTTACAACGCTTGGGGAAAGAAAATTTCCTGATTTCTATGCTGGAAAAAATCAGGGAAAATACATCGCAGACTCGATACGTTGACACTCGGTGTACACATAAACGTAGAAGAAAATAGAATAGAAAACAAGGATTTCTTCTACAATATTACATTTGTAATGTTCTTGTTCGTTCTGCCCCCCCCCCCCCAAAAAAAAAAAAAAAACAACAAACAAACAAACAAACAAACATCCTATCTGTGGTTTACTTTTTTTGGGGGGAAGGGGCAGTGAGGAAAAACACTGAAGAAAGAGGAAATACCCACAATATTCAAATTCGATACGAGCATCTTAAGCTGATTATCACCTATTTTATTCTCAGGTATCAAAGATGATTTTTGCATTTCACAATATCTGTATAGGTCAGAATAAAGCTTATATGCACAATGCTTTCCTGGTAAGAGGAAAGTTTCGCTATTGCTGGTGTAAGGGGACATTATCTAGTAAAACAATAAAACTATAATGTAGAAAAATTTACCTCCTTCGGTAACTGCCTGGCAGACGAGTCTACACATGGAGTGGACAATACAGGCTGTGGATGAGCTGTCTATACCTCCACTCAGTGGTAGAAAGAATCCTCCCTGTAAAGAGATATTAACCCTTTGAGTGCTTTGAGTGCTGACTGGAACAGAAAACCCACTACCATTGTACACACTGTCCAAAGTCCCTGGCACATAAAGGGTTAACAGGCTCGAAGTTATCATTGCAACATCACCAACATTCCTTTAAGCATCCATGAGCTCATGGGAGGAAATCCCTTACCCCCCCCCCCCCCCCCCCCCAGAAAAAAGAATATTGCCACCATGTGAATGGTGGCAGAACATCTCACACTTCACTTTTTGGGCTCATTAAGTACCATATAACACTCTTGATATTTAAAAGCAATGACAGCTACTGCACAGTGTTCTTCATGCCCTTGCTATCATTGTCATTTATCATTCATCTTTCCCTACAGGCTGGCTGAATGGTTCATATTCTTCATGGCCTATGTCAAGGCCGCCTTGTCTGTGATATCATATCAAAAAAGACATTTAACAAAGGACATAATTCATGTGTTGTTTTCTTTATAGAAAAGAATTGACTTTCTTTTTATGCTGTAGTACATAAACCCTCAACAGATATTCATATCATTGTACGCACCAGTAGTTACTACTTGAACTCACCTGAGCACTCTTGCGAAGGTAGTCCCAGAGCCAGCAGGCTGGAGCAAAGGCTATCTCTTCTTCGGGAGTGTACGTCCTGTACTGCTGCTGTGCGGACTCGTTGACAACGGCGTCATGGTCGTTGGAGATGGAGAACTCGACTGGAACTCGCGGGAATGCCTCTGAGCGGGTAGCCTGTATTGGCACAATAGCACAGCTAATCTCCATCAAGGATAGTTGCATTTTAACTTAATGAAGAATGGGTATTCAATTGTAGTGGAACGTATTGCTGCATGGAGTCATGCATGGAAATACCACTGCATGACCATATCTTGGGTTTTACTACAAAATGCCTCCGTGCAATGACAAAGCATAACAAATTCTCGTGTTCTACTCTGAATAATACAGAAAATAAATCTGAGAAGGTTCATGCAAGTCACTTCTTTCATTTTTTTTTTTTTTTTTTAGTATGGATGCTATTTCATGTATTATGTTGTTCGCATTTGTATGCATGTGCATGCATACTTCCATTTTTTGTTTCCAGTAAAGTATCAATTAAATTCCACCTGTGTCACATTGCCATATAAAAAATGCTACACTTTTTACAATTAACAGCTGTAATATACTGCTGGTTGAAAGGTATAGCAATGACTGAAAAAAAACAAAAAAAATAACCAAGCTGAATATCATATGAACCAAGAAGACCAAGCTATTCAATAGAAAGAACAATGGGAAAAATCTTATATTTCAAACCATCCCAAAGAACAAAAACATGCAAAGCACGAATGCGAGTCTCAACTTTCAAGAAATATGGATACAGTATTTCCTCCAAAATCATAAATCATAACCGTATGATGCCCTAAAGAAAAACAAATGGCAAAATTGGATATACGCTAATACAGTGGGTCAGGACAAGAGAAACTTCTAAAGCAAGACAGCAACGTCGTGAAGAAGGTTACAATCATACTCACAGCCATTGATGAACTGGAAGCCTGTGCCCTGTACGACCTCACATCTTCCAGGTCAAGTGTCGCTGTAGTCACTTCCTGTCAAGTACAGACAAACTGTGTTGTCAACGTGTGTTAAAATATGTACACCTTGATATGAAGATCAACGCCTATGTTCTCGTGTAAGTAGGTCCATAATGGAGAAAATTATGTGACAACTGACAGGCATGCCTAGGGAAAGAGTTTATCAGAGGTAATGTATCATGTGTCACGCCTGTCTTTTCTGCTATTGTATATGACAGATGAGTGTCTGTAAGAGCCTACATGTAAGCTGTCTGAGAGATCAATATCATAACCACAGCTTACGGGTAAGGGAAACACTGATTAATCTCGAAATTGATTATTCATAGCCATGCACAATAACACCATTGAAAGAAAGTTAAATTTGACATCATAATGTACAACTGGTAATTAAAAGAGACGACGCAGCCTTATGAGCATTTCAAATCAACTCTCAAAAAAGCAGGTATTTCTTTCAATATGCATCAAGTTTCTTCCCTGCGCAACATTTACAAACTGATTCACAGATCTAGGATGTTGTTCCTTAATCATTGACCAAAAAAAGGCATCCCTCTTTCCATGCTTTTTTCTTTCATTCAAATGCAAAACTTGTACACAGTGTGAGAAAGAATCAGGAAGAGGATTACTGTTAATACTCACCACTTCTGACAGAGCAAACTCTTCCCCTCGCACCATGACGTCCCCATTGACGGCAATCATGGAGCTGCCATAGTAGTAGACTCTCTCCCCGTCACAGCCTCGCAGGTTGGAATACATGTAGATCCCTCCACACTGTCGATGCAAAAAAATAAAAAAAAAACAAAAAGCATTGCAAGAGTTCGTGTAATCTGTGTTGACAGTTAACAGACCTAAAGACTACCTGTTTGGATGACTCAATAAAGTGAAACAATCCAGCGAACTTGGCGTTTTATCTCTAGTCCATTATTCTGCCATGGTTATTTTGTTCGCTTACATTTCAGCAACATGGGGCGCTGGACGCTAGACCACAATGGTGGTCTACTACATTACAGGCAACTCTCTGAAGCACTGAGAAAGCCTAGCAAAGAGTGACTTTTGAACAAAATGTTTGATTATTGTTTGGTTACTCATGGTCTTATCAACACTCAAATAGGAGACAAAGGCCCTGGATTTGTAATCACCACGTTTTGGGTTCAAGTCCTGCCCAGTGTGGTCATCCCTTGACATGGTGTTTTGCTCTCACAATGTCCCTCTCGGCAGTGTAAAATTATTCAACCAGGATAGCCATGTACAAAAATCACCACCAAGCTCCCAGACATTGTAGCTCAATGATGAACAACTGAACAAAACATGCATCATTTCACTTTTGCAGCTAACCTTTAAGATTGCATTTCTGATGAAATCTGCTGTTGTATAAGCTGTTATTTTTGCAAATTTTGTGAATACCTGTTGAACCACGAATTTAACAACACGCAAAAATGTCACCATGCACTAGGGTAATAGTGTACTTTTCATACAATAGGCGCAGTGTCAGTTCGCAAAAACAACATCTCGCGAAAATGTCTGTGACCTCCTCATTCGTGAAAATATCTGTGATGTACGCGAAAATAACAGCTTATACAGTACATGCTGACCATTTGCCACCTGGTGATAACTACTGCCCACCACGCAAAGCCACATGTAGAAATAATCACTTTAATCCCTAACATTGTAACCTTAACCCATTGAAGATGGAGTGATTTTGCTACAACACGCATTTCCCATATGCACCTGCCCGAGTATACTCGGGACTCGTCCTCGATGGGTTAAGGTGAATGATAAAACAAAATGTCCAGTGATTCACTTTTGCAGCTCACCTTTAGGGTTGCATTTCTGATGAGATCCGCGAGGTGGTGACCTTTCCTCAGCTGGTGATGACTACCACTCCCATTGGTGACAATCTCCACCCCGTCTAAACTCATGGCAATATGAGGGCTGAGAGGGGAAAAACATTATTTCAGTACAAAAACAGTGCTTGCCTTGCACACAAGGGGTCAACTGCATCAAACTTTTTACCTGAGAAAACTCAGGTAACTTTTTACCAGCATTTTAAAATTCTATTTGGGTGGTTTTTTTTCTGTATCAAAGTAAATGATAGAATCATAGTCTTCAGTTCTTACTAGAGTTTTTTCTCAGGTAAAATGTTGTATGCAACAGGCTCCAGGAATCCTTATTAAACATGGAAATACAGGAGTCAACCTCTTCATGACTTCATCCCAAGACTTCAATCTAGCATTCCTGTAAGATTTAATTCTGACATTTCTACAATACCAGGAAATTTTCATTTTAGATGTCAATGCAAGGTTTTACTCCAACATTGCCAAGGTTTTTTTTCAAACCACAGTTGTCTACTCTGCCATGTATGATATTGTAATGTGTATCAGGTATATTTGTAACTTCATTCTAAATGTTCATATCAGATTATCCTAACTATTCTTAGACACTGCATTGATACATGTTAATAGCTACAGCAGTTGATGTGATGTCGGAATTGATAACATGCAAGACTTAGTGGCGAAATGAAATCTGATCCTAATCAATACAATCATGTGGAAATAATAACTTAACCATGAGTAACTTAGATAAGTCCAAACAAGTTCTACCTTTTCAAAGAAAGACATTAATTATTACCTGTTGGCAGTCCATAGTCCTTCACACACTTCAGCTCCAATGCATGTGTCCCTGGTTGCTATGACAGCATCGCCGATTGGCACAGTTGTCTGCAACAACAACAAAGATAAGAAAAGGCACAAGAGTGACCTTCACTCGTTGAAGATTTCAGTAGACAAAGTATCACCAAAGAGTTACTGCACAATAGATTTTGTTCCCAGCAGATATCAATCCTGTCTGGAATTTTGGTTCACATTGCAGTAAACTTGTATTCACTGCAAATGGATCCAGAAGAAAAACAAGAGACCCAGGGGTCACGCGCTCACCTGAGTATCGCAAGTTCACCTTCCATGCATTCTTGCAGACTCTTACCTAAGAACATTGGAAACTTACGGTGGGGGTAACTTTTAGAAAGGGGGCATGGTGTCCATTTTCATATTCCATCACACTGGTAAAAATACCTACCAAGTACACTGTACTTTATAGAATGTTGGATTATGCAGCATGGGGAAAAAACAGACTAGAGAAAATATTACTGAATATTCATTAATTTAGGAGGTTTAGATGCCCTGGGGCCCCCAAGGAAAGCATGGTGCCCATTCAAACACTTTGAAATCTTATCCTCATGGAAATGCTACTTGCGAAGTTTGGTGAAAATCCATTATGTTGTTTTCAGCAAGAAGATCAAAATTTAGGCCCGCACTTGGACCCCCCCAATCCCATCGCTTCCTTGGGTCCCAAGGGGGTGGGGGGGGGGGGAAGGGCACCTCTGATTTTCCCATGAACAAACTTGAAACAACAGTCATCGATATACTGACTCATTGTATCAACTTAGCTCAATCACTTCTGGTTCCAGAGAAAATCTGTCAAGATTCCTTGGGGGGGGGGGACCCCCTGGGGCCCCCAGGTGGAGCATGGTGCCCATTTGATAGAATTGAGATTCTATCCCCCTAGGGATGCTACCTGCCAAGTTTGATGAAAATTTGTGATAGGGTTTTCAAGAAAAAGATGAAAATTTACAATTTTGGTCCAAATTTAGGCCCCCTGGGGGCCCCCCAGGTGGGGCATGGTACCCATTTGATGGGAATGAGATTCTTTCCTCCTAGAGATGCTACCTGCCAACTTTGGTGAAAATTCATGATGCCATTTTCAAGAAAAAGATGAAAATGTACAATTTCGGCCCCATTAGGACCCCTCCCCACCCCCCTTCCCTGGGTCCCAAGGGGGGCACCCCTGATTCAGCCATGAACAAACTTAAAACTACAGTCATCAATGTACTAATTCATAGTACTGACTTAGCTCTATCACTTCTGGTTGTAGAGAAGAAGATTTTTTAAGATTCCTTAATTTTGAGGGGTTTGGGCCCCTCTGGGGGCCCCCAGGAGGGGTAAGGTGCCCACTTGAACAAATTGAGATCCTATCCCCCTAGGCATGCTACCTGCCAAGTTTGGTGAAAATCGGTCAAGGAGTACTCAAGAAGAAGATGAAAATGTAAAAAGTTTACGAACGACGCACGACGGACGACGCACGACGGACGCCAGACGAAGAGCGATCGCAATAGCTCACTTGAGCCTTTGGCTCAGGTGAGTTAAAAACGGGGGAAAATTCAGGGGAAAAAAAGCCTTCAAAAGACTCTCTTCAAACTAAATTCTGTACACAAGATGTTGCATACCACGATACTTGCCACTTCCTCAATTTTTAGGCACAACATTTTTTCCAAATCTTTTCCACCCACCCACAAATTTTTTCCACCCGACATAGCCCTGATGAATAAATCAAAATCAATCTAAATCAATCAAAACCGCCGGATATCCACCTGTCCTGTAATATCAGCAATCATTCGAGGAAGGAAGTGTTGCTCCAGCGTCCTGAGCTTGGCCCAGCCTTGGAACCATCGCAGCTCCCTGTAGTTGCCGCTGTTAGCCATGTCCGTCTTGGGTTTGATGAGGATGATCTTTCTGCACGGTGCACAATTGGCAAACAGAAAACTCGTTAGTTCTCATTTACAGTAGTTAGGTCAAATGAATTTGGAAACTACTGGAAGTTCTGAAATTAGCAGTACATGTTTCATGCGGTAGATATGAAAGCAGCTGATCACTTATATTATGATTTGGATGGACAGCAAAATGTCCTTTGAATAAAGCTTCCGAAGTTGATGTGTGCTCTGAAACAGGCTATCACCACACAGCTTGTAAAAAAAAATAAACCACTGAAACCTTTAACCTTCACAATATTCTATAATGCTGTGTTAAACTTTCAAAAGATACTAATAATAGAGTATAAATACTCTGTCATGCAGGTTGCATACATATATACTGTATGAATATTCACAATTGGTTATTGTTATCTCAAATCAGCTTTATGTGAGAACCTTGAATAGAGTTAAAAATCAATTTTACATATTATTTTAATCAAACAAACATGAGCAACAATGTTTCTCTAGAATATCTTTTCATTACAATTTCAACTATTTACTGTTAGCATATTGTGACAGAAAATTAACCCATTGAAGCCAAGTCCTAGGTATACTCGGAAGGTGGTGTCAGTGGAAAATGCTTGTAACAGCAAAATCAGCTCATCCTTAACAGGTTAACGATTCTTTTTCATTTGAGCTCCTTGCCATTTACATATAATTATTATAATCATGTGTTTCAGTTCAAAATTTAAACAATTGGTCAATTTATACCTGGACCTTAAATTGGCAACAAATTTTAGCTGATTAGAGTTCAGGCCTGTGTCTCTAACAATATGAAATTTATTATCTCTTTCTCTTTTTGTACAAATCTGATGAACTTAACCAGTGTCATCTAATCTTTTTCAAATGAAAGATATGCAGTGATATTAAGAGGTGCCAATATGCTGATGACAAGATGGTAATTTTTTGCAGCAAATTTCCTCAAGGACTAAACAAGTTTAAAAGGATTTCGACAGAGTACTCCATGGACACATTTTTAAATCATTCAGTAATCAATATAATCTTGGAGCACTTACTTGTTCAGAAATATAACTCTGCAGTTATACCGCACATTCTTGTGCATTACAGGCCTGAGGGGAAAAACAAACAAACAAGAGGAATGAAAGGAAACAAGAACAGTAAAATGTTAAGCCACCATGCACTTACATGTACATCACTTTATAAAATTCAAAGCAAACAAGAACTTATCACATATCAACACAAAAAATTCATGCACAGAATCTGTATTGATGACAGAATCCATCAGTACCAGTATCTGAGAATGGTTGGTATCTGCTCTTATGTCAATGTGTCATATGCTCATTGTAATAAAAACATGCTGCATTTGTTTCACATACGAAAGACTGACCATAATTTTCTTGCATTAACAAGTCCCTCTCAAGGCAAATGCTATAATTACAAGAGACCAAGTGTTGGCAATGGTGGTGGAGAAGTACAACAAGGTTATGCCTCATTTTTCTAAATATATATATTTTTTTATATCATGGAAGAATTTAATGAAATAAGGCACAAGAGAGATACAGGTTTACATGTGTTTTCAGACTCAGTTTCTACTTGGGATGTACCCCTTACCGTATCTCTGTGTACTTTAAAGGCACTTGAAAGCTAAGGTTTCACAAACAAGACCAACATTTATAATGTGATAACAAGTGCAACATAATGTTTTGACTACTGGTATATCCATGTACACAAAGAGACACTGCATCAAATGCTGTGCCAGGAAATCGCTCTAGCGAGCAGGGAGACATGCACACTTTCCCAAACCATCTGCCCATCCCTAACAAATCTCTACACCGCCCCTCCCCACCCCACCCCCCCCCCCCCTTTCTGACAATCTGGCTCCCAAATTGTATTGATAAATACAACCTCCTCTCTCTCTACAGAACATACATCACAGCAAGTCAATTTTCTCTTCATGTCGACATTGTGAATTCAACAGAACTTTGTACGTTTTGTTGCATTTTGGAGCAGACCCTTTATTAATGCCTTCCTGATTAAGCACAACTTTTGGAACAACAACATCAAACAAAGATTACGTGTTCCTCCATTGTATTGTACATACACACACACACACACTGTGACAAACACATGACAACTAATCCTAGCTTCCTGGTCTTTTTTATCTTTCTTTTCTTTTCTTTTCTTTTCTGTTCTTTTGAGAATGAGTAAGACAATCACACAGACTTAGCAGACCAGGCACAGACTGCCACACAGTATTTTCTGAACAACGACAAAAATAAGCACTGAATTGATCAGTGTTTTATTAGTAGCCATGATAAAAAATCATGGGCGTACATACTCGAGCAGGATTCGAACCTACGACCTCCTGATCACCGGTCATCTGACGCCTGTCCGGTGATCAGGAGGTCGTAGAATCGAATCCTGCTCGATTATGTACGTCCATGATTTTTTATCATGGGTACTAATAAAACACTGATCAATTCAGTGCTTGTTTACGTCAATGTAGGGCAATTTGTCAATCAGTTGCAATGAAAACATCTCAACGGAAGAATTTCATGAATTTCAATAAAGACACAAATGTTAGCGGTACTGAAAACTAACTCCTTTACAGGCATTACAGAAGATATCTCACCTGTTTGCTTAAAGGGGATGGCTAGTAACTGATCAGTGGGAATGCTGGGGGATGATTGTTCCAATCCTTGTGGGATTCATTCATGAGTCTTACATTATATATCTATTGTTGTGTGAAAATTATTTGCTTCAGAATGGTCTCATATTCAAGTGATGTGCAGTTTATGTTTCCAGGTTAGCATGCCTGTACTGTGATGGGGCGATCGTACACGTATAAACTGCACATTACTTGAATATGAGACCATTCTGAAGCAAATAATTTTCACACAACAGTAGATATATGATGTACTCTTAAGTGAATCCCACAAGGATTGGAACAATCATCCCCCAGCATTCCCACTGATTCCCACTGATCAGTTACTAACCATCCCCTTAAACCCTAATCCCATCGGGTTTTTTGAGGGACTTGAAACCACCGGAGAGGGGGGCCTTTTTTTGGCCCCCCCCCCCCCCCCAGATCTCGGTTGTGGATCGCGCGATCCTCGCGAAAATTTGCACCAAGGTAGAGGCTAATGTAATCTACAAGACTGTATAGTTAGATTTTTCAAATTTTAATTTATGTATTTTATATTAATTAATTTATGCTAATTTATGCAAACATATTTTTGGCCTATAAATAAAAAAAATAAAGCTCCAAGACTTCTAATTTTTGGTGAACATATTCTTTTAAATATCCTCAACAATAATATTGAAGCAAAAATTCGGCTTCATAATTATTTCTTATGTATTTTATTGTTTATTGAATTTCTTATGTACTTCTTTGTTTTTTAATTTTTGTTTTTGTTTTTTTTCGTCAAAATTTGTTGCAGAAACATTTTAAAGCATAATCAGGCTAAAATAAATCATTATCAGCCACTGAAAGTAAAAATATTTATTTTTATATGAATTAATTGCAAAAACACAATTTACATTGGATTTGTACACAAAATCATGTTTTTGAGCAATTTTTGGGTCAACAAATTTTTTTCAAAGGGGTGTGGCTTCAAAACGGTATGCCCGGAGTGACAAATTTGGTCTCAAAAGTTGCACGATACTTGAAAGAAAAAAGTCATAAAATGTCGCGGCGAGAGCATCACGCGTTGCGGAATAATCACGCGAAACGTCAAGGGGGGGCCAAAATGCAAATATAAAAAGCAAGACAAGCTATTGTAGATAGATTAACAGTCAAGCTATCCGGCACAGAATTTCTCAACAGAACAGAATACAAAGTTTTTAACTAACAGGATTGTTAAAAGGAAACTTATGCAACAACCCCCCCCCCAAAAAAAAAAAAAAAAAATAAATAAATAAATAAATAAATAAATAAATAAAATTAAATTAAATAAAATAAATAAATAAAATAAAACATTAAAAAAATGTCCCAATGTATGCCTACTCCTAAGAATGGTTGTCTGCAAACTTACATTCCAACATCACACATGATATCTTTGGTCTCAGGGGCCTCCAGCAGCTGGGCCAACACTTGCCAGGAATGGAGACAAGTATCCGACTCAAAGAAATGGTCATTGCAGCCATAGCCCCTGTGTGAAACAGAATCATGACAGTTTGATGAGTCACATCAAAAACAATTCAGATCATCATCATCATTATCATCATACAATGATACAAAATCACATGCATTTCATTATGTTCAACAAACTCATTTTGTACATAGTACTTCACATGAATGATGTGATATCATTATATGGGAACCGGTTACTCTAAGATTGGTAAATGCCTTCCCAAAATCACTTAAAGTCAAGAGAAAATGCTTCCAGAACTTTCTTTGCAAAACTCTGGCAGCCTCAAAGTGCTGAAAAATCATAGAAACATGTTGCATCAAGAGACACTGTTTCTACACACTTCTTCATCAATAAGATTGAACAGTTTTACCCTAATTTTGTTTTCTCACGAAAGGAGATTGACTTACGGAATTTCCAGTTCCGGCCCCAGCCTGTATCTTGCACCTTTCTGCTTGGCGACCTCAATGCCTGAAAGAGTTTCAAAACAAGTTAAGCGTTAGAGCTTTCACGTATCTCTCTAGCAGTGAGAAACACTCGTGCAGACAATGATCCAGTGCAGTACACTCTGTACCTATAACCTATTGTTTAAAACTCGTTGAGGACGAGTCCCGAGTATACCCAGCCAAGCGCCTATGGGAAATGCGTGTTGTAGCAAAATCAGCCTGTCCTCAACAGGTTAATATGCCATTTGTTGGGTTTGCTGCAGACATCAAGGTTAACAAATAAATAGCTGTCACTGTTTCTATACTACGCGTAAGTGCCTTGAAAGGAATGCCGGTCAGCCCTATACAAAATGTATGAATAGGGATGTTAGAAGCTACAATATGAATGGGTTCAGATTATACTCCAACAATCACTTTTTCCACTGACATGTTGCACTGGTAATTCTATTTGAGCTGAGGTCTCTACAAGAGAAAGTTGTCCATAAGTAATTGAGTTACTTCTACAAAAGAAAAAAAAAGGGTCAATGAGATGAATCTTATTATTAAGGGCTAAAAGGATTGCTTAAGATTAGACCAGAGTCACATGATCAACAAACCTACTGTTTGTATTTTTAATGCTCATTTGACATATTTCATGATTCGCCAACATTTTCAATGCTTATAATCCTGCAACAGAATGGAGCATCACTTATTATGCTTTAAAATGTAGAAAATTTCATGGAATTGGAACACCACACTATCAGAAAATACATTGTGGTATGTAATTGCAATATGATATTTAATCTTTGCTGTTTTCAGCAGGATTGAGCTTTCTGCTCGATGACAATATAAATTTTGACATTATGCCCTCATCAGGGATGAAAAAGAAACAACGCACACTACATGTCCAGTAGAACTTTGCTCAATACATAGCCGTACAGGTAAGGCACACATGTACTATTTCCATGAGCACCTACAATTGTACTCATGTGGGGTAAGACATGGTGTACAACTGTGAAAATTGTTAATAAATAGCAAAGCTGCTGAGAATGAGTGATTTTGGTGTTCTTTGTTTTCCTTGTGGGTCACTACAGTGTACTTCCTTGAAGGCTCAAAAGACTAATTATCGAATGTCGGTGCAATGGGAGAATGCATTGTGTCATAAGGAAGTGAAAATTAGCCCTTTACCCTTTCTTTTGTCTTTTTTTTTCTTACTCCACCTGCATTCACTTTTTTGTATCAATGCATTGCACACACTCAAACATGTAACTGCACACATACTGCACTCTTTGAAAAAAAAAATAGACAAAAGAAAAAATTGCTAGTTGGCAGTAATCTACATAGTACATGAATGTGAAAAACTATTAAATGGCATGCATACAATGTCCAACAAAGAAGAGATATAAGGTGAAAACCTGGCCATTTGGCCATTGGCCAATCAGCACACAAGGAGTTGTGTGTTAAATGATAAGTGATTTGTATGGCTTGCTTGTATGGCTGTCCTACCCAGGCCCCTGGGTGATGTGCACAAGGTCGTCAAGCCAAGCACCATTTCCGAAATCTTGTGTAGTCTGTAGTGGTTTAATTGTCTAATACCATCTGAATACATTTCACTTAAAAAGTTTTGTGTTTAAAATTGATACAGACTCACTTAAATAACATTATTTATTAGGAAAGCTTTCCATTATGAGTAAAAACTTAGAGGTTTTCAGCTGTTCACTGCCATATTATTATACTTGCTAACTCACTCTACAAAGACAATGCACACCTCTTGAATGATTGCCTGGAACCACAATAGAACATATTACTACATGTAAGCATACAGGGTGTACCAAAATCTACAAAATTGTAAGTACAGTATCTGACATGGACACATTCCTCCACAGTCATTTTTTATATTTCTTAGATGCCAGTTGCAATTCGCAAAACCTCATACGAATGCTGCATATCATATTTCTTGCTTTACAGTGCCTTTTCACTCAAAATCTACAATTGTACACAACACCATGCATGTCACCATGCATCTAAATATACAATGCACATTGTAATTGTGCCACGACTGTTATGTTGACATATACATGTAGGCTATTTCATCAACTTTATATTCTATGCATACATTCACAAAACATTTGCTTGCCAGGTCCTTGCTCAACATTCACTGCATGCAAACAGGTCTACTGTATCATTACATGATGCGTGATATTCAGGAACTATTAAGACCTCCTGCACTAGTTAATGATCAAAGGGGAAAATATCTGTTTTACCATAGTAACCTTTCCCTTTGCATCAAATTATACATTAAAGAGTTGTAATAGGACATTAGATTTGCAGAAAGTGTTAGCTGCAAAATCAGGAACCCCCCCCCCCCCCAGAAATCTGCCCTTTTCAATGTACGAAGCAATGAGAAACAAGGGAAGTAATAAATACAGGGCAACACAAGTACAGTGTACCTAATCTAAGGGCAGTATTTGTGAATCTCCTTTACTCCTGTCATGCATTGTATATTATGGTATGAGCCAAATAGCTTACGAGTATATAGCATATTTCACAAATTGGGGCCTGTTAAGCCCTTTTTACACTTGTGTTTCTTAACCCCGTACTTTCTCTGACCCAGGACTATCGTTAGTCCCGTACCAATTTTTTCAGCTTTTTACACTCGCCAATAAATCCCGTACTAAGCTCTTGTCCTGGGCTAAGGAGAAAACTGACCTTTTTACACTCGTATTTCTTAGCCTCGTATTTTCCAAACCACATGAATATTCATGATTACGCTATGCACTGCGTAAGTACATGCATGCACCAGCAGCACTTGATTACCTCGTTTCTGATTGGTCAGTGGGGGGTCGGACTTCGTCTCCGTCGCTTAGCCCCGGATTTTTTTTTTTTTCTGTTTTCACTCGCTTGCTTGGCACCGCAATTTCGGTGCTAACCCTGCTATTTTGCAGGGCCAGATAGTACGGGATTATCGGTGGGGCTAGCCCACTTTGGCAAAAACAAGTATAAACAGAAAGTGCCGGACTAAGGAAAGTCCCGTACCAACGGTGGGGCTAAGGCCCCCCCTTAGCCCGACCGTTGGTACGGGACTAAGCAAAAATTTGCAAGCGTAAAAAGCCCTTTAGAGACTATTTGTGAATTCTTCTGGCCGAGTTCTTGACCAAGGACCATATATATAGAATGAGAAAAAATATTCACATTTCTTGAACAAAGAATTTTAGCAATTTCCCATAGAGACAGTATTAATGTATGTCCAGTTGCATATTAAAAGTTGTGGGAGGCAAAATTTTTGTGCCTTGTTAAGTTCACAAGTATCACAGTCCACTTGCAATGCACCGCATATACAGTATCTACCAAACTACTAGTATTAATCCAATTAATATCATCATTTCTAATCCATGTTCAGGCACCTGTTAACCTGCGCTGAGGTCGAGTCTCGAGTACACATACAGCTGTATGTCCACGATACACTCGGCAAGATTGATTTGGATGAAATAGTGTATTTAATGCACAAATGATCAAATGAGGAAAATGTGCTTTACTACAAGCAAACACACACACACATGTAACACAAGAGAGACAACACAATATTCTTTCAAATTCATATCACAAAGAAAGCGGGGGCACTCTGGTACCAAAGATGACAGAGTGCCTCGCAGCGGTGAGCGCCGGGCAGCATGCGTGGCACTCCATCGTCTTTGCTGGTACTGCACTGTACACAGCAGACAAGACTCTCATAAGGCGCGGTCAGACTGGCAAAAGATTAAGAAGTTTAAGATCACGATCTTTAAGATCTCGAAGTTTTGCCAGTGTGACCGCAAACTTCCAGCGAAACTTCCCGCAAAACTTCTCGCAAAACTTCCCACATCAACTAGGGATTTTTCCCCCACCCCCTCCAAACTTCTCGATCTTTTGCCAGTGTGACCGCGACAAACTGAAACTTCGCGATCTTTGTCACGTGACCAGTCCACCACATGCTTGCGGACAGTGTCTCCGAAGCGCGAGTGTATTGTCATGTACAGGCGCGGATTGTTACGTCACAATCACTAGCCATCAGAAGGCGCGCTCTCTTTTCTTTCTTGTGCGCGCGCACCGATGACCCAAACTTCTCAATCCAAAAATCGAGAAGTTTGGCTGCCAGTGTGACTGCACGACAAAAGATCGCGAAAACTTCGCAATCTTAAACTTCTCAATATTTTGCCAGTCTGACTGCGCCTATAGTCTCAACTTTGTTCAAAACGGTCAGCAGTAGTCCCTACTGATATGGGTACTTTCAGCACACTTGTACAATGGTCCCATGGAGCCAGCAAAAAACTAACCGTACCAATTGATTCCGGATAGTCGAAACCTCTTAACACTCCGTCAGCATTGCAAATAACGAACCCGTCTCAGAATAACAGCGAAGTTTATGTTTCTTTAGCCGATTTTCTCCAGAAATACTTCGAATTATGAAATGCTGTCTGAGGGTAATATGGAGCAAACTCTGCTCTTTCAGGTAATACCTTACTTGTCGAGATTGCTGATTGGGATCATCTTTAAAATTTGCTGGAAAAGTGATTTTTTAGCAGAAACCGTGACCACTTTTTTTTATATTCTAGAGTCTAGTAAAATTAAACAGTTCATTCCCTTCTAATCTTGTTGGCATGCATGTAGACTATACCCCCAATACCCCGTTTAATCCCGAGTGTTATCAAACTCTCGTAAGTTTTTCATTTCTGAAAACTAATTATGCAAAAGCACTCAAGATGTTCTGTGTGCACGTGCTTGGACCTTCTTCGCAGGACGAATTTGCATGGACAGCTAGCTTGTGGAGAAAGCTTGTGGAGAAAGCACCGCGACGCCAGCCAGCGGGGACACATACGGAGGAGTGCCGGCTACGAACGGGCTGGCAACCCGATACTACTGCAGCCTACTGCAGCAGGGGATTGTTCGCAACAATACTTACTCTTCAATATTCTTTTTGCATTCCCTTCGAAATCCATAGCCCATTGATTCAGGGTACAGGTCGCTAAGGTAACTTTTCTCCCCATTGCAGATCTGATTGGCAGCGATGTATCAGTAGAAAGTTAAGGCGAAAAGTGTGGTTTCAGGACTTCACGAAGCTAGTATTTAGTAACCTCCCAGCCAGGTTGGAGACTATGTGGGAAAGCGTACTACCAATGTACAGTACGGTAAAAACGTACGTACGATCTTTGGATGGGTACTACGTGTATTACCTAGCGCTACCGGATACCAACAGGTCGCCGCATGCAGCCGCACCGCACGTACATGTTTCCACCATGCGGATGTTGTAATTATGTAATCAAAACGCGGGCGCCCCACAATCGAGGGGCAAATTGTACATGTGTATACGTAAGCGGTGAGAGAAGAGTGGGCGTGGTTTTGTTGTCAGCCCCGAAGTTTTAAAGGAATGTACTGATTCATGGGTGGGGGCTGCAGGTTTCCAACTTTTGTGTGTGTAATGTTAGACAATGAGAAACCTCTTATGAAATATGAATGTACATGTTATTCTTCGAGGAATTCACAGTTTATTTGATGAAAATTGGTCTCGAAATGGCTGAGATATCCCAAAAAGCGATCCTAATAAAATGCGACAGGCCGTGACTTCTTATAGGATCTCTTCGTTTTCCATTGTTTTTGGATAGCTCACTCATTTCAAAGTCGATTTTCATCAAATAAACTTTCTATTTCCCTAAAGAATTGTATGTTCTTTAACATTTCACAGAATGGGTTCTAAATACACTGTGTATCTTGCAAAACATTAAAAGCTGAAGCTTCACCTCATTCGTTGTATATCGTTGTCTCTTTAAACCCCAAGTCCCTGGGGCTCTATCTTGTTCTTCAGTATACCTCTGCCAAGGAGATTTTTTTTTTTTTTTTTTGACATTGGTTTGTCTGTCTTTCTATTTTGTGTGTTAGCAAAATAGCTAGAAATGTTACATGAATGGATTTGGATGAAATTTTCAGGAAAAGTTTGTAATGACACAAGGAATAGATGATTAAATTTCGGTAATGATGCGGATCACGCACTGTCTGGATCCACAAATTATAGAATTCTTAACCCGTTGAGGACGGGCTGATTTTGATACAACACGCATTTCCCATAGACACCTGCCTGAGTATACTCGGTACATTTGACAGCAGGTTAATTATCACTGGGAAATAGGGCCATTTTCAGCATTTGTGTATGTAACTCCACTATGAGTAGCCAGATTGTTTAGCATTGCCATCACTCTTTTGTACATTATTACTATAATGATAACCGTTAATTGATTTTTATCACATAACGGGAATGTAGGACTATTATGGAGCAGAAGTCACAAAAACAGGTTCAAATGAGCTGCTTGGCAGAGGTCTGCACTCTCTGAGCGCTTTTCTAGTTCTTCATTTTTTATTTCTTATTTGGGGAGGGGGGAGGTCATGTTCAAGGAGGATCGAGGCTAGTACTATAATTCTCCTACTGATAACTTCTTTTCTTGTCTTTACTATCTTTCCCCTCTTTATTGCTGATTATAGATGGGAAAGCTTACAGAGACATTGGACATTTTAATTGCAACATGATATCCATATATGGGGTAAGCAGGGCCACAGAATGTTTTTAACAGTGGTGGGGGCGGGCTGCTGCAGACCACGGGTCCAGGTCAGCAGGTATACATATACATGTAGGTCCTAGTAAAAGATGGGACCCCCTTTTATTAGGACCACTTTATTTTACTTTGTTTTTGGATATCTTGGCCATTTCATAACCAATTTTCATCAAATATACCTTTGATTTCCTCTTCAGAATTGTGGTTTCTTATAATTTCACAAAAATTAAAATCTGAATCCCCCATCTCAAGCAAAACTACACTATTCCTTTGAATCAGGACTGTTGCTTTAATCAAGGTAAAGATCAAACAAAGTGTACTACCAGGCTGACCCAAGAGGTGGTGACTGTATTTTATCACACCATTCAATGGAAGCTGGCACAGAACTCGAGTCTCATAACAAATCCAAATAAATACTGTACAACCAGAAATATTTGTCTTCATGAAACTTGAGTGAATTTTGCGAGCCAAGAGTTGTAAATGTGAAATGTACCTGGAAGTTTTTGTCTACACAAAGCATAGAATGCCAGTAAAATGCTGTACACCAATATAGTCGGGAATTTGTAAAAGTTTCATGCCGTGAAAAAAAAAAAAGGTCATTCACTCCAGTTCCCAAATGTTTCTGGTTTCACAGTAATCCCTCAGCTCCTTCTGTCTTGATCTATTCCAAAAGGTACACTGTACGTGATATCACACAAGAAATACTGAATACACAATAAAGATGTGCATCAATTATATAGAATCTTGAACACATTTATTTGCTTCAATTCATTGCAGTTGTTACAGTGAGCAGATGGGTTTACTCTCATCTTATCTCTTTTCTTAAACTGTCTACTATACCTAAAATGGTGTACTTGATATACTGGTCAAAAAATTTTCTTGCGGCAAGGGAAAAAAAAAAGAAGATCCCACATAATTTCAAACCCACATATATTATTTGATGGAGTTTATACTTTATCTATATACACAATTCATAAATGTATGTTTACAAGACTGACTGATAAAAGGTTTTATAAACATACGATCCCACTGCTCATGAAAACAGAATGACATTAGCCACAAATAACATGATTTCCGAGTCACACTTAGCTGACCATATCTTGCGACGATGAGAAACTCAGAGACAAGAACGAGGAATGAGTACACCACCTATGACGACACTTTACACAGAATGTTGCAATCAGAGAAAGCTTGACTTTGTACAACAAAAATTACAAGCAAAAACAAACAAATGAACATTAAAATCCAATCAGGTATGCATGCCTGATTCAACTGCACATTACTGAATCTCTTATCATGACCCGTGCCAAATGTACATATGCCGTGCTGGCTGACCTCCATATGAGCAAATGTCTGTGTCCTATCACAGGTTTGAAGTGTCTACATGTATACCACTTCCACTCAAGCTAACAAAGCGGTCAAGAATTACTTTTTATCCTCTTTTTACAGTTGTTGTTACTGATGGTGGTGGTAATGTTGTTTCTGCTCTTATAAAAAGGAAAATAATTCAAAATCTTACACAAATCTGTGTCAAACTGGACTTCCTTGAATTATGCATGTGCTTCTAATTTTCATTAATTCTGCATGTTCCACACCATAATAGCATATAACTGTAAATTGCAATTTGTGAACTTGTAACTGCTAGGAGACATCCGTTGCTGACACGAAATTTGAAATTATGTGCAAACTGTACATATATATCCATGAAATTGTGATTTGTGTACACAAGTGAGAATAAAATGCTATAGCATACTCATATTCAAATTGAGGACTTATAACAATCCCAAACAAGGTTGAACAATCCTGAACATTACCAACTTGTCTTTAGTCATTAATAAAAAGGGATTTTGTGCAGCAGGTTAGGGTTTTTTCTTCTTCTTCTTCTTGTTTTTTTTTTTTTCATATACATTTGTATGACCAACCCAATGTTCTGGAAATAAAGATTTTGCTGGCCTCCAAACTTGAGGAATCTGTTTCTGCATACCAAGGTACATGTATTTGTCATTTATCAATGACAAAAAGGCTACTGGCCAACTGAATATAAAAGAACTTTCCATCAACTGTTACTGTATATGCTCTTATTTTCGTGTACAGATATTTTCGTGAATTAGAAGGTCACAGACATTTTCGCAAGATGTTGTTTTCGTGAACCAACGCTATCTTGCATGCATTGTTACTCTAGTGTATGACGACATTTTAGCGTGTTGTTAAATTCGCGATCCAACTGTGATTCACGAAATTCACAAAAATTAAACCCTCACGAAAATAACCACTTATACAGTATCTTGTCAAGGCTCTGAGTATCTTGCATCAGAGTGTGTGCTAAAATTTTGGCTAAAACTTTCAGAAGGTTGAACATGTCATAATCACATGTAGTTCCAAAATTTTGAACACTATTTTCTATGCCTTCATCATTCCTCTGCACATTGTCTGGAATATCTCATTTCTGTGCATAAGACAGCTGTGACCAACACCTGCGCAAGTTACCAGCTAAAGCAGTTCAGTCTTGGAGAGTCTGTTGTAGTGTTGGTGGGTTGTACCATAATGACCCACAACATAAACACAGTTAAGTTATGCAGACTTCTCATTGTGCCACCACAAGCCATTTTCTCCCCAAGGAAAATATAGCTGATTTGCAGTGATCAATATTACATGCTTCATTACATGTTTCCTTTTGGCATAAACCAGTAGTAACTTATTTCATGGACAATTTATGATGCAAGAACTTTGATATATAACAGTATACAAGACGAAGACAAGCATGAAACTTGGGCATGACAATGCAACATGTCTTGTTCCATCAATCTTCATGGATCCTGATGGAAATCTCAGAAAAATAATATAACGATCAGGATTTGACAGAGCAAATGATAAACCACAACCAAAACTAAGCTTAAATCTTCCTACAGGAACTGTACAAAGGGGAAAATAATGTTTCTATATTTTGAAATATCCACATACTTTAAGTAAGATTTTTCTATTGCTTCATTCAAAATATTTGTGGTGTTGGGCAGAAATCTGGTACTAGTACTATCATCCCAATCGGGCTGGCAGCAATACTGTAGATATCTTACTAGGCACATCATCACATGATCCATTTTACAACTGAACAAAGAATAAAGAACATCTGTACTACTATGAGTAAAAATACTTTCTTGGATTCACTCAAGTTGGAATATGATCCACATACAAGCAAGGAATATTTTTGGCTCATTTTCATAAATGACAAGATTTGAAACAGCTTGAAACAGCTTTCTTCTATACCATCACCAAATGATGCAAATCTGGAGATATCAGTCTCAATGCAGGCGTACCAGGTAACAGAAAGAACTGTGAATTCATTACACACACACAGTCGTGCGCAAAAAAACACTGTCCAGAAGGCTGGTGGAAAAGACTAGCCTCCTCACTCTTTGCATAATGATATACATGTAGAAAGCTGTTGGTATGTACATCAAATTGAACATAATACTACCCCCTGGACTAAGAGAGGTGCTTTTCATCAACAACTTGACTGTTGCATACCTTCTGTTACCTTGTATCTTGCATTAAAAAAAAAAAAAAAAAAATGAAGGAAAAATGTGGCATTTGAAAAGCAGAACTTTGGCACTCCTATAAATTATGCAAGAGTGTCCATTGATTGTGCGATGTTGTTCTACTGCTTCATCTTTTGATGACACATAACCAGATTCATTGGCAGAATAGAGGAATCAACCCAATTCATTGGCAACATTCTACTAGTTCGGCATTATGAAGAGCAGTTGGTCACCTATTGCAACATTTAAACCTCACTTCTACACACATGTGTGATCAAACTAAATTGCTGGGTAATATACTAAGTACATGAGTACAGCACTGCAGTGAAGCAGTTTGAAGTTCCTGCTCTTTGCTTGTTAAGTTCACTTGATCAAGTACAAAGCACGTAACTACACGTAGGTTTACATTCCATAAGGAGCAAAAATTATATTACATTATTTAAAAGATGGCCTCATGCAATGATCTTATCTCTCTTATGTTGACCATGGATACTACATCTGCCTTCATTAGTGTGCATTGGCACTTTCACCCAATCAACTTCTTGTATTATTTCACAATGCTGTTCGTCACAGCATTCAGGAACACATGCATTCATTCTATCAGAGATGGAAAGAGGACAAGTATCTCGCTTTGTGGTTCGGTAGCCATGGCAACATACTACTTTTGAGCAAGCACTTGTGTATTCTGCAAAGAGATTTGATTTAAATTACTGTAAACCTCGTTATTTTCGTGCGATTAATTTTTCGCGCAGAGTGGCTCAAAAAACAAATTCGCAGGTTCTTGAATTCGCGCTGCGTAATTGTCAACCCATTCAAAATGTGCAGAGAGAATTGTGCAGATATTTTCACAGAATTTAGAATTTGCGCTAGCCTGAAGTAGCTTGAAATAAGTGAACTTTAATGTACCACAAAAATTTCTGTATTTACAGTATCCCACATGTTGAAACTAGCTGAACTATATTGTAGTCCTTTTCAGAAAAATGACTTTTAAAAAATAAAATAAATAGTATGAATTTGACAGGTGGAAAAGTAAAATTACATGTAGACATATAGAAATAAAGTTTTCTTTTTAAAAATACAATTATATCAGAAAATACAACAGAATTTTCCTCCTTCTTGTATTCTCATATTGTTTACTGCAGTATCTGATTTTCCCCGCTATCATTTTCACATTTATTCATATTACCATGGTTCAGCTGATCTAAAAAACAAACAAACAAACAAATCCCAATTAGACTGCAATATAGCTGTGAATTTATGCTACTGTTTTCTTGTGTGTTGTTCTGTTTCATACAGCATTTAACCCTAAAAAGACTGGGGGGGGGGGCCTAAAAGGCCCCCCCTCGACATTTTGCGCGATTACTCTGCAACACGCAATGCTCTCGCCGCGATGCTCTATGACTTTTTTCTTTCAAGTTTCCCGCACATTTTGACACCAAATTTGTGACGCCCGGGGGTACGGTTCTGAAGTTACATAACTTTTTGTACATGCACGTGAGGCCGAAAATGGCTCAAAAATGTGATTTTGTGTACAAAGTCAATGCAAATTGAGTTTTTTCACATGGTTCATATAGATATGCTTATTTTTACTCTCAATGGCTAAAATTAATTTGTTTTAGGAGTATTATGCTTCAAAAAGTGTCTGCCACAAAAAACAAGGAAATACATAAGAAATTCAAAAAACAATAAAATAAATAAGAAATTGATTTTGATACCAATTTTTTTTTCAAGTACATTTGCTAAGAATGCCACAAAGAATAATTAGACCAAAAATGAGTACTTTTGGAGCTTTATTTACTGATTTAGATCAAAGAGTCTGATTTCTCGCATAAATTAGCATAATTAATCAAAATAAAATAAACGAAGACTATTTTGTAAAATTTAAATACAACTGTATACGATCTTGTAGATTACATCGCACACTACCATTGTGCAAATTTCCGCGGCGATCGCGCGATCCACGGCCGAGATCGTAAGGGGGGGCCCTTTAGGCCCCCCCCCCCCCCCCAGTCTTTCGAGCTACCAAAATAGCCCAGTCTTTTTAGGGTTACGTAACCTCCTGACAAATTTGTCTAGACTTTATCTAGCTATTTGATGTTGATAAAAGGGAATACCATTTATCATCAGAAATGAAACTCTTAGGTTAATAGAGCCCAGAATGGCTTTAAATTTTATGAATAATACTGTAAAATTCAAAAATGTTGATAAAAGTCCATGGTTAACAAATTGTGGATAAATGGAGTTGGAAAAGTTATCCATGTGGAAGTTCAAGCAATATTTCAAATTTATGTTTATATACTTGAAAATAGCACCAGCAATTTTAGATTTCATGGATAATGAAATGGGCAGGTATGGAGAGCTACTAACTTTACGGTGTATCTGCCTCACCTTCGGTTCATCCTTTTATCATGGTTTTCTTTTTAGATACTGGCTCTTTTTTTAATTCATTAAATCATGCCTAAATGTGAGACACACAAATCACGCTTGAATCCGAGACATACGCATCATGTCTCAACATTTTTGACTAGACTGCTTGTTGTTTCAAAGGAGAACACAGCCTGACGAGGAGCTTTTGAATGAATATGAAAACAGATCATCACGACAATGCACTGAAATTGAACTTTTATCATTTATTGCATTGTGTACTTGTGAGAGTCTTCTGTCATTAAAACTGGTCTTTTACAAGTGTGATGCCATTTCAAAGTCTATTACTCAATATCTTCAGAAGGGCGTCATTAGACATAATCGTTGCGTGCCAAAATCACCAACTAGACATCAAAATGATAGATGCACAACACTAAAACAGACATTGCTTGAGTCGTTCTCATTGTGACCATAAAGAGTGCATACAGGTGTCAAGGAATGATAGAAAAAAAAAAATCAGAATTTAATATCCGACAAAGTCTTCAAAAGGAAGATTAGGGAGAAGAATAACTTTGACAATCACAAACTACATATACGTGGGCAATTTCCTTCTGTTTAACAAAAAAAAAAAAAAAATACTAATAATGATGAATAAATATAAACCTCGAGACATATAAAGCTTTACAATGAAACCATGTTTTACAAGGCATTCGAAGGGAATGCTCTAGAATAGACGCTGATTTTACTGCCAATCCGCATCAATATAAGTCATCAAACGGTGAGTGCCGCAGCTGGGCAACAGGTAGAATGTCCATCATCAATATCCATAGTGATCCTGCAGAAGGAAATAAATAAGAAAGAGAGGCCTTGAATGTAGGGGGAGACAAATGGGCCATCGCCATCGCAGTTGGTTCTTCTTTTTCCAACATCCCGAGATTCATCATGAAGTGAAATGTAATGAGAAGCTTGAGGTTTAACTACCAGGAAAGGTGTTGTGGCGAATTGAATCAAAACCAAGAAGACAAACAAGTTGAAAACACAAAATAATGTCAAAATAAAGGAAATGTTTTCTGGTTAATCACTTTTTGACAACTTTCAAATCTGAAAAGATATGAAGTTCAACATAATTTCGAAGCCTGCAGAACGGCCCTAAGATGGTTACATCATATGGAAGAGTTTTCAAAACTATCAAATCCCCAAATCAAAACTTTTGATGAACAATTTGGGGCTGAAATTTCATGCTAGGGCCCTTCTGTCAGGCAGGCAGTAATATGATATCAAAAGCACAAATTATGAGAGCACCTGATCAGAATGCTGACTGATAAGAGAGGAATTATGCAGAATTCCCCTGAGAACAAGATTTGAAATGGTGGTGAGGAAAATATTTCTACTCTAGAACCATAACCATGATTGTAATGAATGTCCATGCAGAAACAGATGACAGTGGAACTTAGGATGCCATGTCCACAGCAAATTTTGCCCTTGCCCTTTGCACCACTCAAGCTTTTGAGTAATCCAGGTATTCCAGTATGCTCGAAAAATCTTGGCCCTAATTTGAGTTTAAGCAACAGATGTTGTTCAAATAATGTGCATTTGTCCAGCCATTCCATAAGTTTATCAGATTAACCCAAAGAACTATTTACCATTCACAAGATTTCAAACTACTCCTTCTTTGATCTGGAATAATCATTTTTGTTATGCTTTTCTCCATAGTGTTTGATGTATGAGCATTGTGAGGGCATGTACCCCAAGTCTCGAAATTCCGGTACACAAACAAACGCTCATTACTATGACACTATTTCTTTTGATAAAAGACGGCTCCTAAACTGCACTTTTGCAATCAGATTATAACATCAATTCATTAAGTGCAGTGAAGTTTCAGATCAGTATAATTCATGAGGACATGGAGCTGTAGATTGCAGTGAGTCCACTTGTGCTTTAAAATTAAGTCACACCCACATCCTCAGCGCTATACACATCTCATGTGTTTCACGGAGCTTGATGACTACCATGCAACATATTTGGCCCTGCGCACTAACAGTACCGTGGCAAGTGAACGTTAGTGAAGAGAAAGAGCAGAGTTGTGCATGCAAGCAGTGTAGAAATTCAGTTTTACAAAAAATATTGTGCAGC
Organism: Diadema setosum; assembly: GCF_964275005.1. Classification (NCBI taxonomy): domain Eukaryota; kingdom Metazoa; phylum Echinodermata; class Echinoidea; order Diadematoida; family Diadematidae; genus Diadema; species Diadema setosum. The sequence continues at coordinate 11,051,564 of NC_092689.1, read as the reverse complement.
ATCTAGCGACTCATATGAGTGGTGAATTTAGGAAGTTCAGATTGGAGAGTGAAACTCCGGAAGAGAGAAAGCACTCGAGGCTGACCTGAATGGAATTAACCAGTCCGTTTGCCATGCGTGAGAGTTTGCCGGCAACCTGACTGACACCATCCTTCATGCCTTCCTTTATGGCTCCTAAATCTGACCCTGTGCTTCCGTGGGAGCGCGAAGGTGTCCTCCCAAAGTATTCATCACTAGAAATAGAGGAACTGCCTGAAAACTGTGCCATTCTGGCCTTGCTCTCATACTGGAAATCAAACAGAAAAGAAAAAAAAATGAACACAAGATAAGGAGCACTGGGCAAATTGCTGGCTGAACCTTCAACTCGCTTTTGATCACGCCCCCTGACCCTCTCGTCCATCTGCACATTTCCTCTCTGTGTGCGAGCTCATGATATCTCTTCATGATTTCTCATGCCGAGTCATTAATTTCTTTGACACCTAAACCTAACCTCACGTCATCTGGGCGCAGTCAGCAAATTTAAAATCAAGTATTATCAGTACATTCCACTTTCCTTCACTGTAACATCAGCTTGGCAAAAGCAATGGTCTTGTAGTAATAGCTGGCACTGCTAAAGCTAAAAAATAAATAAATAATAATAATTAATCAATCAAGTGACTATGATACAAGTTTGCCTGCATGTTTGGTGGTAGCAGTTACTGTGAGAGTGGAAAATTTTGCATGATGAATTTTTGTGCATGCCTAGGTAGTTTATCATTTTTACTTAGGATAGTAACTTTGGAATATAATCTGATGTCTCCAACACCTTCCAATTTTTTTAGACAGTTTTTAGATGAGTGCAAAATTCCTGAAAAAAAAAAATCCACACACTGAAGCATTTCATGTTTACAGAAGGCTGCAATTTTTTTTTTCTTTTTTTTTTTCACTTGTCTTGCCGGCACCCCACTATTCTCAGCTACAGGCGAGTCAAGCAAAAGTGAAAACATACCTCTGTGTCATGGTCCCTCCCAAAGAGCATGTCTGATGAGATGCTCTTGGCGTTGCCAAATCGTTTCAGGGCTTCTGATGATGCTCCGCTGTCGTACTCTGTGTGCTTGGAAGATGACTTGGTAGATCTATAAGACGAACAAAGAATCAAAGAAGTGGACAACATATTTCTTGCCGCGAATTCAAGCACATTTAACGAGGACCTATTCATTCACTTTCCCCTGCTAGTTCAGCCATCAACTTCTATTACGTTGCTAGCTTCATCGCAATTAAGCTGATCTGTTGCAATCCCATTTTCATCAGCTAAAATGTACCCAAGCATCAAAATGTCACTATCTACAAGGCATGACGCCATTTTGCAGTCATTTGCTGTCCTCTACTCTGCAATTATCATATGTGACCGCTCATCACAAAACAAACAAAAAGTCGCACCCCTTGATTTTATGTGCGGACTCAAGAAAGGTTAAACAGGTCAACCGAGTCAGTTTTTAGTTTTCCATATTTTCTGAAAGAGCTATTCTACTTCTACATTATCCCTAAGTTTGGGATCATAAATTGAATGTGAAAGTGGGTTATCAGCAGTTTTCCTACAACCCTTTTTTGGTAAAGTAGGTGATCAGGTTTTTCTTAGAGGCCCCTTTTAATTTCTTGAAAATCCTTTGCACACTCTTCACTTTCAACTCTAATAACTTTTGAAAAGATGATGATACTGCTTTGAAAGTTGAGATTTGAATTGAGTTATACATCATTTTAAAGATTAGAGTCTGCTCTTTCAGAATCTCTCCTTAACTAAAAAATCCATGTCTGGCGACTTTTTGTGTGTTTTGTGGTGCAGGGTCACATATGGTCCTCGCACAAGTACTCATAATGGTGATAGGGGATTTTCTGTCATTGCTCCATCTCTTTGGAACAAACTCCCTTTTCACATTAAAAGTATTGAAAGTGTAGATAAGTTTAAATCATTGCTTAAAAGTTATCTATTTTAATCATTTGTATTTTTTCCCTGCATACAGTTCAGCCAGCGATCAAGTTCCCCCTAGATCACGATCACAGGCGATCAGTGATCGGATACACGATAAATTGATAAATTGATACACGATAAATTGATAAAAAGAAATTTGGTACGGGTGACACCCACATCGTATCCTACAAGATTGTGTCTTCTTTTTTAAATTATAAACTTCTAATCTTAACTAATCAATTACACAAATTAAGACTAAGTCTTATTTTAGCCTAATGAAAAGCATTGAGTCTACTTTTTTGCTTGTACATGGTTTAACATACTCAAGAATTACACATAAAAAAAAAACTTCCAACAGTCGTTTCAATTCTTATGTATTCCACTGTTTTTTTAATTTTTTATATAGTTCTTTGTTTTTTCCATTTTTTTTTTTAGTTGGAAATTGTCACTGATCACTTTTCTACCATAATTAGCACAAAATCAATCAATCAAAGTAATTAATAGTTAAAATAAGCAGGCTTTTATAAGTTTCATGACACAGCACTGTTTCCCATAACTAGAGAAGTACCGGTAGTAAAAAGCAGCATACTGCCTCTTTCGCTCTAGGATCTTCTTTTCGTTTGGCCCTGGTCACCATCATGTGCTTGCGCCAAACCTCACAAACTCACCCTTATTGTACATCATACTTACCTGGATTCGAGGGGAGAGATACTGTCATAGCTGCTTTGTCTCGTCTCGCTCTTGTCTATGATGTCCCAACTTGACGTGTCGTCCTTCTGCTCATCCCTGTCCTCATTCCAAAATGATGACGAACTGTCCTTGTAACCTCTGCAAACACATTATCACAGCAAGCAAGATATCGGTTGTGACGCATCTTGGTTATTAAAATTTTTTGTACTTGAGCTTTATCACAGAATTGTGACAATGCACAGAGAATCTTTGCAGTCATTCCACTTTTATTCATAGCTATAAAACAATTTCACATTACCCTCACATCTGAACTTCAATCAGGCATTGCCCTACAGTAATTAGAACATTGTAACCTCCATGAGGCCTCAACAAAGTACCAAACTTGATAAGCTTTAGTAGCATTTTTCACACATGATTTTGCACAAATAATAAATTGTAGGTTGTTACCATGACCTTTGACCCTTCAAAACAAAACAAAACAAAAGTCTACCCAAGATCGTTGTCTCACCTTGAAGAGCTCCGTGAAAATCCGGTGTCGTAGTCGTCAAAGAAATCTCTGTTGGACATTGACCGGCTCCCTGAGCCCGTCTTGACGGGGTTGACCTGCTCGATGGTGTGCATGTCACTCAGTGCAGAATGGGATACCCCCCTTTGAAAATAGACATGAAAAGGAAAATTGTACAGAAAGTCTGCAATGATGACAATCAAATCTATACAGAGACACATTTTTTCCTTGGGGGGGAGGGGGAATTCTTTGCTAGGATTGTCTGGTGAAATTTAGTAGCAATGTTCATGGGCCACAAGAGAAAAAAAAAATGAAAAGAAAAAATGCAAACTGAAATAAAATGAGAATCATTGCAACACTTCTGCTACTTGGAGGATGAAGAGGCCTCAATCCTACCTTCACATTAATAGTTTTAATTTCTTAATCCTATGTTCAAGACTTTGTGATCTGGCCAAACAGATTACAAAAGAACAAAGTAAGATTTCTTTGGCATTATGCTTCCAGCAATGACACAAGACCAAAACTTGTAACATGCCCTCCAAGGACATAGGAAGGCTCAGCTTACAATCTCAAACAGTAATGCACTGTTTTCATGTCAAAAGTTCTGCTTCAGAAATATTGAATGGTTAGCACAGACATATGCTCATATTTTTGAAATATGAGTAGTCATTTAGAACTCCAACTGGTAGAGGCACTCCATTAATGAGTATGCGACACAGATGAATCGTTACCTCAAAGAGGCATTTTTTTTTTAGCACTGTTCCTCAACACCCGGAAGAGAACATCTGGCACCATAGGATGCTTTGAAGTCCCCTCTTATTACAAGCAGCAGGGAAAACAAATGCCAGCTGCAACAATAGTAAAATCCTACATGTTGACATATCCATGTGGTCTTTGTGAAGCTAAAGAAAGAATGTATGGAGGATAAAAGGAAAGGATCAAGCATGCCACTGGAGTTATTCCTGGTCACTCCTGATTTCACACGAGTGCAAAGACACTGATTTACTTACGATCTTCCGCTGTATCCCATGCCAAGACGCTCCATCTGCTTGGCCTTGTTTGGATCCTCTTTTTTTAACTTCTCTTCCTGCTTCTTCATTTCCACCGACATATCTTTGTAGGCCAGCCTCATCGAAGCCCTGAGGAAAGAAAAAGAAATATTTAAGTGTCCATATGACAAACAAGCAATGTGAAAATATGGAGTCACAGGACATCGAATCAGAATATCCACATAAATATGAATATTCATATGAACTTCAATGTAATTTCTCAAGAATGTGAAGCACTGTGCCAAACAAAGTTGATCTGATTGAATTCATAATCACAAGCAAATACTTGCAACTTAAGTTGCCACGTTTTTCAGAACACATCAAAATAACTTCACTACATTGTGCAGCATATTTCATGTAATTTGCATGCAATCATTTTCAAAATGAATTTAATGAAAGTTACTCCCCATTACTGTGTCATTTTACCGTCATTCCTCATATGTAATCCAATGAATCAAAACAAAATGTAATTTTGAAATAAAAGAAAATCTCTAGTTTGCTCTTCTCCTCTCTTCTCAGGAGCTCACACGGAGCGATCGTTTCAAAAAAGATAGAACACAATCTTCTTAATGTTTAGGAGGAATCCTTTCTCATAAGATCTAGGCAATCCTGGACACCACTCACATTCGAGCCTCCTCCTCCTCTTTAGTCTTGGCTTTCTGGAGCTCGACTGCCTTGGCATTCTCTTCCCTCATCTTGTCCTGCTGCTGGGCCTGAGATTCTATCGCATCAAAGTTAGTCTTGACTTTCTGGGCTCCAAGTCCCTTGCTCTTTTTCGCTCCAAGCTATTCAGAAGGGGGGTGGGGGAATAATGCTTTCTGTAAATACCATTGTTTTGAATGGGCACAGACAGGCAAGCACTTGTGCACATGAAGAGAGATGTGGATTGTGTAGATTGTATGACATAATACAAGATTACAATTGGTAAATGCTGAACATTCCATGCTGCTTTAACTCCCATGGAATCTATATGCACACATTCTCTTGAAAATAAAATCACATGCACATAATTATGAAGGCAAGGATGCTGTTTTCACAAGTATTGTCCCAGTTTAAATGGATGCACAACAAAATTAATCTTTCATCCTTATATAACACATACCATTCAGAGGTGTAAACATTTGATAGGCCTAAGTGGAAGAGGAGTTAAGAAAAGGAATTATGCTTCGGAGGTAGATGAAATCAATAGATCAATTAATTCCAATATTTTCAGATATAATCAGTAAAGACGGATATCAGTAAACCTAAAATATGATATATGATCACACATGTATGCTCCACAATGATTCTGATGTACAACTACATTCACCGATTCCTCAGAAACTTACTCCTTTTTTGGCACTGGTGGGTTTTCGTTGACCTATAGTAGGCTTCCTGGGTTCAATCTTAGCCTGGGTTGGCGAGACACTCAGGGCTTCCTCTACACTGGGGGCACCCACTGGCTCACTTGGAACTTGATTCAGAGCAAGTGCAAGATTTAGATTTAGACAATACAATCATGAGGATACATAAAACAGAATGTCTATATCCATATATGGATCATGTCAAGATGACACGCACAGTGACATATCTAAAAGATATCAGTTATTGCGTAACTTATCTGTAACCATCACAGCAAACATTTAATTGTACTTAAAGGGAAATGCTACCAAAATATGATATGTGGATTGAATGCATGCAGCAATATTTAAAGAACACACCCGTAAAGTTTGAGGAAAATTGGACAATTCTTTCAAAATTTTTTAAAGGTTGCTGCTATTACTGGACGAGAAGACTAGACCTTTTTGTGATGTCAGTGCTGGACAACTGTATTTTCTTGAGAAATACGAAAATAAAGTGAAATTGAAATTGAAAACACACATAAACACACACACACACACATACATACATACATACATACATACAAACAGAACAATAAGCTTGAATAAGTCCACTGTCAGATATTTGCTTATCATACCCTACTAAGCATCTGGGTAGGTACAGTTGACCAATCTGTTCTTTACCCACCACATCATAATTAATGTTAAAGTTGGAATTTTTCCAACCGCTGTCAAAAAGACCTGAAACTTACAGGTTGGGAGTGGGCAGGTTCAAGGATCAATCAGAAACTCCACACAAAGTGCAATAGCAAAGTCTATTAGCATCTATCACTGCCTGTATCATAGACAAGCATTAACTGACTACATGTAGGTCTGGTTGAAAAGAAGTTATTATTGAGGTACATTCTCACAATCAACATTGTTTTGATAAAAGAGTCATCATATTGCTAGGGCTGCATATTTACATCAAAGCTTGTTTTAGTGACCAATACAGTGTAAAAACATCTGGCTTGGTCAAAGTATATCCTCCCCTCTCTCCCCCCCCAAAAAAAAAAAAACAACAACAACAAAACAAAACAAAACAAAACAAACAAACAAAAACAAAAACAAACTGAGCATGGAGATTAGGATTTAAATACATTCTAATGTGATATAATTGGCATGGTGTATGCTGAAATATTTTCTTTAGTATGTGTTTTGCACCATGTGCTCAAAATAATGGTTAATGCTGCATGTCTCTTCATTCACCTCCTCACCATTTTGTTACATCAACTCTAAATGACATACTGGCGAAAAATGAGCCATGGCACTGCCTATTCTGGATTAATTAATAAAAAATGATAGTCTGTACTTTCAGACCATTTTACCCCTCTTGCAGGTTACTTCACATCAGAGAATGGTGTGGGAGTGAATGTGTCATATGGGCAGCATTGTGGTGTAGTGGATCAGGCTCTAGACACTTAATGCAGCATTGTGGGTTCAAATAGTCCATGGTGCATGCCACACTCCCTTGGACGACATATCTTTTTTTTTCCCGTCTACATCCTACAAGACCCACATGCACAAAAGTGTGTAGGGTCTTGCTGACCAATAACAGTAGCAGGGCCTTTTGGGAGAGCAGTGCTAACACACCAGAGGATACTCTGGGTATCGTGTCTAATTGGCATTATTGTAACATTTACCTGGCTTGACTAACGTTGGGCTGCTGATTGTCTCTGGCTCACTAGCCAACCTGCCATTAGTTGCCTGTGATACATTTGGCGGGGGTTGGATATCTTCATGCTCCTGAAAGAAGTCCACATCCTTTGCCTGGGGGGACTGCACAAAGTCGTCTAGATGGAGCTATTAAAGTAACATGGAATATCAGATGTAAAAAAAAAAAAATTGCTATACATGTATAAATGTCACAGATAAAGAAAATGAAAATTGTACCTTGTCTATTCTTAAATTTGTACACAACATGTAATACTTGATATGTAATGAACACAGTGATGTGTATCAGCGCCTATATAAATGCGTCATTACATTGTGTCAAAACAACTATTCTGAATACGTTGCATCCACTGTTAGGCAAGCAGAAACTGTATGCCCTCACAATGGTGCACTGACTTGGTGCAGAAAGTACAATAGTTTGAAAGGGTACAAATTGATGCCTTGAGTAAAACTACTTCTCAAAGGAGTTATCTGAAGTGTTGCAGGCATGCACAAAGAGTGAGACATAATCATCTCACAGGAGATAATACAATTAACTTTCAGATATAAAATGGTTTATAATAATCAAATATCCATCTGAATTTTCACTCATCAGGTGTAAAATATGTCATCGACATTTTCAGCTCATGGCTGGTTCAACTGTTTTGCTTTCCTTCTTTAAATCATACTAAAATGTAACATCATTCCTTGACTCTCATCAATCAAGATTACTCACGTAACACATCACAATACCAGCGCCAAATAATATGAATTCCCCTATCCATGAAAATAATGAGAGGCTTTGGCTTGATTACTTCATCTCTGCGACATAAACCTTTTCCTGGAAAAAGAATCTAAAATTATTAGACATCATCCAATCATCTTGTGTACAACAGAAAAATGTCAGCAGATGACCAATCAATACCTCTGTTCCGTATTTCCTCATGGCTGCAGCAGCCTGCGACTTAATCTTGTCTTTGTATAACGAGGCGACTCGACTGTGGTACTTGGCGTTGGCATCCTTTGTAGCAACACCATGCTGCCGGAAGTACGCTATCTGCTCACAAAGAAGAAAAACACAACCAGTAAGTGTTCAGCAAAATAAATTTGGCCCGTGATTGAGTCAAATGTATAACAAAGCAGACAATCACTTCATTGCAACAACAAGCAGTATTAATAGTAGCAATATCTGTTGGTTCTTATTTTCCAATGAAGTAAGATATATCTCTACAATATGTTTTTTCCACTTCCTGATAAGACAACATAGACTCAGAAAAAAAATAATAATTCATGTACCTTTTCTATCTGCAAATGAAATGTTTTACAACCAAGTCTACAAAAACATCACAATTTAAAGGACAAGTTCACCTTCATAAACTTAAGGATTGAGAGAATGCAGCAACATTAGTAGAACACATCAGTGAAAGTTTGAGGAAAATTAGACAATCGATGCAAAAGTTATGAATTTTTAAAATTTTTGTGTTGGAACTGCTGGACGAAGAGACTACTACAGCTAGTGATGTCATATGCGTACAACAGTATAAAGAAAATGTAAAGAAAATTCAACATATTTTCACTTTTTTCGTATAATAAAAGAGCACTTGACTTGCCTCTTTCAAAAGGCAGGGGGAATAATATTACCCATATCATATGTCAGTAACAAGTCAAGGGAATGTGTACTTTTTTCAAAAGATGAAATTTTGTGAAATTCTCTTTATATTTTCCTTATATTGTTGTACTCATGTGACATCATACGCTGCGCAGCAGTCTTCTCATCCAGCGGTGACTGCACAAAAACTTCAAAAATTCATAATTTTTGAACGGATTGTCTGATTTTCCTCAAACTTTCAAAGATGTGTTCTACTAATATTGCTACATTCTCTCAATCCTTATGTTTATAAAGGTGAACTTGTCCTTTAAACAGTTTATTCTGCATGACAATAATTCACAGAGAATGCAGCATGCTATTATATTTGTATTTACTCTACTATGAAGCTAGTCATGATGTAATATTTGTTGTAAGATATGTCTGAGAGCCTGTTAACAAAGTAGTGGCAACACGGCCAAGGCCAACCATCATAAACTATTCACAATGAACTAAATATTTGCATAGTTTGAAGCACTGGAAAGCATTTCATGGGAATCAATTTGTACACTTGTACTTAAGTAGTTACAATACAAACACACACGCCTCTGCACGATACACGACAGCAACCACATACACTGTATGCCATCAACAGCTTACATTTAATCCAAATTAACAGCAAATTTAGAGACAGCAAAGGAAAATTCACTCACTGCATTGGCATTGCCACCAACTTGCATTGCCCTCAGTTGAGGCCATGTCCACGATGTGTCGAGCTGAGTTGACCTGGAGACAAATTCACGATGCAAACATTGAATGTCCTCTCCTTTTTTAAGGTGTTGTCAAGATAATGCCATTCATTCATTGTGGGATGGTAAACCATTCACCGTTTTCATACATCAAGCAAAATTATCTTATAATCGAGCAGCTCAAGAATAGAACAGCAATCGAGGAAGTAGAAGTGTGGTATTCACTCTACAGCAGAAATGCAAATACGGTTCTCCACCAACACATTTTTCTTATATCTGACAGAGAGCTACCTGTACAGACCACTTGTCCTACAAGTGTATGCAACTACCAGTATACGTCACTGCTGGGCAAGTAAAATTAATGGGCACCTGACTGTGAAAAGTGCAGAGCCCTTGCCCAAACGCCCCCACGTGGAAGAGATATCAGATTACATTAGGCCTAATAGATATAAACTGCACAAGATGTTCATAAATGCAGAGGAAGCAACAGAATATTGATGACAGAGAAAAAGAAATGCTGCTTCTAACTTACCTAATGAATGTTACATGGACTCCAAGTGAACGATGGACAGCAGAGCAGTCGATGCAGAGAAACACACCGTATGTGACACTGGCCCACGTTGGGTTCTTGCTACCACAGTCAAAGCATGTCTGGTCAAGAAATAATCATTAATATGGGGTAATTGCCTCCTGGTTGAGACCAGTTGATACAAAGGCTTTGAACGCTCTCAAAGGAATGTAAGGAATAATTTGTGTAATCCAAATTCTATCATTAGTATCATAATGTATTACTCACCTTGTGCTCTCTTTATTAATCCTTTGCACTTTTTTAAATACATTTTTTGGTCATGTTTTTTGACTGTATCACTGCTTTGGACAAGGCTAACTTCAGACCTAGGACATGTTTTACAGCTCCATAGACTTGTATATGAACTTATGGATTTCATTATGCACTAACCAAAATAAAGCAAGGAAATGATTGTCTTTAATCATGCTGTAACTACATATGTTTTATATATATACATATGTTGTTTATAAGCTAAGTTTATTTGAAAGCCTAGGACTTTACCAAAAGACTGGTGCGTCACAGAGGTATTAAAATTCTGACATTATTTCGTTGACCACTGACCTTTTTCAAATTACATAAACAAACAAACGGTAGAGCATCATGGACAGGTAGTTTCGGGCATTTTAGGGATTAATAAGACAGGCGGTTTTGGGTGTTTCAGTGACTAATGGATTAAGCATGGTTTGCTAAGTGTCACAATAAGAAACACTACTAGTGTTGAACAGGAAGAGTAAGTTTTTACATGGTTCACTGAATTCACCAGAGCCCTGTTGAATAAAAGTTGAGATCAAACATAAGCCGCTGAATACTAAATTGTGATGGCTAATTACTGACCTGCACAATTTGATTTTCTGGCTTATGTTTTATTGTATCTTTTTATGCTACAGGGCCCAGGAACTATTTGCCCACTCAATTCAGTGGCAGTGTTGAATTTTGCCCTTGTAGTTGTACAGAGAACCTGATAGGACCTGTGTTACATCTACTGAAATTTGAGAATTTCACATGAAACATGTTAATGGGGTTGTGATCATGACACAGTGAGCAGTGATGGATTATGGTATCCCCACAACACCAATCACTATACATTGTTCACATGTATAGTTGCCAGTAGGGTAGTACAAAACAATAACCATCATCAAATTATGAAATAAATACAAAGGGCAATGAATAATCATTCACAGCATGGACAGTGTCACTGTTTCATTGTCATTGTCTATTCTATCTAGTGAAAAACAAACAAACACAGCAAACAAAGCAATGAAACACATTTAAAGGGGGAAAAAGAGCTAAAGACAAAACAAATTGATAGAATGGTGTTTGTGGAAGTAAATCAAGCAACTTCTTATACAACTCTATTACAATGTGTTCTGGATTGTTGTTGTTGCTGGGTTGTTGTTGTTGCTGGGTTGTTGGGGTTTTTTTGTAGGCCTATTCAAGAGGATCAGATTCAGTATCCTGTACTACTAGAATAAACCAAAAGATTGAAAAAAAAAATCAGCATGAATACAGTAAATTTACTTTTGCTTGCTGACCATACTGGCTTTGAAAGCTACATTATAATTCAAAAAAGTCCTATACACTTTCATCTTAAATTCAACTAACTTGATGATCTGATTGTTCATTCAGTGTATAACTTTTATAGATGTAATTGTATTGTCTTTCCTTTTTTTTATACGCAGTGTATACAACCACAAGCGTGTGTCTTTACCGTCGAGCCACACGAGTGTGGTTGTAGCCATGGCCCGAGTCGCTGGATACAGCCACACTCGTGGGTAAATTCAAATGTACATATGATGACATTTAAACGGTATCCTGGGGTACCAACTAAAAATCAGCCATTTTGTTGAATTATTTATTTATTTTTTCAAGGTTGTACCCTGGGTGCCAAAAAGTGGGAAATTATTTTGATGCTGGAGCTAGCGCACGCTAGCTACAGCACTGCACTACACTGCACTGCACTGAAGCACACGCTATTGCTAGCACAGCGTACCATGCTATGCATGCATAGTACATGCAGTGGCATGGGAATGACTATGTACACGCACACACAGTGCATGCATTTCTCTGCGGCTGTCCTCGAGTGGACGTGAGGTGGCGCTACACAACGTTGTTCCCCGGGGTACAACGGTACCCCGGGGTAACGCGTGATGCATCATATCCACACACACGGAGCTTAATACTGTATTGAGTAGCGGGGAACACGCTGTGGGCAAGTGTGTGGCCACATATACACACGCGATATGATGTATCACCGCAAAGCGATGAACCTACCTCCTAGTAGGATTCCTCATTTAATATTATCTCACCATCTAAACAAATTTACTTTTTTCATTTTAAACTTTATTCTCATTTTCTTTATTTGATAAGATAAATTTAAAATCAATAGCAAAGTTACAATTGCTTTTGGACTTTGATTTACGATTGATCATGCATCGCGTCGTTATTGAGACTTCACCTTCGTTCGTTCGGGTATAACATGTACTTGCAAATCGCGCACCTAGCGTACAGGCAGCCGGCGCGCGGGTCCCTGCTGGGGAGGGTGGCACAACTGCGCTGGCTAGGCTGCAGCTGCGCTGAGCGATCGCTAGCACCCAAAGTCACGATGTAGGACCTACCACCAGCTGCAGTCTAGCAATGTCAATCCGAAGTCCCCCAATTTAGCGGCAGTTTTAACTTTGCTATTAATGCTTAACCCATCGTATCAAGCAAACACGATGAGAATGGAGCAAAATAAAAAAAAAATTAAAAATTTGTGAGAAAACAATATCAGAAGGTATGAAAATGAGGTTACTTTCATCGCTTTGCCAATAAGCTGGTTGTGTGGTGTTCATGTGCTTGACACGCACGCACGGCGATCATCTTCTCCATCATCCATGTGTGTAACGTGTAGATATGTACATTACACATGAGTGTGGCTGTATCCAGCGACTCGGGCCATGGCTACAACCACACTCGTGTGGCTGGATGGTAAAGACAGACGCGCGTGTGGTTGTATACACTGCCTTTTTTATATGTGAATGTTGGTGATTAAATTAAATTAAGATTGTTAACACACATGGCCCATCATTCAAACAAGGGTCATTCATGTCAGAAGAAACTTACAAACATGCATCAGCTGATGCATATACCATGTAAAATAATGATGTATCTTCCAGTCAGTGTAGTGTGACGTAGGCCTATGTAGAAATCTAAATTTACTTAGGCCTATCACACTTTCACCGTGTTCACAGCATTAACAGATTAATTCATAATCAAAGACAAATTGTTGAATGTTGTTCAACACGGGTCATATTACTTTTTGTATTAATTACTGAATGACTGGTTCGAATAAATAATTCAATTGAACAATAGACATAGATTCAGAGACTCCAACTCTCCCGTTTTCGACGGGATATCTCCCGCCGAAAGCCCATTTTTGCAAAATCTCCCGTTCTCCCGTTTGAGATTTGATATCTCCCGCCCTGGCTCTGTGTCTCCCGGTGGAAAGGATTTCTCACTTATTTCTATTGTATGTTGAAAAAATAAGCCTTAGAATTAGATAGCACCAGAGAACACCTAGAACCCAAGGAACTTCGCTCCTCGCACACATCAACTTAGTCTCCCGTTTGCTAGGGGTTTCGGACGGGAGAATCTCCAGATCAGAAGGTGCTTGAGGTTGGAGTCTCTGTAGATTACAGTCGGACGTGTGTCTTCTGAAAAATGAAACGATCACGATCGACTGATGCAACAGAATACCGTACCGTACCACGGACAACACTGCACACATCACATTACAGCAACACTGCTGTTGAGTGCAGTAGTTGCGTTACGTTGGGACGTGCAGTGCTGTGCAGTGGGAGTGCACGCATTCATTCACTCCACTACAGCAGCATCGGGAACCATACCGAAGTCAATCGAACATTTCAACTTTTGTCTTCGAAAGATTTGTAGTACTCATTTCACATACTCACTTTATTTGTCGCATTCGAACGAAGGCGCTTAAAAATTGCTTGAATATCCGATTTCGAAGGTCCGTTGGCCATCCTGAATTTGTTGATTTATCAGACTTCGTACCGAGAGAGCCGACCCAACTCTTTAACCTTCTGTATGTGATGTACAATAGTGATGACGTTTAACAAGGTGCATTGCCAATTTGTGATTGATGCGGATTACTTATGTTTACATTCTTTTTCTCTTTACGTTGATTATTTTGATATAATACTATTTATTATGAGACTTCACCTCTAATTTATATGTATAAATGATTAATATTTCTGCTTAAAATCGAAAAAATGATCCCGCACAAAAATATATGTGTCAGATTTACAAAATATAAAAAGAAATAAACTAGACATTGTTGTACTGATACTTGGACTGCGGGCTGCAACACGTAGACTACTAGCAACCTCATTGACTGAGATTCGGCAGCAAGACTATTCGCCCAGCGACATTCGACATTATGTTAGATATACTATACTCCTGTTTTGGAACAGTTTTGAATCATCAAAACCATCATTCTCCGTTACATGTATTAGTAAAATCTTGAATATCGCCTTTAACTACATTCACTTGCTGAATTCCTCTGCATGTTATGTCTCGGATACAGAGTAATGAAATTTCTATTCATAGGCCTATGAATTTAAACGCATGCCACTGGGTCGAATTCGTCGAATTTAAGATGAAAGTGCAATTAAAAACCATGCATATGACATAAACGAGTTTGCTCCAAAATGAACAGACTTAATTTGCAGAATGGTATAGAAATTTCTTTGAAATAATGCACATTGCAACGCGAACGCTCAGGAATGTGTGAAGTTTCACATATTAGTGGAAACATGAGCAAGAAATGGGATTTCATCGGGATTCGAACCCGAGACCTCCGGAGCTAGCCCGGTGCTCTACCGACTGAGCTATAAAGCCCCTATAAGTACAGTGTTCGTCCCATAGAAACTCTTCTCAATGCTCGACTGGTCAGAAGCTATAGCATTGTATTTGTGTGTGACACACACTTACATTGTATATCAAGGAGCTTGAAGCTCCTTGCTTATATCTGACATAATTAACTCGAAGGATAATGCAACTTGGGGATTAAACGCGAACAGAAGGAAACTGACCAGAAATGAATAAGTAGTTTAGTGGAAAAATGAGCAAACAAAATGGGAGTCAATCAGGATTCGACATAATTTTCTATATAACAGCATAGGGCCTAATCAAAATACGATAAGAATATTATGACGATTGACGGGGACGGTGAATGTGATGGTGGGCAGTGATGGCGGATGGGGGGGGGGGGCGCCCCGGCAGCGAGCCCCCTTTATTTTTTTGTTGAAACAAAAGAAATAAAAAGAAAATAAATGAAAGGGGCGCTTGCGCCCTTCTTTGATTTTTAATGAAGCCATAATCTTTGTAGTGGCACCCTAAGATTGCGCTAAAACCTTTTGTTTGTTTGTTTGCTTTTTGTTTTGCTTTGTTTTGTTTTTGCTTTTGTTTTTGAAACTCGGAAGTGTCACGATAAACGGAAAAAGCCGATGAAACCAGAAAGTAGCACCAGATTTTTTTGCCCCCCCCCCCCCCCCTTTAAGGAATTCCTGCCGATGATTTTCTCCTGGTTTTCCAAGAGGATGGGAGGATAAGAATCAAGAGCTGGAGTTCGAAATGGTTATGATTATTCAAACAGCTGTACGTTTTTCTGTGGAATGATACTTTGGAGAGCTCCAAAGGTGTACTAATGTGCCTTTACTCAGTGAGTGAAGTTGGGGTTTGATGAAAAAAACAAAAACAATCTGAAGATTCATGAACTCAATAATGTCAACATGATGTCGGGTATAAAAATTCTTGATTATTCATTATATGAAATGAAATTTAACCTAATGATAAAGTATGTGAAAGAAAATTCACTCCATCAAGAAATAATATGAAATAGTGTTAATTAGAGCCATGTATAGATATGTCGTGAAAATGTTTTGAGTACCAGGCCTGCAAAAGCCGATTTTGTCATTTTTCCGCTTAAAGGTCCTGTTTACCTTTGGGAGCAGTGATTTTACAATATATCACCTTTCATGCATAGTGTAGGCCTCTTGTATCACAAAACATCGTACCATGTAAATTTTTGCAATAAAGCCTAAAATATAAGGAGATATCACTATTTTTCTTATCAAACCGTAACTGTAACATGGCCGGTGGAACGGGGGGGGGGGGCGTAGGGGCTCGGGCCCCCCTCCCACTTTTTGTGCACCTAAAGGAATACATAAGGTGTCATCACTTTGTGCCCCCCCCCTTTTTTTTTAACCTGGAAATAACGTAAGTGCATGGCACTAAAAAGAAATAGAGATCTTGAAGTGTGAGCGCGATAAGGTTATCTTTTTTACGCTGAAGACCCCCTTTTTTTTTTTTTTGCTTGTCAGCTGAAGAAACTCGGAAGTGGAAGGGGAGAGATGAGCTCAGGACCTTCTTTTTTGCTTGTCAGCTGAAGAAACCCGGAAGTGGAAGGGGAGAGATGAGCTTTGAACCTTTCTTTTTTTACTTGTCAGCTGAAGAAATCTGGAAGTGGAAGGGGAGAGATGGGCTGATGACCTTTTTCTTTTTCTTTTTTTTTTTTGCTTTGTTTGTTTGTTTTTGTTTTATGTTTTTGTTTGTCAGCTCATGAAACCCGGAAGTGCCCCCCCCCCCCCCCACTTTTGAAAATGCTCCGCCGGCCCTGTATAATAGACGGTTTATGGAAACAACTATTGTTCACATTTTGTATACGTACAACAATACTTAACATCGATTATATACTGGTTCAAATTTTTGCATTGGTTGATTCTATCCCTAACTCACATTTTAGAACTGTTTTGAAGCACTAAAGCTTGATATTTGTTTCATCTGCAAATGGTAAGTTATGACTTTAATCTCAACAAATAGAATTGAAATGGTATCCCCAGTTGCGGAATTTTACTTTTGTTTCGTCAATCTTTGCGCAATTATCACGCATCACCGTGTCGATGATATATTTCTTATCATGTTAAGGACAGATTTGGCGAAAGCATGCCATCATCCAAAGATGTATCTTCCTATTAATATACAATACAGAGTATAGGGCTTGCTTATGCAATGAGACAATCAGTATTGTTTACCTATATAAGGATCTGTGGAGCTCCTGTTAGGCACTTATCATGGCCGGCGCCCACGTTTTCAAAAGTGGGGGCCACTCTCTTCAGACTTCTAGTGCCACCAGTGGCGTATCTAGGGGGGGGGGGGCAAGGGGGGCACGTGCCCCGGGCGCCACTCATTGGGGGCGCAAAAAAACGAAGAAGAAGAAGGAAAAAAAGGGAAAAAACGAAGAAGAAGAAGAAAAAAAGAAAAGAAGAAGAAAAAGAAGAAGGAGAAAAAAAAACTCGCCCGGAAGGGGGAGGGAGAATGGTGGGGGGGGGGGGGCAGAAAACCAAATCAAACAAGATAAAAACAAAACATGATGATGACAAAATGACAATGTTTATTGTGTTCACACAAAAATTCCATGTTCTGTGAGCTGAAATACAAAAATTTTCGGCTCGCTCGCTGAGCTCGCTCGCCAAAATTTATATAAAAAAGAAGGTAAGAACAAAACGTGATGGTGACAAAATGACAGTGTCTATTGTGTTCACACATGTCATTTTATATTTAGCAGGCAAAATGTTTCACGGAGCAGCGGCTGCAATTTCATTCGTTCTGAAGCGATCGCCAATTGGATCAAAAGAGGGCGTCAACGGTTTCGAACATACGGGGGGGGGGGCGCAAAAAAACAACAACAAATCAAACAAGATAAGAACAAAACGTATAATGATGACGCGGAAATATACAAATTTCGGCTCACTCGCTCGTACTAATTTAGAGTATTTTTTCAAGTCCTCAGTTTGTTGGTATAAATCGTTATCTGTAAGGTCGTCACTATAATTATGAGATTCAATGAGCAAAAAAATGACAAGAATTCCATGTTTTGTAAGCTGAAATACAGAAATTTTCGGCTCGCTCGCTGCGCTCGCTCGCCAAAATTTATATATAAAAAAAAGATAAGAACAATACGTGATGATGACGAGGACATTTACAAATTTCAGCTCACTCGCGCGCACTAATTTAGAGTATTTTTAAAGTCCTCAGTTTTTTTGTATAAATCGTTATCTATAAGGCCGTCACTATATCTTGATTAGAATTGTAAGATTTGGTAAGCAAAAAATGACAAGAATTCCATGTTTTGTAAGCTGAAATACAAAAATTTTCGGCTCGCTCGCTGCGCTCGCTCGCCAAAATCTATCAAACTTTATTACATTTAAGTCACCCTCAAAAGGTCCCTTTTAAGTGCTTGAAAAAGCATCATGTGGACTTTGTTTAAAGTCCCTACCGGGATGGGGTTGGGGTTGGGGTTGAACACTTTTTCAGTAATTAGGGGCGCAATTTTCGTGCTTGCCCCGGGCGCCGTTTTCCCTAGATACGCCACTGAGTGCCACTTCCGGGTTTCTTCAGCTGACTAGCAAAAAAAAAAAAAAAAAAAAAAAAAAAAAAAGGAAAGAAAGAAAAGAAAAGAAAAAAATGTCTTCAGCGCAAAAACAAAGCCTTGCCGCGCTCATACGCATGCACTTCCGCGGTGAAAAAAAAAAAAATGTGGGGGAGGGCCCAAAGTGGTGACAACCTAATTGTATTCCTTTGTGTTATGCAAAAAAAAAAAAAAGTAGGGGGGGGGGGCCGAGCCCCCCATGTTCCGCCGGCCCTGCTTATACCCTGTTATACTTCAAATATTTTTGAGTGGTGGCACATCCAGGGGCGGATCCAGGAATTCTGTAAAGGGAGGGGGCGCAAAAAAAAAGGATATTCCTAGCCCTACTTCTGGGTTTATTCAGCTGAAAAAGGCTCCCGGGCAATTTTTACGTTTCTCGTGCCACTTCCGTTTTTCATCGGCTGACAAGGCAAAGAGAAAAATGAAGGGATTCAGCGCATTTTCTTTTCTTTTTTTTTCTTTTTTGGTGCCACTATATCAATCGAAAATTAAAGAGGGTAATTTCATTTTGGTGTGTGTGTTTGTTTGTTTGTTTGTTTGTTTGTTTTTTCATTTTGGAAAAATGGAGGGAGCGCGTGCCCAGTGCGCCCCATCCTGGATCCTCCACTGATATCAAACATGGCCCATTCAAGGGAATACCACTCCAACATTCAATGACAAGTTTGTCCGACGTGTGGATTGGGTGAATCCAGCAATAGAAGACAATACAATGAGTGAAAGTTTGGGGAAAATCGGACAATTAATTTGAAATTTATATTCCAAAAATTTTATTTTTGTGACAATGTATAGGCCGACATGTGTATACTGACACACGCGAAGGGTTGTTTTCTTCCTGTTTTCTGAATAGTACTCAAAGAGGTTTAAGTAACCAAGTGCTGTTTCATTTTGCTGGAAATATGAAAATATGTTGAATTCTGTATTATTTACTTTATATCCTTCTCCTGGATGTAGTGACGTCATATACACTGTTTTCTATTATCGCGATCATCACTAGATGGGTGGATGGTGTCAAAGAAACTTCAATAATTCATAACTCACACTTTTGAACAGATTGTCCGATTTTCCTCAAACTTTCACCGAGTGTGTTCTTCTAAGATTTATTGCTGCACTCATAATTACTCAATTCGCAAGGTATTTGAGTGAACTTGGCTTTTAATCTTGTTAATTGCATGGGACTATCGGTTGCTAGTCCATCAGTGGTCACTCTATAGCTCCTACCCCCCCCCCCCCCCCTCCATCAGATGTTAGGTGTAGTTCTTTTATCATGGCGAAAAGCAGTCATTTTGGGGTGTGTGTGTTTTTTTTTTTTTCAGCTATTCTTGTTTCATCAAGTTGTTGATACTTTTTCAGATACATGAAGCCTTGTAACTAATCGACACACCTTGGGGATACGTACCGATTTTGCGAAGAGCATTGGCAGTTGCTCCCTCCATGAGTGCAATAAATACATTGATATATAGATTATGAATAAAATATGATATGACTGCTGCAGATAATTGATCCACTAGGTGGAGTAAATTGTGTATGAACATTGTCTCATATACTTCTCTGCCTCGTCAAAACGGGGCTTACAGGTATCCCAAGCTCAGCAGTAAATGTTACATGCATGCTAGGCCTATAATTGGGTTATAGCAATTCCGTGTACATTGATTTTTGAAACTGCAAGATATAAATTAAACTAGACCCGGAATTTGTCAAGACTGACAAATTAGGTGATCCGATTTTTTTTTTTTTTAATCAATGATTCGAGTCCTGATCACAATAGGCAATGACCATAAGGTTTCATCCTTGTTTAGAGACATTGGCCGTGTGATATTTGGATTCTCATTTAGAAAAGGGAGTGAGACCTGCCATCTTTGGTACCGAATTCCGTATACACTAATGGAAATACAGAATGAAGTATATTTGACCTTTGACCTCACTTTGCACACCCAAAATGGCGTCTAAGCAAAAAGTGATTATTTTATGAAATGATTCTTGTAACATGGTCTTTGCGTGTGCAAAATATGGGAAAGATAGGACATGTATTCACCAAGATACAGGATGAAACATTTATGACCTTTGACCCTAATTTACATACCCAAGATGGTGTCCGATCAAGTAGTTGTTATTTTATGAAATAATGTACGTGACATGTACTAAACATGTGCAAAATATGGGATTGATAGCCATTGTTGTTGTTCATCTATTGCACAGAAAGTAGAAAGAAGGAAAAATAAAGAAAAAATTATGTTATTTTATAGAAATTTGAAGGGGAAGCATAAAAAAATCAGAAAAAGATAAAGTAAGGAAAGGGAGATTACGATTAACTAAAGAAAAAGAAGAAAAAAAGTGTTTAAAAAAATAAAAGAAAACTAGACTCGGAATTTGTCAACACTGACAAATTAGGTGATCCGATCTATTGGGAAATCAATGATTTGAGTCCTGATCCCAATAGGCATGACCATACAGGTTTCATCTGTGTTGAGGGGACATTGGCCATGTGATGTTTGGAGTCTCATTTAGAAGAGGGAGTCAGACCTGCCATCTTTGGTACCGAATTCCGTATGCACTAACGAAGATACAGAATGAAGTATATTTGACCTTTAATTTAATTTCAACCAAGTTTTTTTAGCATGATCCAGACATCGTATGAAAACACAAAAGGCACTTTTCTGATAGCGCAAAGTCTCAGCTACAACATATTAAAATCTGGGAGAAATTCACCGAAGGGTAAGTGAGCTAGTACTCGATAAAGACAATCATGTCAACTTTCACATCTAGAAAAATTCCCTCCCATAGAGATAACACGTCAAAACGAAGATACAGAAAAAAGTATATATGACCTTTGACCCCACTTTGCACAGACAAGATGGCATCTGAGCAAAAAGTGGTTATTTTGTGAAATGATCCTTGTAACATGGTCTTTACGTGTGCAAAATATGGGAAAGATAGGACATGTATTTACTAATATACAGAATGAAATATTTATGACCTTTGACCCTAATTTACATACCCAAGATGGTGTCCGATCAGGTAGTTGTTTTTTTATCAAATAATGTACGTAACATGAACTAAACATGTGCAAAATATGGGGGTGATAGGGGCTGTCTTTCTTGAGTTATTGCAAAGAAAGTTGCAGAAAGGAAGAAATATCTCAATACATCGAAGATAAGCTTTAATTTCAACCAAATTTGTTGACGTGATGCCGACGTCGTATGAAAAAATGAAGGGCACACTTACGATAGCCCAAAGTCTCAGCTACAACATATTAAAATTTGGGAGAAATTCACCGAAGTATAAGTGAGATAGTGCTCGAGAAAGATAGTCATGTCAATTTTCATTTCCAGAAAAACTGCACTCCCATAGAGATAACACGTAAACTGGTCAAATTTGACAAGATTACTTTGAATCCATTTTTACGAGGTGATGCCGTCATCCATTTAAAATGCTGTTATTATACTAATGAAAGAGCATTTAATAAGCTACAACATACTGAAATTTGTGTGAAAATTGGCAAAGGATTAGTGAGATACGCTCGAGTGAACTTGAAATTTGATGACGTAATTTTGAAAATTTACTTTGTTTACTTTATTAAGAAATTTGATATCTTTTAATCATTTTTGAAGCATCGCTGACCCATGAAATGACATGTACAACTCATCAGCTTTCAGAATATTTAAAGAAAATTGGGGGTCACCGTCCATCCTGACGAGTAAAATCGGATCTAAAATTGGCGGTTTTTTGGCATAGTAGCACTGTATATCGCCATTGACGCGCGCGCGGAATTTCAACTTTGACGGGCCCGTATGACGTCATATTGAGTCGGATTGACTTGAAACTTGGTAGAAATCTTCCTTGACTTTTCAGGCATCCTATCAAAGTGAAAAAACGGGAAATTTCTATTGTATATGAGCTGTGCGTGCGTATATGCGCGCGCGCGTACGCGCCCGTCCAATTTTTTCAATTTTTCAAAAAATGCTCCAAATCGTCTGAAACGTGTGCAAAAAAAATTTGAGCTCGATCTGAGCATACAAATATTTCAACGCGCGCGTACGCGCGCGTTTTAAAATGAATATGAATTCTGAGAATACGAGTAGAATCCGCTTGACTTAAAATATATCTCACGTAAATTTCATTGAAGAATTCTATTCTATCAATGAGATATGCATGAAAATGTGTTTTCATATAATGACGTCATAGTGACGTCACGGTCGACTGATCACTATGATTTTACTTGCGCTGTCGTCTTTGGGACACGATACATATATGGTATAAGTTTGAAATTGATAGGAAGAGGACTTTCTGAGCTAATCGATGCACAACTTTTGGGGAGAAAGAAGAAGAACTAGACTCGGAATTTGTCAAGACTGACAAATTAGGTGATCCGATTTTTTTTAATCAATGATTCGAGTCCTGATCGCAATAGGCATGACCATATAGGTTTCATCTGTGTTTAGAGACATTGGCCGTGTGATATTTGGATTCTCATTTAGAAAAGGGAGTCAGACCTGCCATCTTGGGTACCGAATTCCGTATACACTATCGAAGATACAGAATGAAGTATATTTGACCTTTGACCCCACTTTGCACCCCCAAGATGGCATCTGAGCAAAAAGTAGTTATTTTGTGAAATGATTCTTGTAACATGGTCTTTGCGTGTGCAAAATATGGGAAAGATAAGACAAGTATTCACCAAGATACAGGATGAAACATTTATGACCTTTGACCCTAATTTATATACACAAGATGGTGTCTGATCAAGTTGTTGTTATTTTATGAAATAATGTACGTAACATGAACTAAATATGTGCAAAATATGGGGGTCATAGGGGCTGTTTTTCTTGAGTTATTGCAAAGAAAGTTGGAAAAAGAAAGAAATATGAAAATACATCGAAGATAAGCTTTAATTTCAACCACGTTTTTGGACGTGATCCCGACACCATTTGAAGACAAAGGGCACGCGTACGATAGCGCAAAGTTTCAGCTACAACATATTAAAATCTGGAAGGAATTCACCGAAGGGTAAGTGAGTTAGTGCTCGATAAAGACAATCATGTCAATTTTCACATCTAGAGAAATCCCCTCCCATAGACATAGCACGTCACAACGAAGATAAAGAAAGAAGTACACATGACCTTTGACCCCACTTTGCACAGAGAAGATGGCATCTGAGCAAAAAGTGGTTATTTTGTGAAATGATCCTTGTAACATGGTCTTTACGTGTGCAAAATATGGGAAAGATAGGACATGTATTTACCAAGATACAGGATGAAACATTTATGACCTTTGACCCTAATTTACATACCCAAGATGGCGTCTGATGAAGTAGTTGTTATTTTATGAAATAATGTACGTGACATGAACTAAACATGTGCAAAATATGGTGGTGATAGGGTATGTTTTTCTTGAGTTATTGCAAAGAAAGTTGCAGAAAGAAAGAAATATTTCAATACATCGAAGATAAGCTTTAATTTCAACCAAGTTTTTGGAAGTGATGCCGACTCCGTATGAAAAAACAGAGGGCACACTTACGATAGCCCAAAGTCTCAGCTACAACATACTAAAATATGGGAGAAATTCACCGAAGTATAAGTGAGCTAGTGCTCGATAAAGATAGTCATGTCAGTTTTCATTTCCAGAAAAACTGCACTCCCATAGATATAACACGTAAACTGGTCAAATTTGACAATGTTACTTTCAATCCCTTTTTACGAGGTGATGCCGTCATCCAATCAAAATGTTGTTATTTTATGAATGAAAGAAAATTTAATAAGCTACAACATATTGAAATTTGGATGAAAATCAACAAAAGAATAAGTGAGATACGCTTGAGTGAACTTGAAATTTGATGACGTCATTTTGAAAATTTACTTTTTTTACTTTATTAAGAAATTCGATATCTTGTAATCAGTTTTTCAGCATTGCCAACCCATGAAATGACATGTTCAACTCATCAGCTTTCAAAATATGTCAAAAAAATGGGGGGTCACCGTTCATCCTGACGAGTAAAATCGGATTGAAAATTGGCGGTTTTTTGGCATAGTTGCACTGTATATCGCCATTGACGCGCGCGCGGAATTTCAACTTTGACGGGCCCGTATGACGTCATATTGAGTCGGATTGACTTGAAACTTGGTAGAAATATTCCTTGACATTTCAGGCATCCGATAAGTGTGAAAAAGCGGGGAATTTCTATTACATATGAGCTGTGCGTGCGTATATGTGCGTGCGCGTACGCGTCCGTCCAATTTTTTCAATTTTTCAAAAAATGCTCCAAATGGTCTGAAACGTGTGCAAAAAAATTTTGAGCTCGATCTGAGCATACAAATATTTCAACGCGCGCGTACGCGCGCGTTTTAAGATAAATATGAATTCTGAGAATATGAGTAAAATGCGCATAAATTGAAATGTATTTGACGTAAATTTCATTGCAAAATTCTATTCCATTAATGAGATATGAATGAAAATGTGTTTTCATATAATGACGTCATAGTGACGTCACGGTCGACTGATCACTATGCTTTTATAAAATTTGTCGTTTTTGGGACATGATACATATATGGTATAAATTTGAAATTGATAGGAAGAGCACTTTCTGAGCTAATCGATACACAACTTTTGAGGAGAAATAAAGAAGAAGAAAAAGAAGAAGAACACCCAAAGAATCCGTACAGATACAGAAGGTGATCCGAGAGGATACTCGGATCACCTAAAAAGAAGAAGAAGAAGAAAGAATCCGTACAAAAACAGAAGGTGATCCGAGAGGATACTCGGATCACCTAAATATTGGCAGGGGTGAGCCTCGAACCAGGGACCTTAGGATTACGAGTCGGATGCGCTACGCAATGACCTATTTCATTCTCCATAGGCCCTGTGTATTAAGCAAAATGACGCTCCATCGAAGCCTCGTGCCATTTTCAACCAAGTTTTTCGACGTGATGCCGACATCGTATGAAAAAATGGAGGGCACACTGACGATAGCCCAAAGTCTCAGCTACAACATACTAAAATCTGGGAGAAATTCACCGAAGCATAAGTGAGCTAGTGCTCGAAAAAGAGAGTCATGTCAATTAAACACTGCCAGAAAAACTGCTCTCCCATAGAGATAACACGTACACTGGTCAAATTTGACAATATTACTTTCAATCCATTTTTACGAGGTGATGCCGTCATCCAATCAAAATGTTGTAATTATATTAATGAAAGATCATATAATAAGCTACAACATACTGAAATCTGGGTGTAAATTGGCGAAGGATAAGTGAGATACGCTTGAGTGAACTTGAAATTTGATGACGTCATTTTGAAAATTTACTTTTTTTACTTTATTAAGATATTTGATATCTTTTAATCATTTTTCCAGCATCGCCAACCCATGAAATAACATATTCAACTCATCAGCTTTCAGAATATGTAAAGAAAATGGGGGGTCACCGTCCATCCTGACGAGTAAAATCGGATTTAAAATTGGCATTTTTTTGGCATCGTTGCACTGTATATCGCCATTGACGCGCGCGCGGAATTTCAACTTTGACGGGCCCGTATGACGTCATATTAAGTCGGATTGACTTGAAACTTGGTAGAAATATTCCTTGACATTTCAGGCATCCGAGAAATGTAAAAAAAACGGGAAATTTCTATTGCATATGAGCTGTGTGTGCGAATATGTGCGCGCGCGTACGCGTCCGTCCAATTTTTTCAATTTTTCAAAAAATGCTTCAAATGGTCTGAAACGTGTGCAAAAAAAATTTGAGC
The DNA here is from genome assembly GCF_964275005.1 of Diadema setosum. Classification (NCBI taxonomy): domain Eukaryota; kingdom Metazoa; phylum Echinodermata; class Echinoidea; order Diadematoida; family Diadematidae; genus Diadema; species Diadema setosum. Next base: position 11,025,231 of record NC_092689.1, on the reverse strand, counting down.
TCGATTTGAGCATACAAATATTTCAACGCGCGCGTACGCGCGCGTTTTGAGATAAAAATGAATTCTGAGAATATGAGTAGAATTCACTTGACTTGAAATATGTGTGACGTAAATTTCATTGAAGAATTCCATTCTATTAATGAGATATGCATGAAAATGTGTTTTCATATAATGACGTCATAGTGACGTCACGGTCGACTGATCACTATGATTTTACTTGCGCTGTCGTCTTTGCGACATGATACATATATGGTATAAGTTTGACATTGAGAGGCAATGCACTTTCTGAGCTAACCTCTGCACAAATTTTGTCCAGAAATAAAGAAGATTAAAAAGAAGAACTAGAGATTGTAATTTGTCATCACTGACAAATTAAGGTGATCCGATTTCTTTTTTAATCAATGATTCGAATCGTGATAGTGCAAAGTCTCAGCTACAACATACTAAAATCTGAGAGAAATTCACCGAAGCATAAGTAAGATAGTGCTCGATAAAGAGAGTCATGTCAATTTTCACGTCTAAAAAAAATCCCTCCCATAGAGATAACACGTCATAGCGAAAATAGAAAAAGAAGTACATATGACCTCTGACCCCACTTTGCACAGACAAGATGGCATCTGAGCAAAAAGTGGTTATTTTATGAAATGATCCCTGTAACATGGTCTTTACGTGTGCAAAATATGGGAAAGATAGGACATGTATTCACCAAGAAACAGGATGAAACATCTATGACCTTTGACCCTAATTTGCATACCCAAGATGGCGTCTGATCAAGTAGTTGTTATTTTGTGAAATAATGTTCGTGACATGAACTAAACATGTGCAAAATATGGTGGTGATAGGGTATGCTTTTCTTGCGTTATTGCACATAACGTTGCAAAAAGAAAGAAATATTTCAATACATCGACGATAAACTTTAATTTCAACCAAGTTTTTTGACGTGATCCCGACATCGTATGAAAAAACGAAGGGCACAACCTCGATAGCCCAAAGTCTCAGCTACTACATATCAAAATCTGGGAGAAATCCACCTAAGGGTAAGTGAGCTAGTGTTCGATAAAGACAATCATGTCAATTTTCACATTAAAAAAAAAATCCCTCCCATAGAGATAACACGTCATAACGAAAATACAGAAAGAAGTACATATGACCTTTGACCCAAATTTGCACAGACAAGATGGCATCTGAGCTAAAAGTGGTTATTTTGTGAAATGATCCTTGTAACATGGTCTTTGTGTGTGCAAAAAATGGGAAAGATAGGACATATATTCACCAAGATAGAGGATGAAACATTTATGACCTTTGACCCTAATTTACATACCAAAGATGGTGTCCGATCAAGTAGTTGTTATTTTATGAAATAATGTACGTGACATGAACTAAACATGTGCAAAATATGGAAGTGATAGAGGCTGTTTTTCTTGAGTTATTGCAAAGAAAGTTGCAGAAAGAAAGAAATATGTCAATACATCGAAGATAAGTTTGAATTTCAACCAAAATTTTTGACGTGATCCTGACATCATATGAAAAAACGAAGGGCACATTCACGGTAGCGTAAAGTCTCAGCTACAACATATTAAAATCTGGGAGAAATTCACCAAAGAATGAGTGAGCTAGTGCTCGAGAAAGATAGTCATGTCAATTTTCATTTCCAGAAAAACTGCATTCCCATAGAGATAACACGTAAACTGGTCATATTTGACAAGATTACTTTCAATCCATTTTTACGAGGTGATACCGTCATCCAATCAAAATGTTGCTATCTTATGTTTGAAAGAACATTAAATGAGCTACAACATACTGAAATCTGGACGAACATCAAACAAGGATTAGTGAGATACGCTCGAATGAACTTGAAATTTGATGACGTCATATTGAAAATTTACCTTTTTTACTTTATTAAGAAATTTGATATCTTTTAATCATTTTGCCAGCATTGCCACCCCATGAAATGACATGTACAACTCATCAGCTCTCAAAATATGTAAAGAAAATGGGGGGTCACCGTCCATCCTGACGAGTAAAATCGGATTTAAAATTGGCGGTTTTTTGGCATAGTTGCACTGTATATCGCCATTGACGCGCGCGCGGAATTTCAACTTTGACGGGCCCGTACGACGTCATATTGAGTCGGATTGACTTGAAACCTGGTAGAAATATTCCTTGACATTTTAGACATCCGATCCGTGTGAAAAAACGGGAAATGTCTATTGCATATGAGCTGTGCGTGCGTATATGTGCGCGCGCGTACGCGTTCGTCGATTTTTTTTGAAATACTTTAAATGACCTGAAACGTGTGCAAAACAATTTTGAGCTTGATTAGAGCATGTTAAAATTTCAACGCGCGCGTACGCGCTCGTTTACTATGAACGTGATCACATCTAATGAAATTTATCAATAGAACTTGACTTGAAGTATATGATATGTAAATTTCATCGAGAAATTCCATTCCATTAATGAGATATGAATGTAAACGGGATTTCAGATAATGACGTCATAATGACGTCACAGTTGACTGATCACAATGCTGCACTAGATCTGTCGTGCTTATGACATGATACATACATGGTATAAGTTTGAATGTGATAGGCGAAGGACTTTTTGAGTTAACCTCTGCACAACATTTGAGGAGATATAAAGAAAGAATCAGTACAGATACATAAGGTGATCCGAGAGGATACTCGGATCACCTAACTAGAGATTGTAATTTGTCATCACTGACAAATTAAGGTGATCCGATTTTTTTTTTAATCAATGATTCGAGTCCTGATCGCAGTAGGCATGACCATACAAGTTTCATCTGTGTTTAGAGACATTGGCCGTGTGATGTTTGCATTCTCATTTAGCAAAGGGAGTCATATCTGCCATGTTAGGTACCAAATTCTGTATACACTATAAGGAAGACACAGCAACAAGCACATATGACCTTTGACCCACCTTTGCACTCCCAAGATTGCATCTGATGAAATAGTGGTTATTTTGTGAAATGATTCTCGCGATATCGTCTGTACGTGTGAAAAATATGGGAAAGATAGGACAGGTATTCACCAAGATACAAGATGAAACATTTATGACCTTTGACCCTAATTTACATACCCAAGATGTTGTCCGATCTAGTAGTTGTTATTTTATGAAATAATGTACGTGACATGAACTAAACATGTGCAAAATATGGGGGTGATAGGGCGTGTTTTTCTTGAGTTATTGCAAAGAAAGTTGCAGAAAGAAGAAATATCTCAATACATAGAAGATAAGCTTTAATTTCAAGCAAGTTTTTTATCGTAATCTCGACATCGTATGAAGAAACGAAGGTCAACTGAACGATAGCGCAAAGTCTCAGCTACCACATATTAAAATCTGGGAGAAATTCACCGAAGGGTAAGTGAGCTAGTGCTCGATAAAGACAATCACGTCAATTTTCACATTTAAAAAAATTCCCTCCCGTAGAGATAACACGTCATAACGAAGATACAAAAAGAAGTACATATGACCTTTGACCTCAATTTGCACAGACAAGGTGGCATCTGAGTAAAAAGTAGTTATCTTGTGAAATGATCCTTGTAACATGGTCTTTGCGTGTGCAAAATATGGGAAAGATAGGACATGTATTCACTAAGATACAGGATGAAACACTTATGACCTTTGACCCTAATTTACATACCCAAGATGGTGTCCGATCAAGTAGTTTTTATTTTATGAAATGATTTACGTGACATGAACTAAACATGTGCAAAATATGGAAGTGATAAAGGCCGTTTTTCTTGAGTTATTGCAAAGAAAGTTGCAGAAAGAAAGAAATATCTCAATACATCGAAGATAAGCCTGAATTTCAACCAAAATTTTTGACGTGATCCCGACATCGTATGAAAAAACAAAGGGCACACTTACGGTAGCGTAAAGTCTCAGCTACACATATTAAAATCTGGGAGAAATTTACCGAGGGGTAAGTGAGCTAGTGCTCGATAAAGATAGTCATGTCAATTTTCATTTCCAGAAAAACTGCACTCCCATAGAGATAACACGTAAACTGGTCAAATTTGACAAGATTACTTTCAATCCATTTTTACGAGGTGATATTGTCATCCAATCAAAATGTTGTAATTTTATGTTTAAAAGAACATTAAATAAGCTACATCATACTGAAATCTGGGTGAAAATTGACAAAGGACTAGTGAGATGCGCTCGAATAAACTTGAAATTTGATGACGTCATTTTGAAAATTTACTTTTTTTACTTTATTAAGAAATTTGATATCTTTTAATCATTTTGTCAGTATTGCCACCCCATGAAATGACATGTACAACTCATCAGCTTTCAAAATATGTACAGAAAATTGGGGGTCACCGTCCATCCTGACGAGTAAAATCAGATTTAAAATTGGCAGTTTTTTGGCATAGTTGCACTGTATATCGCCATTGACGCGCGCGCGGAATTTCAACTTTGACAGGCCCGTATGACGTCATATTGAGTCGGATTGACTTGAAACTTGGTATAAATATTCCTTTACATTTCAGACATCGGATCAAAGTGAAAAAACTGGAAATTTCAATTGCATATGAGCTGTGCGTGCGTATATGCGCGCGCGCGTACGCGTCCGTCCAATTTTTTTAATTTTTCAAAAAATGTTCCAAATGGTCTGAAACGTGTGCAAAAAAAATTTGAGCTCGATTGGAGCATACAAATATTTCAACGCGCGCGTACGCGCACGTTTTAAGAGAAAATTGAATTTTGAGAACATGAGTAGAATGCGCATAATTTGAAATATATGTGACGTAAATTTCATTGAAAAATTCTATTCCATTAATGAGATATGATTGAGAATGTGTTTTCATATAATGACGTCATAGTGACGTCACGGTCAACTGATCACAATGATGCATTAGATTTGTTGTCTTTAGGACATGATGCATATATGGTATAATTTTGAAATTGATAGGCAGAGGACTTTCTGAGCTAACCTCTGCACAACTTTTGGGGAGAAATAAAGAAATAAAGAAGAAGACTAGAGATTGTAATTTGTCATCACTGACAAATTAAGGTGATCCGATTTTTTTTAATCAATGATTCGAGTCCTGATCGCAATAGGCATGACCATACAAGTTTCATCTGTGTTTAGAGACATTGGCCGTGTGATGTTTGCATTGTCATTTAGAAAAGGGAGTCATATCTGCCATCTTTGGTACCAAATTCTGTATACACTGAATAACGAAGATACAGCAATGAATACATATGACCTTTGACCCACCTTTGCACTCCCAGATTGCATCTGATGAAATAGTGGTTATTTTGTGAAATGATTCTCGCGACATCGTCTATACGTGTGAAAAATAAGGGAAATATAGGACAGGTATTCACTCAGATACAAGATGAAACATTTATGACATTTGACCCTAATTTACATACCCAAGATGTTGTCCGATCTAGTAGTTGTTATTTTATGAAATAATGTACGAGACATGAACTAAACATGTGCAAAATATGGGGGTGATAGGGCGTGTTTTTCTTGAGTTATTGCAAAGAAAGTTGCAGAAAGAAAGAAATATCTCAATGCATAGAAGATAAGCTTTAAATTCAACCAATTTTTTATCGTAATCCCGACATCGTATGAAAAAACGAAGGCAACAAAACGATAGCGCAAAGTCTCAGCTACAACATATTAAAATCTGGGAGAAATTCACGGAAGGGTAAGTGAGCTAGTGCTCGATAAAGACAATCATGTCAATTTTCATATTAAAGAAAATTCCCTCCCATAGAGATAACACGTCATCACGAAGATACAAAAAGAAGTACATATAACCTTTGACCTCAATTTGCACAGACAAGATGGCATCTGAGTAAAAAGTAGTTATTTTGTGAAATGATCCTTGTAACATGGTCTTTGCATGTGCAAAATATGGGACAGATAGGACATGTATTTACTAAGATACAGGATGAAACACTTATGACCTTTGACCCTAATTTACATACCCAAGATGGTGTCTGATCAAGTAGTTGTTATTTTATGAAATAATTCACGTGACATGAACTAAACATGTGCAAAATATAGAAGTGATAGAGGCTGTTTTTCTTGAGTTATTGCAAAGAAAGTTGCAGAAAGAAAGAAATATCTCAATACATCGAAGATAAGCCTGAATTTCAACCCAATTTTTTGACGTGATTCTGACATCGTATGAAAAAACAAAGGGCACACTTACGGTAGCGTAAAGTCTCAGCTACAACATATTAAAATCTGGGAGAAATTTACCGAAGCTTAAGTGAGCTAGTGCTCGATAAAGATAGTCATGTCAATTTTCATTTCCAGAAAAACTGCACTCCCATAGAGATAACACGTAAACTGGTCAAATTTGACAAGATTACTTTCAATCCATTTTTACGAGGTGATACCGTTATCCAATCAAGTTATTGTAATTTCATGTTTCAAAGAACATTAAATAAGCTACATCATACTGAAATCTGGGTGAAAATTGACAAAGGACTAGTGAGATACGCTCGAATAAACTTGAAATTTGATGACGTCATTTTGAAAATTTACTTTTTTTATTTTATTAAGAAATTTGATATCTTTTAATCATTTTGTCAGCATTGCCACCCCATGAAATGACATGTACAACTCATCAGCTTTCAAAATATGTACACAAAATGGGGGGTCACCGTCCATCCTGACGAGTAAAATCGAATTTAAAATTGTCATTTTTTTGGCATAGTTGCACTGTATATCGCCATTGACGCGCGCGCGGAATTTCAACTTTGACGGGCCCGTATGACGTCATATTGAGTCGGATTGACTTGAAACTTGGTAGACATATTCCTTGACATTTCAAGCAGCCGATAAGTGTGAAAAAACGGGAAATTTCTATTGCATATGAGCTGTGCGTGCGTATATGAGCGCGCGCGTACGCGTCCGTCCAAATTTTTCAATTTTTCAAAAAATGCTCCAAATGGTCTGAAACGTGTGCAAAAAAAATTTGAGCTCGATTTGAACATACAAATATTTCAACGCGCGCGTACGCGCACGTTTTAAGGTATAGATGAATTTTGAGAATATGAGTAGAATGCACTTGACCTGAAATATATGTGACGTAAATTTCATTGAAAAACTCTTTTCCATTAATGAGATATGATTGAGAATGTGTTTTCATATAATGACGTCATAGTGACGTCACGGTCGACTGATCACCATGATTTTAGTTCGATTGCCGTCTTTGGGAGACGATACATATATGGTATAAGTTTGACATTGAAAGGCAATGCACTTTCTGAGCTAACCTCTGCACAAATTTTGTCCAGAAACAAAGAAAGAAAGATTCCGTACAGATACAGAAGGTGATCCGAGAGGATACTCGGATCACCTAACTAGACTCGGAATTTGTCAACACTGACAAATTAGGTGATCCGATCTATTTGGAAATCAATGATTTGAGTCCTGATCCCAATAGGCATGACCATACAGGTTTCATCTGTGTTGAGAGGACATTGGCCATGTGATGTTTGGAGTCTCATTTAGAAAAGGGAGTCAGACCTGCCATCTTTGGTACCGAATTCCGTATGCACTAACGAAGATACAGAATGAAGTATATTTGACCTTTGACCCCATTTTGCACACCAAAGATGGCATCTGAGCAAAAAGTAGTTATTTTGTGAAATGATTCTTGTAAAATGGTCCTTGCGTGTGCAAAATATGGGAAAGATAGGACAAGTATTCACCAAGATACAGGATGAAACATTTATGACCTTTGACCCTAATTTACATACCCAAGATGGTGTCCGATCAAGTAGTTGTTATTTTATGAAATAATGTACGTGACATGAACTAAACATGTGCAAAATATGGGGGTAATAGAGGCTGTTTTTCTTGAGTTATTGCAAAGAAAGTTGCAGAAAGAAAGAAATATCTCAATACATCGAAGATAAGCTTTAATTTCAACCAAGTTTTTTAGCATGATCCAGACATTGTATGAAAAAACAAAAGGCACGTAACGATAGCGCAAAGTCTCAGCTACAACATATTAAAATCTGGGAGATATTCACCGAAGGGTAAGTGAGCTAGTGCTCGATAAAGACGATCATGTCAACTTTCACATCTAGAACAATTCCCTCCCATAGAGATAACACGTCATAACGAAGATACAGAAAAAAGTACATATGACCTTTGACCCCACTTTGCACAGACAAGATGGCATCTGAGCAAAAAGTGGTTATTTTGTGAAATGATCCTTGTAACATGGTCTTTACGTGTGCAAAATATGGGAAAGAAAGGACATGTATTTATTAAGATACAGGATGAAATATTTGTGACCTCTGACCCTAATTTACATACCCAAGATGGTGTCCGATCAAGTAGTTGTTATTTTATCAAATAATGTACGTAACATGAACTAAACATGTGCAAAATATGGGGTTGATAGGGGCTGTCTTTCTTGAGTTATTGCAAAGAAAGTTGCAGAAAGGAAGAAATATCTCAATACATCGAAGATAAGCTTTAATTTCAACCAAATTTTTTGACGTGATGCCGACGTCGTATGAAAAAACAAAGGGCACACTTAAGATAGCCCAAAGTCTCAGCTACAACATACTAAAATTTGGGAGAAATTCACCGAAGCATAAGTGAGATAGTGCTCGATAAAGATAGTCATGTCAATTTTCATTTCCAGGAAAACTGCACTCCCATAGAGATAACACGTAAACTGGTCAAATTTGACAAGATTACTTTGAATCCATTTTTACGATGTGATGCCGTCATCCAATCAAAATGCTGTTATTATATCAATGAAAAAGCATTTAATAAGCTACAACATACTGAAATTTGTGTGAAAATTGGCAAAGGATAAGTGAGATACGCTCGAGTGAACTTGAAATTTGATGACGTCATTTTGAAAATTTACTTTTTTTACTTTATTAAGAAATTTGATATCTTTTAATCATCTTTTCAGTATCGCCAACCCATGAAATGATATGTACAACTCATCAGCTTTCAAAATATGTAAAGAAAAGGGGGGGTCACCGTCCATCCTGACGAGTAAAATCGGATTTAAAATTGGCGGTTTTTTGGCATTGTTGCACTGTATATCGCCATTGACGCGCGCGCGGAATTTCAACTTTGACGGGCCCGTATGACGTCATATTGAGTCGGATTGACTTGAAACTTGGTAGAAACATTCCTTGACATTTCAGACATCCGATCCATGTGAAAAAATGGGAAATTTCTATTGCATATGAGCTGTGCGTGCGTATATGTGCGCGCGCGTACGCGTCCGTCCAATTTTTTCAATTTTTCAAAAAATGCTCCAAATGGTCTGAAACGTGTGCAAAAAAAATTTGAGCTCGATTTGAGCATACAAATATTTCAACGCGCGCGTACGCGCACTTTTTAATAATAAATGTGATTTTTGATAATATGAGTAGAATGCGCTTGACTTGAAATATATGTGACGTAAATTTCATTGAAAAATTCCATTCCAATAATGAGATATGAATGAAAATGTGTTTTCATATAATGACGTCATAGTGACGTCACGGTCGACTGATCACTATGATTTTACTTGCGCTGTCGTCTTTGCGACATGATACATATATGGTATAAGTTTGACATTGAGAGGCAGTGCACTTTCTGAGCTAACCTCTGCACAAATTTTGTCCAGAAATAAAGAAGACTAGAGATTGTAATTTGTCATTACTGACAAATTAAGGTGATCCGATTTTTTTTAATCAATAATTCGAGTCCTGATCGCAATACGCATGACCACACATGTTTCATCTGTGTATAGAGTCATTGGCCGTGTGATGTTTGGATTCTCATTTAGAAAAGGGAGTCATATCTGCCATCTGTGGTACCAAATTGTGTATACACTAGATAACAAAGATACAGCAACAAATGCATATGACCTTTGACCCACCTTTACACTCCCAAGATGGCGTCTGAGGAAAAAGTGTTTATTTTGTGAAATGATTCTTGCGACATCGTCTATACGTGTGCAAAATATGGGAAAGATAGTACAGGTATTCACCAAGATACAGGATGAAACATATATGACCTTTGACCCTTATTTACATACCCAAGATGGCGTCTGATCAAGAAGTCATTATCTTAAGAAATAATGTAGGTGACATAAACTAAACATGTGCAAAATATGGCGGTGTTAGAGCATGTTTTTCTTGAGTTTTTGCAAAGAAATTTGCGCAAAGAAAGAAATATTTCAATACTTCGTTGATGAGCTTTAATTTCAACCAAGTATTTTGACGTGATACCGACATCGTGTGCAAAAACAAAGGGCACCTATGTGATAGCACAAAGGCTCAGCTACAACATATTAAAATCTAGGAGAAATTCACCGAAGCATAAGTGAGATAGTGCTTGATAAAGATAGTCATGTCAATTTTCACATCTAGAAAAACTCCCTCCCATAGAGATAACACGTAATAGCGAAGATTGAGAAAGAAGTACATATGACCTTTGACCCCACTTTCCACACCCAAGATGGCATCTGAGCAATTAGTGATTATTTTGTGAAATGATCCTTGTAACATGTTCTTTACGTGTGCAAAATATGAGAAAGATAGGACATACATTTACCAAGATACAGGATGAAATATTTATGACCTTTGACCCTAATTTACATACCCAAGATGGCGTCTGATCAAGTAGTTGTTATTTTGTGAAAAAATGTTCGTGACATGATCTAAGCATATGCAAAATATGGTGGTGATAGGGTATGTTTTTCTTGAGTTATTGCACAGAAAGTTGCAGAAAGAAAGAAACATTTCAGTACATCGAAGATAAGCTTTAATTTCAACCAAGTTTTTTCACGTGATCCCGACATTGTATGAAAAAACAAAGGGCACACTTACGATAGCCCTACGTCTCAGCTACAACATATTTAAATCTGAGAGAAATTCACCGAAGCATAAGTGAGCTAGTGCTCGATAAAGATAGTCATGTCAATTTTCATTTCCATAAAAATTGCACTCCCATAGAGATTACACGTAAACTGGTCAAATTTGACAATGTTACTTTCAATCCATTTTTACGAGGTGATGCCGTCATGCAATCAAAACTATGCTTTGACATATATGAAAGAACATTTCATAAGCTACAACATATTGAAATTTGGGTGACAATTGACAAAGGATAAGTGAGATACGCTCGAGTAAACTTGGAATTTGATGACGTCATTTTGAAAATTTACTTTTTTTACTTTATTAAGAAATTTGATATCTTTTAATCATTTTGTCAGCATAGCCAGCACATGAAGTGACATGTACAACTCATCAGCTTTCAAAATATGTACAGAAAATGGGGGGTCACCGTCCATCCTGACGAGTAAAATCGGATTTAAAATTAGCGGTTTTTGGGCATAGTTGCACTGTATATCGCCATTGACGCGCGCGCGGAATTTCAACTTTGACGGGCCCGTATGACGTCATATTGTGTCGGATTGACTTGAAACTTGGTAGAAATATTCCTTGACATTTCATACATTCGACCCATGCGAAAAAACTGAAAATTTCTATTTCATATTAGCTGTGCGTGCGAATATGTGCGCGCGCGTACGCGTCCGTCCAATTTTTTCAATTTTTCAAAAAATGCTCCAAATGGTCTGAAACGTGTGCAAAAAAAATTTGAGCTCGATTTGAGCATATAAATATTTCTACGCGCGCGTACGCGCGCGTTTTGGGATGAAAATGAATTTTGAGAATACGAGTAGAATCCACTTGACTTGAAATATATGTGACGTAAATTTCATTGTAATATTCCATTCCATTAATGAGATATGCATGAAAATGTGTTTTCATATAATGACGTCATAGTGACGTCACGGTCGACTGATCACTATGAATTTACTTGCGCTGTCGTCTTTGCGACATGATACATATATGCTATAAGTTTGACATTGAGAGGCAATGCACTTTCTGAGCTAACCTCTGCACAATTTTTGAGGAGAAAGAAATAAAGAAAGATTCCGTACAGAAACAATAGGTGATCCGAGAGGATACTCGGATCACCTAACTAGACTCGGAATTTGTCAACACTGACAAATTAGGTGATCCGATCTCTTCGAAAATCAATGATTTGAGTCCTGATCCAAATATTCATGACCATACAGGTTTCATCTGTGTTGACGGGACATTGGCCGTGTGATGTTTGGATTCTCATTTAGAAAAGGGTGTGAGACCTGCCATCTTTGGTACCGAATTCCGTATACACTAACGGAAATACAGAATGAAGTATATTTGACCTTTGACCTCACTTTGCACACCCAAGATGGTGTCTAAGCAAAAAGTGATTATTTTCTGAAATGATTGTTGTAATATGGTCTTTGCGTGTGCAAAATATGGGAAAGATAGGACATGTATTCACCAAGATACAGGATGAAACATTTATGACCTTTGACCCTAATTTACATACCCAAGATGGTGTCCAATCAAGTAGTTGTTATTTTATGAAATAATGTACGTGACATGTACCAAACATGTGCAAAATATGGGATTGATAGCCATTGTTGTTGTTCATCTATTGCACAGAAAGTAGAAAGAAAGAAAAATAAAGAAAAAAAATATGTTATTTTATAGAAATTTGAAGGAGAAGCATAAAAAAAATCAGAAAAAGATAAAGTAAGGAAAGGGAGATTAAGATTAACTAAGGAAAAAGAAGAAAAAAGTGTTTAAAAAAATTTAAAAAAATATTGGCAGGGGTGAGCCTCGAACCAGGGACCTTAGGATTACGAGTCGGATGCGCTACGCAATGACCTATTTCATTCTCCATAGGCCCTGTGTATTAAGCAAAATGACGCTGCATCGAAGCCTCGTGCCATTTTCAACCAAGTTTTTCGACGTGATGCCGACATCGTATGAAAAAATGGAGGGCACACTTACGATAGGCCAACGTCTCAGCTACAACATACTAAAATCTGGGAAAAATTCACCGAAGCATAAGTGAGCTAGTGCTCGAAAAAGAGAGTCATGTCAATTTTCACTGCCAGAAAAACTGCTCTCCCATAGAGATAACACGTAAACTGGTCAAATTTGACAATATTACTTTCAATCCATTTTTACGAGGTGATGCCGTCATCCAATCAAAATGTTGTAATTATATTAATGAAAGATCATATAATAAGCTACAACATACTGAAATCTGGGTGTAAATTGGCAAAGGATAAGTGAGATACGCTTGAGTGAACTTGAAATTTGATGACGTCATTTTGAAAATTTACTTTTTTTACTTTATTAAGATATTTGATATCTTTTAATCATTTTGCCAGCATCGCCAACCTCTGAAATAACATGTCCAACTCATCAGCTTTTAGAATACGTAAAGAAAATGGGGGGTTACCGTCCATCCTGACGAGTAAAATCGGATTTAAAATTGGCGTTTTTTTGGCATCGTTGCACTGTATATCGCCATTGACGCGCGCGCGGAATTTCAACTTTAACGGGCCCGTATGACGTCATATTGAGTCGGATTGACTTGAAACTTGGTAGAAATATTCCTTGACGTTTTAGGCATCCGATAAGTGTAAAATAACGGGAAATTTCTATTGCATATGAGCTGTGCGTGCGTATATGTGCGCGCGCGTACGCGTCCGTCCAATTTTTTCAATTTTTCAAAAAATGCTCCAAATGGTCTGAAACGTGTGCAAAAAAAAATTTGAGCTCGATTTGAGCATACAAATATTTCAACGCGCGCGTACGCGCACGTTTTAAGAGAAAATATGAATTTTGAGAATATGAGTAAAATGCGCATAACTTGAAATGTATGTGACGTAAATTTCATTGAAAAATTCCATTCTATTAATGAGATATGAATGAAAATGTGTTTTCATATAATGACGTCATAGTGACGTCACGGTCGACTGATCACTATGATTTCACTTGATCTGCCGTCTTTGGGACATGATACATATATCGTATAAGTTTGACATTGAAAGGAAATGCACTTTCTGAGCTAACCGCTGCACAAATTTTGGTTAGAAACTAGAGATTGTAATTTGTCATCACTGACAAATTAAGGTGATCCGATTTTTTTTTTTTAATCAATGATTCAAATCCTGATCGCAATAGGCATGACCATGCAGGTTTCATTTGTGTTCAGAGACATTGGCCGTGTGATGTTTGGATTCTCATTTAGAAAAGGGAGTCATATCTACCATCTTTGGTACCAAATCTGTATACACTATAACGAAGATACAGCAACAAGTACATATGACCTTTGACCCCACTTTGCACAACCTAGATGGCATCTGAGCAAAAAGTGGTTATTTTGTGAAATGATTCTTGTAACATGATCTTTCCGTGTACAAAATATGGAAAAGATAAGACATGTATTCACCAAGAGACAGGATGAAACATTTGTGACCTTTGACCCTAATTTACATACCCAAGATGGAGTCTGATCAAGTAGTTGTTATTTTATGAAATAATGTACGTGACATGAACTAAACATGTGTAAAATATGGGGTGATAGGGGCTGTTTTTCTTGAGTTATTGCAAAGAAAGTTGCAGAAACATAGAAATATCTCAATACATCGAAGATAAGCTTTAATTTCAACCAAGTATTATAACATGATCCCGACATCATATGAAAAAAAACAAACAAACAAAGAGCACGTAACGATAGCGCAAAGTCTCAGTTACAACATGTTAAGATCTTAGAAAAATTCACCGAAGGGTAAGTGAGCTAGTGCTCGACAAAGACAATCATGTCAATTTTCACATCTAGAAAAATTCCCTCCCATAGAGATAACACGTCATAACGAAGAAACAGAAAGAAGTACATATGACCTTTTGACCCCACTTTGCACAGACAAGATGGCATCTGAGCAAAGAGTGGTTATTTTGTGAAATGATTCTTGTAACATGATCTTTCCGTGTGCAAAATATGGGAAAGATAGGACATGCATTCACCAAGATACAGGATAAAACATTTATGACCTTTGACCCTAATTTACATACCCAAGATGGCGTCTGATCAAGTAGTTGTTATTTTATCAAATAATGTACGTGACATGAACTAAACATGGGCAAAATACGGGGGTGATAGGATATGTTTTTCTTGAGTTATTGCACGGAAAGTTGCAGAAAGAAAGAAATATTTGAATACATCGAAAATAAGCTTTAATTTCAACCAAGTTTTTTTACGTGATGCAGACATCGTATGAAAAAGCAAAGGGCACACTTACGATAGCACAAAGTCTCAGCTACAACATATTAAAATCTTAGAGAAATTCACCAAAGCATATGTGAGCTAGTGCTCGATAAAGGTAGTCATGTCAATTTTCATTTCCAGAAAAATTGCACTCCCATAGAGATAACACGGAAACTGGTCAAATTTGACAAGATTACATTCAATCCATTTTTACGAGGTGATGCCGTCATCTAATCAAAATATTGTTATTACATTAATGAAAGAGCATTTAATAAGCTACAACATACTGAAATCTGGATGGAAATTGACAAAAGATTAGTGAGATATGCCCGAATAAACTTGAAATTTGATGACGTCATTTTGAAAATTTACTTTTTTTACTTTATTAAGAAATTTCATATCTTTTAATCATTTTGCCAGCATTGCCACCCCATGAAATGACATGTACAACTCATCAGCTTTCAAAATATGTAAAGAAAATGGGGGGTCACCGTCCATCCTGACGAGTAAAATCGGATTTAAAATTGGCGGTTTTTTGGCATAGTTGCACTGTATATCGCCATTGACGCGCGCGCGGAATTTCAACTTTGACGGGCCCGTATGACGTCATATTGAGTCGGATTGACTTGAAACTTGGTATAAATATTTCTTGACATTTCAGACATCCGATCAAAGTGAAAAAACTTGAAATTTCAATTGCAAATGAGCTGTGCGTGCGTATATGCGCGCGCGCGTACGCGTCCGTCCGATTTTTTCAATTTTTCAAAAAATGCTCCAAATGAACTGAAACGTGTGCAAAAAAATTTTGAGCTCGATTGGAGCATACAAATATTTCAACGCGCGCGTACGCGCACGTTTTAAGAGAATACATGAATTTTGAGAACATGAGTAAAATGCGCATAACTTGAAATATATGTGACGTAAATTTCATTGAAAAATTCTATTCCATTAATGAGATATGATTGAGAATGTGTTTTCATATAATGACGTCATAGTGACGTCACGGTCGATTGATCACGATGATACATTAGATTTGTCGTCTTTGGGACATGATGCATACATGGTATAATTTTGAAATTGATAGGCAGCGGACTTTCTGAGCTAACCTCTGCACAACTTTTGGGGAGAAATAAAGAAATAAAGAAGAAGAAAGAATCCGTACAGATACAGAAGGTGATCCGAGAGGATACTCGGATCACCTAATAAAGGAAAATAAAAAGAACTAGACTCGGAATTTGTCAACACTGACAAATTAGGTGATCCGATTTTTTTTTTTTTAATCAATGATTCGAGTCCTGATCGCAATAGGCATGACCAATAGGTTTCATCTGTGTTTAGAGACATTGGCCGTGTGATATTTGGATTCTCATTTAGAAAAGGGAGTCAGACCTGCCATCTTGGGTACCGAATTCCGTATACACTATCGAAGATACAGAATGAAGTATATTTGACCTTTGACCCCACTTTGCACCCCCAAGATGGCATCTGAGCAAAAAGTAGATATTTTGTGAAATGATTCTTGTAACATGGTCTTTGCGTGTGCAAAATATGGGAAAGATAAGACATGTATTCACCAAGATACAGGATGAAACATTTATGACCTTTGACCCTAATTTACATACACAAGATGGTGTCCGATCAAGTAGTTGTTATTTTATGAAATAATGTACGTAACATGAACTAAATATGTGCAAAATATGGGGGTCATAGGGGCTGTTTTTCTTGAGTTATTGCGAAGAAAGTTGGAAAAAGAAAGAAATATGAAAATACATCGAAGATAAGCTTGAATTTCAACCACGTTTTTGGACGTGATCCCGACACCATATGAGACAAAGGGCTCGCGTACAATAGCGCAAAGTTTCAGCTACAACATATTAAAATCTGGGAGGAATTCACCGAAGGGTAAGTGAGTTAGTGCTCGATAAAGACATTCATGTCAATTTTCACATCTAGAGAAATCCCCTCCCATAGACATAGCACGTCACAACGAAGATAAAGAAAGAAGTACATATGACCTTTGACCCCACTTTGCACAGAGAAGATGACATCTGAGCAAAAAGTGTTTATTTTGTGAATTGACCCTTGTAACATAGTCTTTACGTGTGCAAAATATGGGAAAGATAGGACATGTGTTTACCAAGATACAGGATGAAACATTTATGACCTTTGACCCTAATTTACAGACCCAAGATGGCGTCTGATGAAGTAGTTGTTATTTTATGAAATAATGTACGTGCCATGAACTAAACATGTGCAAAATATGGTGGTGATAGGGTATCTTTTTCTTGAGTTATTGCAAAGAAAGTTGCAGAAAGAAAGAAATATTTCAATACATCGAAGATAAGCTTTAATTTCAACCAAGTTTTTGGACGTGATGCCGACTCAGTATGAAAAAACGAAGGGCACATTCACGATAGCCCAAAGTCTCAGCTACAACATACTAAAATATGGGAGAAATTCACCGAAGCGTAAGTGAGCTAGTGCTCGATAAAGATAATCATGTCAGTTTTCATTTCCAGAAAAACTGCACTCCCATAGAGATAACACGTAAACTGGTCAAATTTGACAATGTTACTTTTAATCCCTTTTTACGAGGTGATGCCGTCATCCAATCAAAATGTTGTTATGATATGACTGAAAGAACATTTAATAAGCTACAACATATTGAAATTTGGACGAAAATCAACAAAAGAATAAGTGAGATACGCTTGAGTAAACTTGAAATTTGATGACGTCATTTTGAAAATTTACTTTTTTTACTTTATTAAGAAATTTGATATCTTTTAATCATTTTTCCAGCTTCGCCAACCCATGAAATAACATGTACAACTCATCAGCTTTTAGAATATGTAAAGAAAATGGGGGGTCACCGTCCATCCTGACGAGTAAAATCGGGGTTAAAATTGGCGGTTTTTTGGCATTGTTGCACTGTATATCGCCATTGACGCGCGCGCGGAATTTCAACTTTGACGGGCCCGTATGAGGTCATATTGAGTCAGATTGACTTGAAACTTGGTAGAAATATTCCTTGACATTTCAGGCATTCGATAAGAGTGAAAAAACGGGAAATTTCTATTTCATATGAGCTGTGCGTGCGTATATGTGCGCGCACGTACGCGTCCGTCCAATTTTTTCAATTTTTCAAAAAATGTTCTAAATGGTCTGAAACGTGTGCAAAAAAAAATTGAGCTCGATTTGAGCATACAAATATTTCAACGCGCGCGTACGCGCACGTTTTAAGAGAAAATATGAATTTTGAGAAGATGAGTAGAATGCGCATAATTTGAATTTTATGTGACGTAAATTTCATTGAAAAATTCCATTCCATTAATGAGATATGATTGAGAATATGTTTTCATATAATGACGTCATAGTGACGTCACGGTCGACTGATCACAATGATTTTACTTGATTTGTCGTCTTTGGGACACGATACATACATGGTATAATTTTGGCATTGATAGGAAGAGTACTTTCTGAGCTAATCGAAACACAACATTTGTCCAGAAAGAAAGAAAGAAGAAGAAAGAATCCGTACAGATACAGAAGGTGATCCGAGAGGATACTCGGATCACCTAACTAGACTCGGAATTTGTCAAGACTGACAAATTAGGTGATCCGATTTTTTTTTAAATCAATGATTCGAGTTTTCACCTGAGATTACGGACATTGGTCGTGTGATGTTTGGATTCTCATTTTGAAAAGGGAGTCAGACCTGCCATCTTGGGTACCGAATTCCGTATACACTATCAAAGATGCAGAATGAAGTATATTTTACCTTTGACCCCACTTGCACCCCCAAGATGGCATCTGAGCAAAAACTGGTTATTTTGTGAAATGATTCTTGTACCATGGTCTTTGCGTGTGCAGAATATGGGAAAGATAAGACATGTATTTACCAAGATACAGGATGAAACATTTATGACCTTTGACCCTAATTTACATACCCAAGATGGTGTCTGATCAAGTAGTTGTTATTTTATGAAATAGTGTACGTAACATTAACTAAACATGTGCAAAATATGGGGTTGATAGGGGCTATTTTTCTTGAGTTATTGCAAAGAACATTGGAAAAAGAAAGAAATATGAAAATACATCGAAGATAATCTTTAATTTCAACAACGTTTTTGGACGTGATCCCGACACCATATGAAAACAAAGGGAACACCTACGATAGCGCAAAGTCTCAGCTACAACATATTAAAATCTGGGAGAAGTTCACCGAAGGGTAAGTGAGCTAGTGCTCGATAGAGACAATCATGTCAATTTTCACATCTAGAAAAATTCCATCCCATAGATATAACACGTCATAACGAAGATAAAGAAAGAAGTACATATGACCTTTGACCCCGATCTGCACAGACAAGATGGCATCAGAGCAAAAAGTGGTTATGTTGTGAAATGATCCTTGTAACACGGTCTTTACGTGTGCAAAATATGGGGAAGATAGAACATGTATTCACCAAGATACAGGATGAAACATTTATGACCTTTGACCCTAATTTACATACCCAAGATGGCGTCTGATCAAGTAGTTGTTATTTTATGAAATAATGTACGTGACATGAACTAAACATGTGTAAAATATGGTGGTGATAGAGTATGTTTTTCTTAAGTTATTGCAAAGAAAGTTGGAAAAAGAAAGAAATATGAAAATACATCGAAGATAGGCTTTAATTTCAACCAAGTTTTTGGACGTGATCCCGATACCGTATGAAAAAATGAAGGACACACTTAAGATAGCCCAAAGTCTCAGCTACAACATATTAAAATCTTAGAGAAATTCACCGAAGCATAGGTGAGCTAGTGCTCGAAAAAGATAGTCATGTCAATTTTCATTTCCAGAAAAACTGCACTCCCATTAAGATAACACGTAAACTGGTCAAATTTGACAAGATTACTTTCAATCCAATATTACGAGGTGATGCCGTCATCTAATCAAAATGTTGTTATTATATTAATGAAAGAGCATTTAGTAAGCTGCAACATACTGAAATCTGGGTGGAAATTGGCAAAGGATAAGTGAGATACGCTCGAGTGAACTTGTAATTTGATGACGTCATTTTGAAAATTTGCTCTTTTTACTTTATTAAGAAATTTGATATCTTTTAATCATTTTTCCAGCATCGCCAACCCATGAAATGACATGTACAACTCATCAGCTTTCAGAATATGTAAAGAAAACGGGGGGTCACCGTCCATCCTGACGAGTAAAATCGGACTTAAAATTGGCAGTTTTTTGGCATTGTTGCACTGTATATCGCCATTGACGCGCGCGCGGAATTTCAACTTTGACGGGCCCTTATGACGTCATATTGAGTCGGATTGACTTGAAACTTGGTAGACATATTCCCTGACATTTCAGGCAGGCGATAAGTGTGAAAAAAAGGGAAATTTCTTTTGCATATGAGCTGTGCGTGCGTATATGCGCGCGCGCGTACGCGTCCGTAAAATTTTTTCAATTTTTCAAAAAATGCTCCAAATGGTCTGAAACGTGTGCAAAAAAAATATTTCAACGCGCGCGTACGCGCACGTTTTAAGGTATAGATGAATTTTGAGAATATGAATAGAATGCGCTTGACTTGAAATATATGTGACGTAAATTTCATTGAAAAACTCCATTCCATTAATGAGATATGATTGAGAATGTGTTTTCATATAATGACGTCATAGTGACGTCACGGTCGACTGATCACTTTGATTTTAGTTCGATTGCCGTCTTTGGGAGACGATACATATATGGTATAAGTTTGAAATTGAAAGGACGAGGACTTTCTGAGCTAATCGATGCACAACTTTTGGGGAGAAAGAAGAAAAAGAAGAAGACTAGAGATTGTAATTTGTCATCACTGACAAATTAAGGTGATCCGATTTTTTTTTAATCAATGATTCGAGTCCTGATTGCAATAGGCATGACCACACAAGTTTCATCTGTGTTTAGAGACATTGGCCGTGTGATGTTTGCATTCTCATTTAGCAGAGGGAGTCATATCTGTCATGTTTGGTACCAAATTCTGTATACACTATAACGAAGAAACAGCAACAAGTACATATGACCTTTGACCCACCTTTGCACTCCCAAGATTGCATCTGGTGAAATAGTGGTTATTTTGTGAAATGATTCTCGCGACATCGTCTATACGTGTGAAAAATATGGGAAAGATAGGACAGGTATTCACCAAGATACAAGATGAAACATTTATGACCTTTGACCCTAATTTACATACCAAAGATATTGTCCGATCTAGTAGTTGTTATTTTATCAAATAATGTACGTGACATGAACTAAACATGTGCAAAATATGGGGGTGATAGGGCGTGTTTTTCTTGAGTTATTGCAAAGAAAGTTGCAGAAAGAAAGAAATATCTCAATACATAGAAGATAAGCTTTAATTTCAACCAAGTTTTTTATCGTGATGCCGACAACGTATGAAAAAACGAAGGGCACATTACCGGTAGCGTAAGGTCTCAGCTACAACATATTAATATCTGGGAGAAATTCACCGAAGGGTAAGTGAACTAGTGCTCGATAAAGACAATCATGTCAATTTTCACATTTAAATAAATTCCCTCCCATAGAGATAACACGTCATAACGAAGATACAAAAAGAAGTACATATGACCTTTGACCTCAATTTGCACAGACAAGATGGCATCTGAGTAAAAAGTAGTTATTTTGTGAAATGATCCTTGTAACATGGTCTTTGCGTGTGCAAAATATGGGAAAGATAAAACATGTATTCACTAAGATACAGGATGAAACACTTATGACCTTTGACCCTAATTTACATACCCAAGATGGTGTCTGATCAAGTAGTTGTTATTTCATGAAATAATTTACGCGACATGAACTAAACATGTGCAAAATATGGAAGTGATAGAGGCCGTTTTTCTTGAGTTATTGCAAAGAAAGTTGCAGAAAGAAAGAAATATCTCAATACATCGAAGATAAGCTTGAATTTCAACCAAAATTTTTGACGTGATCCCGACAGCGTTTGAAAAAATGAAGGGCACACTTACGGTAGGGTTAAGTCTCAGCTACAACATATTAAAATCTGGGAGAAATTTACTGAAGGGTAAGTGAGCTAGTGCTCGATAAAGCTAGTCATGTCAATTTTCATTTCCAGAAAAACTGCACTCCCATAGAGATAACACGTAAACTGCTCAAATTCGACAAGATTACTTTCAATCCATTTTTACGAGGTGATACCGTTATCCAATCAAAACTTTGTAATTTTATGTTTGTAAGAACATTAAATAAGCTACAACATACTGAAATCTGGGTGAAAATTGACAAAGGACTAGTGAGATATGCTCGAATAAACTTGAAATTTGATGACGTCATTTTGAAAATTCACTTTTTTTACTTTATTAAGAAATTTGATATCTTTTGATCATTTTGTCAGCATTGCCACCCCATGAAATGACATGTACAACTCATCAGCTTTCAAAATAAGTAAAGAAAATGGGGGGTCACCGTCCATCCTGACGAGTAAAATCGGATTTAAAATTGGCAGTTTTTTGGCATAGTTGCACTGTATATCGCCATTGACGCGCGCGCGGAATTTCAGCTTTGACGGGCCCGTATGACGTCATATTGAGTCGGATTGACTTGAAACTTGGTAGAAATTTTCCTTGACATTTCAAACATCCGATCAAAGTAAAAAAACTGGAAATTTCAGTTGCATATGAGCTGTGCGTGCGTATATGCGCGCGCGCGTACGCGTCCGTCCGATTTTTTCAATTTTTCAAAAAATGCTCCAAATGGTCTGAAACGTATGCAAAAAAATTTTGAGCTCGATTGGAGCATACAAATATTTCAACGCGCGCGTACGCGCACGTTTTAAGAGAAAATATGAATTTTGAGAACATGAGTAGAATGCGCATAACTTGAAATATATGTGACGTTAATTTCATTGAAAAATTCTATTCCATTAATGAGATATGATTGAGAATGTGTTTTCATATAATGACGTCATAGTGACGTCACGGTCCACTGATCACAATGATACATTAGATGTGTCGTCTTTGGGACATGATGCATACATGGTATAATTTTGAAATTGATAGGCAGCGGACTTTTTGAGCTAACCTCTGCACAACTTTTGCGGAGAAATAAAGAAATAAAGAAGAAGAAAGAATCAGTACAGATACAGAAGGTGATCCGAGAGGATACTCGGATCACCTAACTAGAGATTGTAATTTGTCATCACTGACAAATTAAGGTGATCCGATTTTTTTTTATCAATGATTCGAGTCCTGATCGCAATAGGCATGACCATACAAATTTCATCTGTGTTTAGAGACATTGGCCGTGTGATGTTTGCATTCTCATTTAGCAAAGGGAGTCATATCTGCCATGTTAGGTACCAAATTCTGTATACACTATAACGAAGAAACAGCAACAAGTACATATGACCTTTGACCCACCTTTGCACTCCCAAGATTGCATCTGATGAAATAGTGGTTATTTTGTGAAATGATTCTCGCGACATCGTCTATACGTGTGAAAAATATGGGAAAGGTAGGACAGGTATTCACTAAGATACACGATGAAACATTTATGACCTTTGACCCTAATTTACATACCCAAGATGTTGTCCGATCTAGTAGTTGTTATTTTATGAAATAATGTACGAGACATGAACTAAACATGTGCAAAATATGGGGGTGATAGGGCGTGTTTTTCTTGAGTTATTGCAAAGAAAGTTGCAGAAAGAAAGAAATATCTCAATACATAGAAGATAAGCTTTAATTTCAACCAAGTTTTTATCGTAATCCCGACATCGTATGAAAAGACGAAGTAAACAAAACGATAGCGCAAAGTCTCAGCAACAACATATTAAAATCTGGGAGAAATTCACGGAAGGGTAAGTGAGCTAGTGCTCGATAAAGACAATCATGTCAATTTTCACATTAAAAAAATTCCCTCCCATAGAGATAACACGTCATAACGAAGATACAAAAAGAAGTACATATGACCTTTGACCTCAATTTGTACAGACAAGATGGCATCTGAGTAAAAAGTAGTTATTTTGTGAAATGATCCTTGTAACATGGTCTTTGCGTGTGCAAAATATGGGAAAGATAGGACATGTATTCACTAAGATACAGGGTGAAACACTTATGACCTTTGACCCTAATTTACATACCCAAGATGGTGTCCAATCAAGTAGTTGTTATTTTATGAAATAATTCACGTCACATGAACTAAACATGTGCAAAATATGGAAGTGATAGAGGCCGTTTTTCTTGAGTTATTGCAAAGAAAGTTGCAGAAAGAAAGAAATACTTCAATACATCGAAGATAAGCTTTAATTTCAACCAAGTGTTTTGACGTGATGCAGACATCGTATGAAAAAACGAAGGGCACACTTACGATAGCGCAAAGTCTCAGCTACAACATATTAAAATCTGGGAGAAATTCACCGAAGCATAAGTGAGCTAGTGCTCGATAAAGATAGTCATGTCAATTTTCATTTCCATAAAAACTGCACTCCCATAGAGTTAACACGTAAACTGGTCAAATTTGACAAGATTACATTCAATCCACTTTTACGAGGTGATGCCGTCATCTAATCAAAATACCGTTATTACGTTAATGAAAGAGGATTTAATAAGCTACAACATACTGAAATCTTGGTGAAAATTGACAAAGGATTAGTGAGATACGCTCGAATGAACTTGAAATTTGATGACGTCATTTTGAAAATTTACTTTTTTTACTTTATTAAGAAATTTGATATCTTTTAATCATTTTGTCAGCATTGCCACCCCATGAAATGACATGTACAACTCATCAGCTTTCAAAATGTGTACAGAAAATGGGGGGTCACCGTCCATCCTGACGAGTAAAATCGGATTTAAAATTGGCAGTTTTTTGGCATAGTTGCACTGTATATCGCCATTGACGCGCGCGCGGAATTTCAACTTTGACGGGCCCGTATGACGTCATATTGAGTCGGATCGACTTGAAACTTGGTAGAAATATTCCTTGACATTTCAGTCATCCGATGAGTGTAAAAAAACGGGAAATTTCTATTGCATATGAGCTGTGCGTGCGTATATGTGCGCGCGCGTACGCGTCCGTCCAATTTTTTCAATTTTTCAAAAAATGCTCCAAATGATCTGAAACGTGTGCAAAAAAAATTTGAGCTCGATTGGAGCATGTCAACATTTTAACGTGCGCGTACGCGCACGGTTTAAGTGTAAACTGAAATTTGAGAAAATGTGTAGAGTGCGCTTGATTTGAACTATGTGTGACGTAAATTTCATAGAAAAATTCCATTCCATTAATGAGATATTAATGAAAATGTGCTTTCATATAATGACGTCATAGTGACGTCAAGGTCCATTGATCACAATGATTTCACAAAATCTGTCGTCTTTGTGACATGATACATATATGGTATAATTTTGAAATTGATAGGCAGAGGACTTTCTGAGTTAATCTCTGCACAACTTTTGTCCAGAAATAAAGAATCAGTACAGATACAGAAGGTGATCCGAAGGATACTCGGATCACCTAAAGAAGAAGAAAGAATCCGTACAAAAACAGAAGGTGATCCGAGAGGATACTCGGATCACCTAACTAGACCCGGAATTTGTCAAGACTGACAAATTAGGTGATCCGATTTTTTTTTTAATCAATGATTCGAGTCCTGATCACAATAGGCATGACCATAAGGTTTCATCCTTGTTTAGAGACATTGGCCGTGTGATATTTGGATTCTCATTTAGAAAAGGGAGTGAGACCTGCCATCTTTGGTACCGAATTCCGTATACACTAACGGAAATACAGAATGAAGTATATTTGACCTTTGACCTCACTTTGCACACCCAAAATGGCGTCTAAGCAAAAAGTGATTATTTTTTGAAATGATTCTTGTAACATGGTCTTTGCGTGTGCAAAATATGGGAAAGATAGGACATGTATTCACCAAGATACTGGATGAAACATTTATGACCTTTGACCCTAATTTACATACCCAAGATGGTGTCCGATCAAGTAGTTGTTATTTTATGAAATAATGTACGTGACATGTATTAAACATGTGCAAAATATGGGATTGATAGCCATTGTTGTTGTTCATCTATTGCACAGAAAGTAGAAAGAAAGAAAAATAAAGAAAAATTGTTATTTTATAGAAATTTGAAGGAGAAGCATAAAAAAATCAGAAAAAGATAAAGTAAGGGAAGGGAGATTAAGATTAACTAAAGAAAAAGAAGAAAAAAGTGTTTAAAAAAATTAAAAAAAAATATTGGCAGGGGTGAGCCTCGAACCAGGGACCTTAGGATTACGAGTCGGATGCGCTACGCAATGACCTATTTCATTCTCCATAGGCCCTGTGTATTAAGCAAAATGACGCTGCATCGAAGCCTCGTGCCATTTTCAACCAAGTTTTTCGACGTGATGCCGACATCGTATGAAAAAATGGAGGGCACACTTACGATAGCCCAAAGTCTCAGCTACAACATACTAAAATCTGGGAGAAATTCACCGAAGCATAAGTGAGCTAGTGCTCGAAAAAGAGAGTCATGTCAATTTTCACTGCCAGAAAAACTGCTCTCCCATAGAGATAACACGTAAACTGGTCAAATTTGACAACATTACTTTCAATCCATTTTTACGAGGTGATGCCGTCATCCAATCAAAATGTTGTAAATATATTAATGAAAGATCATATAATAAGCTACAACATACTGAAATCTGGGTGTAAATTGGCAAAGGATAAGTGAGATACGCTTGATTGAACTTGAAATTTGATGACGTCATTTTGAAAATTTACTTTTTTTACTTTATTAAGATATTTGATATCTTTTAGTCATTTTTCCAGCATAGCCAGCCCATGAAATGACATGTACAACTCATCAGCTTTCAGAATATGTAAAGAAAATGGGGGGTCACCGTCCATCCTGACGAGTAAAATCGGATTTAAAATTGGCGTTTTTTTGGCATCGTTGCACTGTATATCGCCATTGACGCGCGCGCGGAATTTCAACTTTGACGTGCCCGTATGACGTCATATTGAGTCAGATTGACTTGAAACTTGGTAGAAATATTTCTTGACAATTCAGGCATCCGATAAATGTAAAAAAACGGGAAATTTCCATTGCATATGAGCTGTGTGTGCGAATATGTGCGCGCGCGTACGCGTCCGTCCAATTTTTTCAATTTTTCAAAAAATGCTCCAAATGGTCTGAAACGTGTGCAAAAAAAATTTGAGCTCGATTTGAGCATACAAATATTTCAACGCGCGCGTACGCGCACGTTTTAAGAGAAAATATGAATTTTGAGAACATGAGTAGAATGCGCATAACTTGAATTATATGTGACGTAAATTTCATTGCAAAATTCCATTCCATTAATGAGATATGAATGAAAATGTGTTTTCATATAATGACGTCATAGTGACGTCACGGTCGACTGATCACTATGATTTTACTTGCGCTGTCGTCTTTAGGACATGATACATACATGGTATAATTTTGATATTGATAGGAAAAGGACTTTCTGAGCTAATCGATGCACAACTTTTGGGGAGAAATAAGAAAAAGAAGAAGAAGAAGAAGAAAGAATCCGTACAGAAACAGAAGGTGATCCGAGAGGATACTCGGATCACCTAACTAGACCCGGAATTTGTCAAGACTGACAAATTAGGTGATCCGATTTTTTTTTTAATCAATGATTCGAGTCCTGATCACAATAGGCATGACCATAAGGTTTCATCCTTGTTTAGAGACATTGGCCGTGTGATATTTGGATTCTCATTTAGAAAAGGGAGTGAGACCTGCCATCTTTGGTACCGAATTCCGTATACACTAACGGAAATACAGAATGAAGTATATTTGACCTTTGACCTCACTTTGCACACCCAAAATGGCGTCTAAGCAAAAAGTGATTATTTTTTGAAATGATTCTTGTAACATGGTCTTTGCGTGTGCAAAATATGGGAAAGATAGGACATGTATTCACCAAGATACTGGATGAAACATTTATGACCTTTGACCCTAATTTACATACCCAAGATGGTGTCCGATCAAGTAGTTGTTATTTTATGAAATAATGTACGTGACATGTATTAAACATGTGCAAAATATGGGATTGATAGCCATTGTTGTTGTTCATCTATTGCACAGAAAGTAGAAAGAAAGAAAAATAAAGAAAAATTGTTATTTTATAGAAATTTGAAGGAGAAGCATAAAAAAATCAGAAAAAGATAAAGTAAGGGAAGGGAGATTAAGATTAACTAAAGAAAAAGAAGAAAAAAGTGTTTAAAAAAATTTAAAAAAATATTGGCAGGGGTGAGCCTCGAACCAGGGACCTTAGGATTACGAGTCGGATGCGCTACGCAATGACCTATTTCATTCTCCATAGGCCCTGTGTATTAAGCAAAATGACGCTGCATCGAAGCCTCGTGCCATTTTCAACCAAGTTTTTCGACGTGATGCCGACATCGTATGAAAAAATGGAGGGCACAATTACGATAGCCCAAAGTCTCAGCTACAACATACTAAAGTCTGGGAGAAATTCACCGAAGCATAAGTGAGCTAGTGCTCGAAAAAGAGAGTCATGTCAATTTTCACTGCCAGAAAAACTGCTCTCCCATAGAGATAACACGTAAACTGGTCAAATTTGACAATATTACTTTCAATCCATTTTTACGAGGTGATGCCGTCATCCAATCAAAATGTTGTAATTATATTAATGAAAGATCATATAATAAGCTACAACATACTGAAATCTGGGTGTAAATTGGCAAAGGATAAGTGAGATACGCTTGATTGAACTTGAAATTTGATGACGTCATTTTGAAAATTTACTTTTTTTACTTTATTAAGATATTTGATATCTTTTAGTCATTTTTCCAGCATAGCCAGCCCATGAAATGACATGTACAACTCATCAGCTTTCAGAATATGTAAAGAAAATGGGGGGTCACCGTCCATCCTGACGAGTAAAATCGGATTTAAAATTGGCGTTTTTTTGGCATCGTTGCACTGTATATCGCCATTGACGCGCGCGCGGAATTTCAACTTTGACGGGCCCGTATGACGTCATATTGAGTCAGATTGACTTGAAACTTGGTAGAAATATTTCTTGACAATTCAGGCATCCGATAAATGTAAAAAAACGGGAAATTTCCATTGCATATGAGCTGTGTGTGCGAATATGTGCGCGCGCGTACGCGTCCGTCCAATTTTTTCAATTTTTCAAAAAATGCTCCAAATGGTCTGAAACGTGTGCAAAAAAAAATTGAGCTCGATTTGAGCATACAAATATTTCAACGCGCGCGTACGCGCACGTTTTAAGAGAAAATATGAATTTTGAGAACATGAGTAGAATGCGCATAACTTGAATTATATGTGACGTAAATTTCATTGCAAAATTCCATTCCATTAATGAGATATGAATGAAAATGTGTTTTCATATAATGACGTCATAGTGACGTCACGGTCGACTGATCACTATGATTTTACTTGCGCTGTCGTCTTTAGGACATGATACATACATGGTATAATTTTGATATTGATAGGAAAAGGACTTTCTGAGCTAATCGATGCACAACTTTTGGGGAGAAATAAGAAAAAGAAGAAGAACTAGAGATTGTAATTTGTCATCACTGACAAATTAAGGTGATCCGATCTTTTTTTTAATCAATGATTCGAGTCCTGAGACTGCAAAGTCTCAGCTACAACATATTAAAATCTGAGAGAAATTCACCGAAGCATAAGTAAGATAGTGCTCGATAAAGAGAGTCATGTCAATTTTCACATCTAAAAAATTCGCTCCCATAGAGATAACACGTCATAGCAAAGATAGAAAAAGAAGTACATATGACCTTTGACCCCACTTTGCACAGACAAGATGGCATCTGAGCAAAAAGTGGTTATTTTATGAAATGATTCCTGTAGCATAGTCTTTACGTGTGCAAAATATGGGAAAGATAGGACATGTATTCACCAAGATACAGGATGAAACATTTATGACCTTTGACCCTAATTTACATACCCAAGATGGCGTCTGATCAAGTAGTTGTAATTTTATGAAATAATTTTCGTGACATGAACTAAACATGTGCAAAATATGAAGGTGATAGGGGCTGTTTTTCTTGAGTTATTGCAAAAAAAATGCAAAAAGAAAGAAATATTGCAATACATCGAAGATAAACTTCAATTTCAACCAAGTTTTTTCACGTGATCCCGACAACGTATGAAAAAACAAAGGGCACACTTACGATAGCCCTACATCTCAGCTACACCATGATAAAATCTTAGAGAAATTCACCGAAGCATAAGTGAGCTAGTGCTCGATAAAGATAGTCATGTCAATTTTCATTTCCATAAAAATTGCACTCCCATAGAGATTACACGTAAACTGGTCAAATTTGACAAGGTTACCTTCAATCCATTTTTTCGAGGTAATGTCGTCATCAAATCAAAATTGTTTAAATACATTTATGAAAGAACATTAAATAAGCTACAACATATTGAAATTTGGGTGAAAATTGGCAAAGGATTAGTGAGATACGCTCGAGTAAACTTGAAATTTGATGACGTCATTTTGAAAATTTACTTTTTTTACTTTATTAAGAAATTTGTTATCTTTTACTCATTTTATCAGCATAGCCAGTCCATGAAATGACATGTACAACTCATCACCTTTCAGAATATGTAAAGAAAATGGGGGGTTACCGTCCATCCTGACGAGTAAAATCCGATTTAAAATTGGCGGTTTTTTGGCATAGTTGCACTGTGTATCCCCATTGACGCACGCGCGGAATTTTGAATTTGACGGGCCCGTATGACGTCATATTGAGTCGGATCGACTTGAAACTTGGTAGAAATATTCCTTGACATTTCGGACATCCGATCCGTGTGAAAAAATTGAAAATTTCTATTTCATATTAGCTGTGCGTGCGTATATGTGCGCGCGCGTACGCGTCCGTCCGATTATGAGGTGATGACGTTATCCAATTAAAATGTTGGTTTTATATTAATGAAAGATCATTTAATAAGCTACAACATATTGAAATTTGGGTGAAAATTGGCAAAGAATAAGTGAGATACGCTCGAGTAAACTTGAAATTTGATGACGTCATTTTGAAAATTTACTTTTTTTACTTTATTAAGAAATTTGATATCTTTTAATCATTTTTTCAGCACAGCCAACCCATGAAATGACATGTACAACTCATTAGCTTTCAGAATATTTCAAGAAAATGGGGGGTCACCGTCCATCCTGACGAGTAAAATCCGATTTAAAATTGGCGTTTTTTTTGGCATAGTTGCACTGTGTATCCCCATTGACGCACGCGCGGAATTTTGATTTTGACGGGCCCGTATGACGTCATATTGAGTCGGATCGACTTGAAACTTGGTACAAATATTCCTTGACATTTTGGACATCCGATCCGTGTGAAAAATCTGAAAATTTCTATTGCATATGAGTTGTGCGTGCGTATATGCGCGCGCGCGTACGCGTCCGTCCGATTTTTTCAATTTTTCAAAAAATGCTCCAAATGGTCTGAAACGTGTGCAAAAAAAATTTCAGCTCGATTGGAGCATACAAATATTTCAACGCGCGCGTACGCGCACGTTTTAAGAGTAACTATGAACTTTAAGAATGTGAGTAGCATTCGCATAACTTGAAATATATGTGACGTAAATTTCATTGAAAAATTCCATTTAATTAATGAGATATGATTGCGAATGTGTTTTCATATAATGACGTCATAGTGACGTCACGGTCAACTGATCACAATGATTTTACTAAATTTGTCGTCTTTGGGACACAACACATATATGATATAAGTATGACATTGATAGGCATTGCACTTTCTGAGCTAACCCCTGCACAACTTTTGAGGAGAAATAAAGAAGAAGAAGAAAAACAAAGAATCCGTACAGATACAGAAGGTGATCCGAGAGGATACTCGGATCACCTAACTAGAGATTGTAATTTGTCATCACTGACAAATTAAGGTGATCCGATTTTTTTTAATCAATGATTCGACTCCTGATAGTGCAAAGTCTCAGCTACAACATATTAAAATCTGAGAGAAATTCACCGAAGCATAAGTAAGATAGTGCTCGATAAAGAGAGTCATGTCAATTTTCACATCTAAAAAATTCCCTCCCATAGAGATAATACGTCATAGCGAAGACAGAAAAAGAAGTACATATGACCTTTGACCCCACTTTGCACAGACAAGATGGCATCTGAGCAAAAAGTGGTTATTTTATGAAATGATCCCTGTAACATGGTCTTTACGTGTGCAAAATATGGGGAAGACAGGATATGTATTCACCAAGATACAGGATGAAACATCTATGACCTTTGACCCTAATTTACATACCCAAGATGGCGTCTGATCAAGTAGTTGTTATTTTATGAAATAATGTACGTGACATGAACTAAACATGTGCAAAATATGGTAGCGATAGGGTATGTTTTTCTTGAGTTATTGCAAAGAAAGTAGCAGAAAGAAAGAAATATTTCAATACATCGCAGATAAGCTTTAATTTCAACCAAGTTTTTGGACGTGATGCCGACTCCGTATGAAAAAACGAAGGGCACATTCACGATAACCCTACGTCTCAGCTACAACATATTAAAATCTTAGAGAAATTCACCGAAGCATAAGAGAGCTAGTGCTCGATAAAGAAAGTCATGTCAATTTTCATTTACATAAAAATTGCACTCCCATAGAGATTACACGTAAACTGGTCAAATTTGACAAGGTAACCTTCAATCCATTTTTTCGAGGTGATGTCGTCATGTAATCAAAATTGTGTAATTATATTTATGAAAGAGCATTTCATAAGCTACAACATATTGAAATTTGGGTGAAAATTGTCAAAGGATAAGTGAGATACGCTCGAGTGCACTTGAAATTTGATGACGTAATTTTGAAAATTTACTTTTTTTTACTTTATTAAGAAATTTGATATCTTTTAATCATTTTGTCAGCATAGCCAACCCATGAAATGACATGTACAACTCATCATCTTTCAGAATGTGTCAAGAAAATGGGGGGTCACCGTCCATCCTGACAAGTAAAATCGGATTTAAAATTGGCGGTTTTTTTGGCATAGTTGCACTGTGTATCGCCATTGACGCACGCGCGGAATTTTGAATTTGACTGGCCCGCATGACGTCATATTGATTCGGATCGACTTGAAACTTGGTAGAAATAATCCTTGGCATTTCGGACATCCGATCCGTGTGAAAAAATGGACAATTTCTATTTCATATTAGCTGTGCGTGCGAATATATGCGCGCGCGTACGCGTCCGTCCGATTTTTTCAATTTTTCAAAAAATGCTCCAAATGGTCTGAAACGTGTGCAAAAAAAATTTGAGCTCGATTTGAGCAAACAAATTTTTCAACGCGCGCGTACGCGCGCGTTTTGAAATAAAAATGAATTTTGAGAATATGAGTAGAATCCGCTTGACTTGAAATATATGTGACGTAAATTTCATTGAAATATTCCATTCCATTGATGAGATATGCATGAAAATGTGTTTTCATATAATGACGTCATAGTGACGTCACGGTGGACTGATCACTATGATTTTACTTGCGCTGTCGTCTTTGCGACATGACACATATATGGTATAAGTTTGACATTGAGAGGCAATGCACTTTCTGAGCTAACCTCTGCACAACTTTTGAGGAGAAATAAAGAAAGAAACAAAGAAAGAAGAATAAAGAATCAGTACAGATACAGAAGGTGATCCGAGAGGATACTCGGATCACCTAACTAGACCCGGAATTTGTCAAGACTGACAAATTAGGTGATCCGTTTTTTTTTTTTAATCAATGATTAGAGTCCTGATCACAATAGGCATGACCATAAGGTTTCATCCTTGTTTAGAGACATTGGCCGTGTGATATTTGGATTCTCATTTAGAAAACGGAGTGAGACCTGCCATCTTTGGTACCGAATTCCGTATACACTAACGGAAATACAGAATGAAGTATATTTGACCTTTGACCTCACTTTGCACACCCAAAATGGCGTCTAAGCAAAAAGTGATTATTTTATGAAATGATTCTTGTAACATGGTCTTTGCGTGTGCAAAATATGGGAAAGATAGGACATGTATTCACCAAGATACTGGATGAAACATTTATGACCTTTGACCCTAATTTACATACCCAAGATGGTGTCCGATCAAGTAGTTGTTATTTTATGAAATAATGTACGTGACATGTACTAAACATGTGCAAAATATGGGATTGATAGCCATTGTTGTTGTTCATCTATTGCACAGAAAGTAGAAAGAAAGAAAAATAAAGAAAAAATTATGTTATTTTATAGAAATTTGAAGGAGAAGCATAAAAAAATCAGAAAAAGATAAAGTAAGGAAAGGGAGATTAAGATTAACTAAAGAAAAAGAAGAAAAAAGTGTTTAAAAAAATTTTAAAAATATTGGCAGGGGTGAGCCTCGAACCAGGGACCTTAGGATTACGATTCGGATGCGCTACGCAATGACCTACAGTAAACCTCGGATAAGTCGACGTCGAGTGAGTCGAAAATCACTTAACTCGAAGCAAAATAAAAAGTCCCGATTTTTCCCTATGTATTTTCTCTAAGAAATATTTGGATAAGCCGAAGTACGAGAGTCGAATTTCGGCTGTGTCGAAGTAAAACCTTCAGTCCCTTTTGTACAAAACACACGTAATTTACATCACTTGAGCCGAAGAAGATTTGTCTGGCATTCTCATTACATTTTCGAGAACAAAAAAATCGGCATGTCGCAGAACCCCGTCCCCAGCTGACCTGCTGCAGGTAAGCATGCACACTCGCCGTACCGCTCCGCACGCATGTCGAATACATACACATGTATACATGTATACACACAGCACATCGATCCATACTTTATCCATACACACAGCACATCCATACTTGGTCAACCAATCGCTGCTTTAATATTTTAGTGACAGGCCAAGTGGGCGGAGCTTGTTTGTGCGTGCCCGGCTGGCTGTATAGTTTTGTTCAATGGAGGTGGGATGGGCCTGGGAGAGTGTTTGTCTCAGGGTAGGTAGGTTGACAGAGATGGCTACCTATGTTGCACCATAGACATAGCACATGCACATTGCCACATTAACATGCACATTGCCACATTAGCGCAGACATTCTCAGAACTACGTTTATCTACTAGTATTGATACAAATTCCATGTTCAATTTAGAACAAAATAAGAACATTATCTTCAAGAACAGACAAATTTGAATGCAAACACACACACGCACGCACACACACACACACACACACATGCATGCAAATGCACTATAATACATGTACATAACTGTGAGTCGAAAAAAAAAATCGACTCTCGCGAGAGTCGAAGTTCACTTAAGTCGACGCATTTTTGACAGTCCCGAGAGCTTCGACTCATGCGAGGTTTACTGTATTTCATTCTCCATAGGCCCTGTGTATTAAGCAAAATGACGCTGCATCGAAGCCTCATGCCATTTTCAACCAAGTTTTTCGACGTGATGCCGACATCGTATGAAAAAATGGAGGGCACACTTACGATAGCCCAAAGTCTCAGCTACAACATACTAAAATCTGGGAGAAATTCACCGAAGCATAAGTGAGCTAGTGCTCGAAAAAGAGAGTCATGTCAATTTTCACTGCCAGAAAAACTGCTCTCCCATAGAGATAACACGTAAACTGGTCAAATTTGACAATACTACTTTCAATCCATTTTTACGAGGTGATGCCGTCATCCAATCAAAATGTTGTAATAATAATAATGAAAGATCATATAATAAGCTACAACATACTGAAATCTGGGTGTAAATTGGCAAAGGATAAGTGAGATACGCTTGAGTGAACTTGAAATTTGATGACGTCATTTTGAAAATTTACTTTTTTTACTTTATTAAGATATTTGATATCTTTTAATCATTTTTCCAACATCGCCAACCCATGAAATAACATATTCAACTCATCAGCTTTCAGAATATGTAAAGAAAATGGGGGGTCACCGTCCATCCTGACGAGTAAAACCGGATTTAAAATTGGCGTTTTTTTGGCATCGTTGCACTGTATATCGCCATTGACGCGCGCGCGGAATTTCAACTTTGACGGGCCCGTATGACGTCATATTAAGTCGGATTGACTTGAAACTTGGTAGAAATATTCCTTGACATTTCAGGCATCCGATAAATGTAAAAAAAACGGGAAATTTCTATTGCATATGAGCTGTGTGTGCGAATATGTGCGCGCGCGTACGCGTCCGTCGAATTTTTTCAATTTTTCAAAAAATGCTCCAAATGGTCTGAAACGTGTGCAAAAAAAATTTGAGCTCGATTTGAGCATACAAATATTTCAACGCGCGCGTATGCGCGCGTTTTGAGATAAAAATGAATTTTGAGAATATGAGTAGAATTCACTTGACTTGAAATATGTGGGACGTAAATTTCATTGAAGAATTCCATTCTATTAATGAGATATGCATGAAAATGTGTTTTCATATAATGACGTCATAGTGACGTCACGGTCGACTGATCACTATGATTTTACTTGCGCTGTCGTCTTTGCGACATGATACATATATGGTATAAGTTTGACATTGAGAGGCAATGCACTTTCTGAGCTAACCTCTGCACAAATTTTGTCCAGAAATAAAGAAGATTAAAAAGAAGAACAAAGAATCAGTACAGATACAGAAGGTGATCCGAGAGGATACTCGGATCACCTAACTAGAGATTGTAATTTGTCATCACTGACAAATTAAGGTGATCCGATTTTTTTTAATCAATGATACGAGTCCTGATACTGCAAAGTCTCAGCTACAACATATTAAAATCTGAGAGAAATTCACAGAAGCATAAGTAAGATAGTGCTCGATAAAGAGAGTCATATCAATTTTCACATCTAAAAAATTCCCTCCCTTAGAGATAACACGTCATAGCGAAGATAGAAAAAGAAGTACATATGACCTTTGACCCCACTTTGCACAGACAAGATGGCATCTGAGCAAAATGTTATTTTATTAAATGATCCCTGTAACATGGTCTTTACGTGTGCAAAATATTGGAAAGATAGGACATGTATTCACCAAGATACAGGATGAAACATGTATGACCTTTGACCCTGATTTACATACCCAAGATGGTGTCTGATCAAGTAGTTGTTATTTTATGAAAAAATGTTTGTGACATGAACTGAACATGTGCAAAATATGGTGGTGATAGGGTATGTTTTTCTTGAGTTATTGCACAGAAAGTTGCAGAAAGAAAGAAATATTTCAATACATCGAAGATAAGCTTTAATTTCAACCAAGTTTTTTCACGTGATCCCGACAACGTATGAAAAAACAAAGGGCACACTAACGATAGCCCTATGTCTCAGCTACAACATATTAAAATCTTAGAGAAATTCACCGAAGCATAAGTGAGCTAGTGCTCGATAAAGATAGTCATGTCAATTTTCATTTCCATAAAAATTGCACTCCCATAGAGATTACACGTAAACTGGTCAAATTTGACAAGGTTACCTTCAATCCATTTTTTCGAGGTGATGTCAATATCTAATAAAAATTGTGTAATTACATTTATGAAAGAACATTTTATAAGCTACAACATATTGCAATTTGGGTGAAAACTGGCAAAGGATAAGTGAGATACGCTCGAGTAAACTTGAAATTTGATGACGTCATTTTGAAAATTTACTTTTTTTACTTTATTAAGAAATTTGATATCTTTTAATCATTTTGTCAGCATAGCCAGCCCATGAAATGACATGTACAACTCATCAGCTTTCAGAATATGTCAAGAAAACGGGGGGTCACCGTCCATCCTGACGAGTAAAATCCGATTTAAAATTGGCGGTTTTTTGGCATAGTTGCACTGTATATCGCCATTGACGCGCGCGCGGAATTTCAACTTTGACGGGCCCGTATGACGTCATATTGAGTCGGATTGACTTGAAACTTGGTAGAAATATTCCTTGTCATTTCAGCCATCCGATCAAAGTGAAGAAACGGGAAATTTCTATTGCATATGAGCTGTGCGTGCGTATATGCGCGCGCGCGTACGCGTCCGTCCAATTTTTGCAATTTTTCAAAAAATGCTCAAAATGGTCTGAAACGTGTGCAAAAAAAATTTGAGCTCGATTTGAGCATGCAAATATTTCAACGCGCGCGTACGCGCGCGTTTTGAGATTAAAATGAATTTTGAGAATATGAGTAGAATTCACTTGATTTATAATATATGTGACGTAAATTTCATTGAAATATTCCATTCCATTAATGAGATATGCATGAAAATGTGTTTTCATATAATGACGTCATAGTGACGTCACGGTCGACTGATCACTATGATTTTATAAGATCTGTCGTCTTTGCGACATGATACATATATGGTATAATTTTGAAATTGATAGGCTGCGGACTTTCTGAGCTAACCTCTGCACAACTTTTGTCCAGAAATAAACAATCAGTACAGATACAGAAGGTGATCCGAAGGATATTCGGATCACCTAACTAGACTCGGAATTTGTCAATACTGACAAATTAGGTGATCCGATTTTTTTTTTTTTTTAAATCAATGATTCGAGTTTTCACCTAAGATTAGGGACATTGGTCGTGTGATGTTTGGATTCTCATTCTGAAAAGGGAGTCAGACCTGCCATCTTGGGTACCGAATTCCGTATACACTATCAAAGATGCAGAATGAAGTATATTTGACCTTTGACCCCACTTTGCACCCCCAAGATGGTATCTGAGCAAAAAGTGGTTATTTTGTGAAATGATTCTTGTAACATGGTCTTTGCGTGTGCAACATATGGGAAAGATAAGACATGTATTCACCAAGATACAGGATGAAACATTTATGACCTTTGACCCTAATTTACATAACCAAGATGGTGTCTGATCAAGTAGTTGTTATTTTATGAAATAATGTACGTAACATTAACTAAACATGTGCAAAATATGGGGTTGATAGGGGCTATTTTTCTTGAGTTATTGCAAAGAAAATTGGAAAAAGAAAGAAATATGAAAATACATCGAAGATAATCTTTAATTTCAACCACTTTTTTGGACGTGATCCCGACATTATATAAAAAACAATGGGGACACGTACGATAGCGCAAAGTCTCAGCTACAACATATTAAAATCTGGGAGAAATTCACAGAAGGGTAAGTGAGCTAGTGCTCGATAAAGACAATCATGTCAATTTTCACATCTAGCAAAATTCCCTCCCATAGAGATAACACGTCATAACGAAGATAAAGAAAGAAGTACATAATATTATGACCTTTGACCCCGATCTGCACAGACAAAATGGCATCTGAGGAAAAAGTGGTTATTAGGTGATCCGAGTATCCTCTCGGATCACCTTCTGTATCTGTACGGATTCTTTCTTTTTTTTCTTTATTTCTCCCCAAAATTTGTGCAGAGGTTAACTCAGAAAGTGCTATGCCTATGAAGTTCAAACTTATACCATGTATGCATCATGTCCCAAAGACGACAAATCTAATGTATCATTGTGATCAGTCGACCGTGACGTCACTATGACGTCATTATATGAAAACACATTTTCATGCATATCTCATTAATGGAATTGTATATTTCAATGAAATTTACGTCACATATATTTCAAGCCAAGCGCATTTTAATCATATCCTCAAAATTTATTTTTATTTCAAAACGCGCGCGTACGCGCGCGTTGAAATATTTGTATGCTCAAATCCAGCTCAAATTTTTTTTGCACACGTTTCAGACCATTTGGAGCATTTTTTGAAAAATTGAAAAAATCGGACGGACGCGTACGCGCGCGCACATATACGCACGCACAGCTAATATGAAATAGAAATTTTCAATTTTTTCACACGGATCGGATGTCCGAAATGTCAAGGAATATTTCTAGCAAGTTTCAAGTCGATCCGACTCAATATGACGTCATACGGGCCCGTCAAATTCAAAATTCCGCGCGTGCGTCAATGGGGATACACAGTGCAACTATGCCAAAAAACCGCCAATTTTAAATCGGATTTTACTCGTCAGGATGGACGGTAACCCCCCATTTTCTTTACATATTCTGAAAGGTGATGAGTTGTACATGTCATTTCATGGACTGGCTATGCTGATAAAATGAGTAAAAGATAACAAATTTCTTAATAAAGTAAAAAAAGTAAATTTTCAAAATGACGTCATCAAATTTCAAGTTTACTCGAGCGTATCTCACTAATCCTTTGCCAATTTTCACCCAAATTTCAATATGTTGTAGCTTATTTAATGTTCTTTCATAAATGTATTTAAACAATTTTGATTTGATGACGACATTACCTCGAAAAAATGGATTGAAGGTAACCTTGTCAAATTTGACCAGTTTACGTGTAATCTCTATGGGAGTGCAATTTTTATGGAAATGAAAATTGACATGACTATCTTTATCGAGCACTAGCTCACTTATGCTTCGGTGAATTTCTCTAAGATTTTATCATGGTGTAGCTGAGATGTAGGGCTATCGTAAGTGTGCCCTTTGTTTTTTCATACGTTGTCGGGATCACGTGAAAAAACTTGGTTGAAATTGAAGTTTATCTTCGATGTATTGCAATATTTCTTTCTTTTTGCATTTTTTTTGCAATAACTCAAGAAAAACAGCCCCTATCACCTTCATATTTTGCACATGTTTAGTTCATGTCACGAAAATTATTTCATAAAATTACAACTACTTGATCAGACGCCATCTTGGGTATGTAAATTAGGGTCAAAGGTCATAAATGTTTCATCCTGTATCTTGGTGAATACATGTCCTATCTTTCCCATATTTTGCACACGTAAAGACTATGTTACAGGAATCATTTCATAAAATAACCACTTTTTGCTCAGATGCCATCTTGTCTGTGCAAAGTGGGGTCAAAGGTCATATGTACTTCTTTTTCTATCTTTGCTATGACGTGTTATCTCTATGGGAGCGAATTTTTTAGATGTGAAAATTGACATGACTCTCTTTATCGAGCACTATCTTACTTATGCTTCGGTGAATTTCTCTCAGATTTTAATATGTTGTAGCTGAGACTTTGCAGTCTCAGGACTCGAATCATTGATTAAAAAAAAGATCGGATCACCTTAATTTGTCAGTGATGACAAATTACAATCTCTAGTTTTGTGAAATGATCCTTGTAACACGGTCTTTACGTGTGCAAAATATGGGGAAGATAGAACATGTATTCACCAAGATACAGGATGAAACATTTATGACCTTTGACCCTAATTTACATACCCAAGATGGCGTCTGATGAAGTAGTTGTTATTTTATGAAATAATGTACGTGACATGAACTAAACATGTGCAAAATATGGTGGTGATAGAGTATGTTTTTCTTGAGTTATTGCAAAGAAAGTTGGAAAAAGAAAGAAATATGAAAATATATCGAAGATAGGCTTTGATTTCAACCAAGTTTTTTGACGTGATTCCGATACTGTATGACAAAATGAAGGGCATATTACAATAGCCCAAAGTCTCAGCTACAACATATTAAAATCTTAGAGAAATTCACCGAAGCATAGGTGAGCTAGTGCTCGAAAAAGAAAGTCATGTCAATTTTCATTTCCAGAAAAACTGCACTCCCATTAAGATAACACGTAAACTGGTCAAATTTGACAAGATTATTTTCAATCCAATATTACGAGGTGATGCCGTCATCTAATCAAAATGTTGTTATTATATTAATGAAAGAGCATTTAGTAAGCTGCAACATACTGAAATCTGGGTGAAAATTGGCCAAGGATAAGTGAGATACGCTCGAGTGAACTTGTAATTTGATGACGTCATTTTGAAAATTTGCTCTTTTTATTTTATTAAGAAATTTGATATCTTTTAATCATTTTTCC
Organism: Diadema setosum; assembly: GCF_964275005.1. Classification (NCBI taxonomy): domain Eukaryota; kingdom Metazoa; phylum Echinodermata; class Echinoidea; order Diadematoida; family Diadematidae; genus Diadema; species Diadema setosum. Next base: position 10,983,232 of record NC_092689.1, on the reverse strand, counting down.
AGCATCGCCAACCCATGAAATGACATGTACAACTCATCAGCTTTCAGAATATGTAAAGAAAATTGGGGGTCACCGTCCATCCCGACGAGTAAAATCGGATTTAAAATTGGCGGTTTTTTGGCATTGTTGCACTGTATATCGCCATTGACGCGCGCGCGGAATTTCAACTTTGACGGGCCCGTATGACGTCATATTGAGTCGGATTGACTTGAAACTTGGTAGACATATTCCCTGACATTTCAGGCAGGCGATAAGTGTGAAAAAACGGGAAATTTCTATTGCATATGAGCTGTGCGTGCGTATATGCGCGCGCGCGTACGCGTCCGTAAAATTTTTTCAATTTTTCAAAAAATGCTCTAAATGGTCTGAAACGTGTGCAAAAAAAATTTGAGCTCGATCTGAGCATACAAATATTTCAACGCGCGCGTACACGCGCGTTTTAAAATAAATATGAATTCTGAGAATATGAGTAGAATCCGCATGACTTAAAATATATGTGACGTAAATTTCATTGAAGAATTCCATTCTATTAATGAGATATGCATGAAAATGTGTTTTCATATAATGACGTCATAGTGACGTCACGGTCGACTGATCACTATGATTTTACTTGCGCTGTCGTCTTTGGGACACGATACATATATGGTATAAGTTTGAAATTGATAGGAAGAGGACTTTCTGAGCTAATCGATGCACAACTTTTGGGGAGAAAGAAGAAGAAAAAGAAGACTAGACCCGGAATTTGTCAAGACTGACAAATTAGGTGATCCGATCTCTTCGAAAATCAATGATTTGAGTCCTGATCCAAATATTCATGACCATACAGGTTTCATCTGTGTTGACGGGACATTGGCCGTGTGATGTTTGGATTCTCATTTAGAAAAGGGAGTGAGACCTGCCATCTTTGGTACCGAATTCCGTATACACTAACGGAAATACAGAATGAAGTATATTTGACCTTTGACCTCACTTTGCACACCTAAGATGGCGTCTAAGCAAAAAGTGATTAATTTATGAAATGATTCTTGTAACATGGTCTTTGCGTGTGCAAAATATGGGAAAGATAGGACATGTATTCACCAAGATACAGGATGAAACATTTATGACCTTTGACCCTAATTTACATACCCAAGATGGTGTCCGATCAAGTAGTTGTTATATTATGAAATAATGTACGTGACATGTACTAAACATGTGCAAAATATGGGACTGATAGCCATTGTTGTTCATCTATTGCACAGAAAGTAGTAAAAAGAAAGAAAAATAAAGAAAAAATTATGTTATTTTATAGAAATTTGAAGGAGAAGCATAAAAAAATCAGAAAAAGATAAAGTAAGGAAAGGGAGATTAAGATTAACTAAAGAAAAAGAAAAAAAAGTGTTTAAAAAAATTAAAAAAAAAAATATTGGCAGGGGTGAGTCTCGAACCAGGGACCTTAGGATTACGAGTCGGATGCGCTACGCAATGACCTATTTCATTCTCCATAGGCCCTGTGTATTAAGTAAAATGACGCTGCATCGAAACCTCGTGTCATTTTCAACCAAGTTTTTCGACGTGATACCGACGTCATATGAAAAAATGGAGGGCACACTTAAGATAGCCCAAAGTCTCAGCTACAACATACTAAAATCTGGGAGAAATTCACCGAAGCATAAGTGAGCTAGTGCTCGAAAAAGATAGTCATGTCAATTTTCATTTCCAGAAAAACTGCACTCCCATAGAGATAACACGTAAACTGGTCAAATTTGACAAGATTACATTCAATCCATTTTTACGAGGTGATGCCGTCATCTAATCAAAATGTTGTTATTATATTAATGAAAGAACATTTAATAAGCTACAACATACTGAAATTTGGGTACAAATTGGCAAAGGATAAGTGAGATACGCTCGAGTGAACTTGAAATTTGATGACGTAATTTTGAAAATTTACTTCTTTTATTTTATTAAGAGATTTGATATCTTTTAATCACTTTTCCAGCATCGCCAACCCATGAAATGATATTTACAACTCATCAGCTTTCAGAATATGTAACGAAAATGGGGGGTCACCGTCCATTCTGACGAGTAAAATCGGATTTAAGATTGGCGGTTTTTTGGCATAGTTGCAGTGTATATCGCCATTGACGCGCGCGCGGAATTTCAACTTTGACGGGCCCGTATGACGTCATATTGAGTCGGATTGACTTGAAACTTGGTAGAAATATTCCTTGACATTTCAGGCATCCGATAAGTGTGAAAAAACGGGAAATTTCTATTGCATAAGAGCTGCGCGTGTGTATATGTGCGCGCGCGTACGCGTCCGTCCAATTTTTTCAATTTTTCAAAAAATGCTCCAAATTGTCTGAAACGTATGCAAAAAAAAATTGAGCTCGATTTGAGCATACAAATATTTCAACGCGCGCGTACGCGCACGCTTTAAGGATAAATATGAATTTTGAGAATATGAGTAGAATGCGCTTGACTTGAAATATATGTGACGTAAATTTCATTGAACAATTCCATTCCATTAATGAGATATGAATGAGAATGTGTTTTCATATAATGACGTCATAGTGACGTCACGGTCGACTGATCACAATGATTTTACTTGCGCTGTCGTCTTTGGGACATGATACATACATGGTATAATTTTGACATTGATACGAAGAGGACTTTCTGAGCTAACCTCTGCACAACTTTTGAGGAGAAAAAAGAAAAAGAAGAAGAAAAACAAAGAATCAGTACAGATACAGAAGGTGATCCGAGAGGATACTCGGATCACCTAACTAGAGATTGTAATTTGTCATCACTGACAAATTAAGGTGATCCGATTTTTTTTAATCAATGATTCGAGTCCTTATTGTTTTTTTTTTTTTATCAATGATTCGAGTCCTGATCGCAATAGGCATGACCATACAAGTTTCATCTGTGTTTAGAGACATTGGCCGTGTGATGTTTGCATTCTCATTTAGAAAAGGGAGTCATATCTGCCATCTTTGGTACCAAATTCTGTATACACTGAATAACGAAGATACAGCAATGAATACATATGACCTTTGACCCACCTTTGCACTCCCAAGATTGCATCTGATGAAATAGTGGTTATTTTGTGAAATGATTCTCGCGACATCGTCTATACGTGTGAAAAATATGGGAAAGATAGAAAAGGTATTCACTAAGATACAAGATGAAACCTTTATGACCTTTGACCCTAATTTACATACCCAAGATGTTGTCCGATCTAGTAGTTGTTATTTTATGTAATAATGTACGAGACATGAACTAAACATGTGCAAAATATGGGGGTGATAGGGCGTGTTTTTCTTGAGTTATTGCAAAGAAAGTTGCAGAAAGAAATAAATATCTCAATACATAGAAGATAAGCTTTAATTTCAACCAATTTTTCATCGTAATCCCGACATTGTATGAAAAAACGAAGGAAACAAAACGATAGCGCAAAGTCTCAGCTACAACATATTAAAATCTGGGAGAAATTCACCGAAGGGTAAGTGAGCTAGTGCTCGATAAAGACAATCATGCCAATTTTCACATTAAAGAAAATTCCCTCCCATAGAGATAACACGTCATAACGAAGATACAAAAAGAAGTACATATGACCTTTGACCTCAATTTGCACAGACAAAATGGCATCTGAGTAAAAAGTGGTTATTTTGTGAAATGATCCTTGTAACATGGTCTTTGCGTGTGCAAAATATGGGAAAGATACAACATATATTCACTAAGATACAGGGTGAAACACTTATGACCTTTGACCCTAATTTACATACCCAAGATGGTGTTCGATCAAGTAGTTGTTATTTTATGAAATAATGTACGTGACATGAACTAAACATGTGCAAAATATGGGGGTGATAGGGCGTGTTTGTCTTGAGTTATTGCAAAGAAAGTTGCAGAAAGAAAGAAATATGTCAATACATAGAAGATAAGCTTTAATTTCAACCAAGTTTTTTATCGTAATCCCGACATCGTATGAAAAAACGAAGGTTGACGTAACGATAGCGCAAAGTCTAAGCTACAACATATAAAAATCTGGGAGAAATTCACCGAAGGGTAAGTGAGCTAGTGCTCGATAAAGACAATCATGTCAATTTTCACATTTAAAAAAATTCCCTTCCATAGAGATAACACGTCATAACGAAGATACAAAAAGAAGTACATATGACCTTTGACCTCAATTTGCACAGACAAGATGGCAACTGAGTAAAAAGTAGTTATTTTGTGAAATGATCCTTGTAACATGGTCTTTGCGTGTGCAAAATATGGGAAAGATAGGACATGTATTCACTAAGATACAGGGTGAAACACTTATGACCTTTGACCCTAATTTACATACCCAAGATGGTGTCCGATCAAGTAGTTGTTATTTTACGAAATAATTCACATGACATGAACTAAACATGTGCAAAATATGGAAGTGATAGAGGCCGTTTTTCTTGAGTTATTGCAAAGAAATTTGCAGAAAGAAAGAAATATCTCAATACATCAGAGATGAGCCTGAATTTCAACCCGATTTTTTGACGTGATTCTGACATCGTATGAAAAAACAAGGGGAACACTTACGGTAGCCTAAAGTCTCAGCTACAACATATTAAAATCTGGGAGAAATTCACCGAAGCTTAAGTGAGCTAGTGCTCGATAAAGATAGTCATGTCAATTTTCATTTCCAGAAAAACTGCACTCCCATAGAGATAACACGTAAACTGGTCAAATTTGGCAAGATTACTTTCAATCCATTTTTATGAGGTGATACCGTTATCCAATCAAAATGTTGTTATTTTATGTTTGAAAGAACATTAAATAAGCTACATCATACTGAAATCTGGGTGAAAATTGACAGAAGACTCGTGAGATACGCCCGAATGAGCTTGAAATATGATGACGTCATTTTGAAAATTTACTTTTTTTACTTTATTAAGAAATTTGATATCTTTTGATCATTTTGTCAGCATTGCCACCCCATGAAATGACATGTACAACTCATCAGCTTTCAAAATATGTACAGAAAATGGGGGGTCACCGTCCATCCTGACGAGTAAAATCGGATTTAAAATTGTCATTTTTTTGGCATAGTTGCACTGTATATCGCCATTGACGCGCGCGCGGAATTTCAACTTTGACGGGCCCGTATGACGTCATATTGAGTCGGATTGACTTAAAACTTGGTAGACATATTCCTTGACATTTCAGGCAGCCGATAAGTGTGAAAAAACGGGAAATTTCTATTGCATATGAGCTGTGCGTGCGTATATGAGCGCGCGCGTACGCGTCCGTCCAAATTTTTCGATTTTTCAAAAAATGCTCCAAATGGTCTGAAACGTGTGCAAAAAAAATTTGAGCTCGATTTGAGCATACAAATATTTCAACGCGCGCGTACGCGCACGTTTTAAGGTATAGATAAATTTTGAGAATATGAGTAGAATGCACTTGACCTGAAATATATGTGACGTAAATTTCATTGAAAAACTCCATTCCATTAATGAGATATGATTGAGAATGTGTTTTCATATAATGACGTCATAGTGACGTCACGGTCGACTGATCACCATGATTTTAGTTCGATTGCCGTCTTTGGGAGACGATACATATATGGTATAAGTTTGACATTGAAAGGCAATGCACTTTCTGAGCTAACCTCTGCACAAATTTTGTCCAGAAACAAAGAAAGAAAGATTCCGTACAGATACAGAAGGTGATCCGAGAGGATACTCGGATCACCTAAAGAAGAAGAAAGAATCCGTACAAAAACAGAAGGTGATCCGAGAGGATACTCGGATCACCTAACTAGAGATTGTAATTTGTCATCACTGACAAATTAAGGTGATCCGATTTCTTTTTTAATCAATGATTCGAGTCGTGATAGGGCAAAGTCTCAGCTACAACATACTAAAATCTGAGAGAAATTCACCGAAGCATAAGTAAGATAGTGCTCGATAAAGAGAGTCATGTCAATTTTCACATCTAAAAAATTCCCTCCCATAGAGATAACACGTCATAGCGAAAATAGAAAATATGACCTTTGACCCCACTTTGCACAGACAAGATGGCATCTGAGCAAAAAGTGGTTATTTTATGAAATGATCCCTGTAACATGGTCTTTACGTGTGCAAAATATGGGAAAGATAGGACATGTATTCACCAAGATACAGGATGAAACATCTATGACCTTTGACCCTAATTTACATACCCAAGATGGCGTCTGATCAAGTCGTTGTTATTTTATGAAATAATGTTCGTGACATGAACTAAACATGTGCAAAATATGGTGGTGATAGGGTATGTTTTTCTTGAGTTATTGCACATAACGTTGCAAAAAGAAAGAAATATTTCAATACATCGAAGATAAACTTTAAATTCAAGTAACTTTTTTGACGTGATCCCGACATCGTATGAAATAACGAAGGGCACACTTACGATAGCCCAAAGTCTCAGCTACAGCATATTAAAATCTGGGAAAAATTCACCGAAGCATAAGTGAGCTAGTGCTCGAAAAAGATAGTCATGTCAATTTTCACTTCCAGAAAAACTGCTCTCCCATAGAGATAACACGTAAACTGGTCAAATTTTACAAGGATACTTTCAATCCATTTTTACGAGGTGATGACGTCATCCAATCAAAATCTTGTAATTATAAATATGAAAGAACATTAAATAAGCTACAACATACTGAAAGTTAGGTGAAACTCGGCAAAGGATAAGTGAGATACGCTCGAGTGAACTTGAATTTTGATGACGTCATTTTGAAAATTTACTTTTTTTACTTTTTTAAGAAATTTGATATCTTTTAATCATTTTTTCAGTATCGCCAACCCATGAAATGATATGTACAACTCATCAGCTTTCAAAATATGTAAAGAAAATGGGGGGTCACCGTCCATCCTGACGAGTAAAATCGGATTTAAATTTGGCGGTTTTTTGGCATTGTTGCACTGTATATCGCCATTGACGCGCGCGCGGAATTTCAACTTTGACGGGCCCGTATGACGTCATATTGAGTCGGATTGACTTGAAACTTGGTAGCAACATTCTTTGACATTTCAGACATCCGATACGTGTGAAAAGACGGGAAATTTCTATTGCATATGAGCTGTGCGTGCGTATATGCACGCGCGCGTACGCGTCCGTCGATTTTTTCTGAAATACTCCAAATGACCTGAAACGTGTGCAAAACAATTTTGAGCTCGATTGGAGCATGTTAAAATTTCAACGCGCGCGTACGCGCTCGTTTACTATGAACGTGACTAAATTTTATGAAATATATCAATAGAGCTTGACTTGAACTATATGATATGTAAATTTCATTGAGAAAATCCATTCCATTAATGAGATACGAATGTGAACGTGTTTTCAGATAATGACGTCATAGTGACGTCATAGTTGACTGATCACAGTGATACATTAGATCTGTCGTCCTTATGACGTGATACATATATGGTATCAGTTTAGAAGTGATAGGTGAATGACTTTTAGAGTTAACCGCTGCACAACATTTGAGGAGAAAGAAATAAAGAAGAAGAAGAAGAAGAAGAAAGAATCCGTACAGATACAATAGGTGATCCGAGAGGATACTCGGATCACCTAACTAGACTTGGAATTTGTCAACACTGACAAATTAGGTGATCCGATTTTTTTTTAATCGATGATTCGAGTCCTGATCGCAATAGGCATGACCATACAGGTTTCATCTGTGTTTAATGACATTGACCTTGTGATGTTTTAATTCTCATTTAGAAAAGAGAGTCAGGTCTGCCATCTTTGGTACCAAATTCAGTATACACTATAACGAAGATACAGAATGAAGTATTTTGACCATTGACCCAGATACGTTTCATCTGTGTTTAGAGACATTGGCCGTGTGATGTTTGGATTCTCATTTAGAAAAGAGAGTCAGGTCTGCCATCTTTGGTACCAAATTCTGTATACACTATAACGAAGATACAGAATGAAGTATTTTGACCATTGACCCAACTTTGCACAGCCAAGATGGCATCTGAGCAAAAAGTGGTTATTTTGTGAAATGATTCTTGTAACATGGTCTTTACGTGTGCAAAATATGGGAAAGATAGGACATGTATTCAGCAAGATACAGGTTGAAACATTTATGACCTTTGACCCTAATTTACATACCCAAGATGGTGTCTGATCAAGTAGTTGTTATTTTATGAAATAATGTACGTGACATGAATTAAACATGTGCAGAATATGGGCGTGATAGGGGCTGTCTTTCTTGAGTTATTGCAAAGAAAGTTGCAGAAAGAAAGTAACATGAAAATACATCGAAGCTAAGCTTTAATTTTTGCGAAGTTTTTCGACGTGATTTCGATGTCGCATGAAAAAGAGTGGGCAAAGAAACGATAGCGCAAAGTCTCAGCTACATCATATTAAAATCTGGGAGAAATTCACAGAAGAGTAAGTGAGCTAGTGTTCGATAAAGACCGTCATGTCAATTTTCATTTCCAGAAAAATTCCCTCCCATAGAGATAACACGTAAACTGGTTAAATTTGACAAGGTTACATTATATCTATTTTCACGAGGTGAAGACATCATCCGATTAAAACTTTGATTGAAGAAAACTTAAAGAGTATTACATTGGCTACAACATACTAAAATCTGGAAGAAATTCACCGAAGGGTAATTGAGCTAGTCGTCGATAAAGACAATCATGTCAATTTTCACATCTAGAAAAATTCCCTCCCATAGAGATAACACGTCATAATGAAGATAAAGAAAGAAGTACATATGACCTTTGACCCTACTTTGCACAGACAAGATGGCGTCTGAGCAAAAAGTGGTTATTTTGTGAAATGATTCTTGTAACATGGTCTTTACGTATGCAAAATATGGGAAAGATAAGACATGTATTCACCAAGATTCAGGATGAAACATTTTTGACCTTTGACCCTAATTTACATACCCAAGAAGGTGCCCGATCAAGTAGTTGTTATTTTATGAAATAATGTACGTGACATAAACTAAACATGTGCAAAATATTGGGCTGATAGAGCTTGTTTTTCTTGAGTTATTGCAAAGAAAGTTGCAGAAAGAAAGGAATATGAAAATACATGGAAGATAAGCTTTAATTTCAACCAAGTTTTTGGGCATGATGCCGACTCCGTATGAAAAAACAAAGGGCACATTACGATAGCCCAAAGTCTCAGCTACAACATACTAAAATATGGGAGAAATTCACCGAAGCATAAGTGAGCTAGTGCTCGATAAAGATAGTCATGTCAGTTTTCATTTCCAGAAAAACTGCACTCCCATAGAGATAACACGTAAACTGGTCAAATTTAACAATGTTACTTTTAATCCCTTTTTACGAGGTGATGCCGGCATCCAATCAAATTGTTGTTATTATATATCTGAAAGACCATTTAATAAGCTACAACATATTGAAATTTGGACGAAAATCAACTAAAGAATAAGTGAGATATGCTTGAATGAACTTGAAATTTGATGACGTCATTTTGAAAATTTACTTTTTTAACTTTATTAAGAAATTTGATACCTTTTAATCATTTGTTCAGCATCGCCAACCCATGAAATGACATGTAAAACTCATCAGCTTTCAGAATATGTAAAGAAAATGGGGGGTCACCGTCCATCCTGACGAGTAAAATCGGGTTTAAAATTGGCGGTTTTTTTGGCATAGTTGCACTGTATATCGTCATTGACGCGCGCGCGGAATTTCAAATTTGACGGACCCTTATGACGTCATATTGAGTTGGATTGACTTGAAACTTGGTAGAAATATTCCTTGACATTTCAGACATCCGATTCAAGTGAAAAAACGGGAAATTTCTATTGCATATGAGCTGTGCATGCGTATATGTGCGCGCGCGTACGCGTCCGTCCAATTTTTTCAATTTTTCAAAAAATGCCCCAATTGGTCTGAAACGTATGCAAAAAAATTTTGAGCTTGATTGGAGCATACAAATATTTCAACGCGCGCGTACGTGCGCGTCTTAAGCGTTAATATGAATTTTGAGAGTATGAGTAGAATTCGCTTGACTTGAAATATATGTGACGTGAATTTCATTGAAAAATTCTATTCCATTAATGAGATATGAATGAGAATGTGTTTTCATATAATGACGTCATAGTAACGTCACGGTTGACTGATCACTATGATTTCATTAGATCTGTCGTCTTTGGGACATGATACATATATAGTATAATTTTGACATTGATAGGATGAGGACTTTCTGAGCTAACCTCTACACAACATTTGAGGAGAAAGAACTTTTTTTTGTGACAACGGGAAGTTTAACACTAGAGATTGTAATTTGTCATCACTGACAAATTAAGGTGATCCGATTTTTTTTTTTATCAATGATTCGAGTCCTGATCGCAATAGGCATGACCATACAAGTTTCATCTGTGTTTAGAGACATTGGCCGTGTGATGTTTGCATTCTCATTTAGCAAAGGGAGTCATATCTGCCATGTTAGGTACCAAATTCTGTATACACTATAACGAAGAAACAGCAACAAGTACATATGACCTTTGACCCACCTTTGCACTCCCAAGATTGCATCTGATGAAATAGTGGTTATTTTGTGAAATGATTCTCGCGACATCGTCTATACGTGTGAAAAATATGGGAAAGGTAGGACAGGTATTCACTAAGATACATGATGAAACATTTATGACCTTTGACCCTAATTTACATACCCAAGATGTTGTCCGATCTAGTAGTTGTTATTTTATGAAATAATGTACGAGACATGAACTAAACATGTGCAAAATATGGGGGTGATAGGGCGTGTTTTTCTTGAGTTATTGCAAAGAAAGTTGCAGAAAGAAAGAAATATCTCAATACATAGAAGATAAGCTTTAATTTCAACCAAGTTTTTATCGTAATCCCGACATCGTATGAAAAGACGAAGTAAACAAAACGATAGCGCAAAGTCTCAGCAACAACATATTAAAATCTGGGAGAAATTCACGGAAGGGTAAGTGAGCTAGTGCTCGATAAAGACAATCATGTCAATTTTCACATTAAAAAAAATTCCCTCCCATAGAGATAACACGTCATAACGAAGATACAAAAAGAAGTACATATGACCTTTGACCTCAATTTGTACAGACAAGATGGCATCTGAGTAAAAAGTAGTTATTTTGTGAAACGATCCTTGTAACATGGTCTTTGCGTGTGCAAAATATGGGAAAGATAGGACATGTATTCACTAAGATACTGGGTGAAACACTTATGACCTTTGACCCTAATTTACATACCCAAGATGGTGTCTGATCAAGTAGTTGTTATTTTATGAAATAATTCACGTCACATGAACTAAACATGTGCAAAATATGGAAGTGATAGAGGCCGTTTTTCTTGAGTTATTGCAAAGAAAGTTGCAGAAAGAAAGAAATACTTCAATACATCGAAGATAAGCTTTAATTTCAACCAAGTGTTTTGACGTGATGCAGACATCGTATGAAAAAACAAAGGGCACACTTACGATAGCGCAAAGTCTCAGCTACAACATATTAAAATCTGGGAGAAATTCACCGAAGCATAAGTGAGCTAGTGCTCGATAAAGATAGTCATGTCAATTTTCATTTCCATAAAAACTGCACTCCCATAGAGTTAACACGTAAACTGGTCAAATTTGACAAGATTACATTCAATCCATTTTTACGAGGTGATGCCGTCATCTAATCAAAATACCGTTATTACGTTAATGAAAGAGCATTTAATAAGCTACAACATACTGAAATCTTGGTGAAAATTGACAAAGGATTAGTGAGATACGCTCGAATGAACTTGAAATTTGATGACGTAATTTTGAAAATTTACTTTTTTTACTTTATTAAGAAATTTGATATCTTTTAATCATTTTGTCAGCATTGCCACCCCATGAAATGACATGTACAACTCATCAGCTTTCAAAATATGTACAGAAAATGGGGGGTCACCGTCCATCCTGACGAGTAAAATCGGATTTAAAATTGGCAGTTTTTTGGCATAGTTGCACTGTATATCGCCATTGACGCGCGCGCGGAATTTCAACTTTGACGGGCCCGTATGACGTCATATTGAGTTGGATTGACTTGAAACTTGGTAGAAATATTCCTTGACATTTCAGTCATCCGATGAGTGTAAAAAAACGGGAAATTTCTATTGCATATGAGCTGTGCGTGCGTATATGTGCGCGCGCGTACGCGTCCGTCCAATTTTTTCAATTTTTCAAAAAATGCTCCAAATGATCTGAAACGTGTGCAAAAAAAATTTGAGCTCGATTGGAGCATGTCAACATTTTAACGTGCGCGTACGCGCACGGTTTAAGTGTAAACTGAAATTTGAGAAAATGTGTAGAGTGCGCTTGATTTGAACTATGTGTGACGTAAATTTCATAGAAAAATTCCATTCCATTAATGAGATATTAATGAAAATGTGCTTTCATATAATGACGTCATAGTGACGTCACGGTCCATTGATCACAATGATTTTACAAAATCTGTCGTCTTTGTGACATGATACATATATGGTATAATTTTGAAATTGATAGGCAGAGGACTTTCTGAGTTAACCTCTGCACAACTTTTGTCCAGAAATAAAGAATCAGTACAGATACAGAAGGTGATCCGAAGGATACTCGGATCACCTAACTAGAGATTGTAATTTGTCATCACTGACAAATTAAGGTGATCCGATTTTTTTTCATCAATGATTCGAGTCCTGATCGCAATAGGCATGACCATACAGGTTTCAGCTGTGTTTAGAGACATTGGCCGTGTGACGTTTGGATTCTCATTTAGAAAAGGGAATCATGTCTGCCATCTTTGGTACTATTCTGTATACACTAGATAACGAAGATACAGCAACAAATACATATGACCTTTGACCCACCTTTACACTCCCAAGATGGCATCTGAGGAAAAAGTGATTATTTTGTGAAATAATTCTCGCGACATCGTCTATACGTGTGCAAAATATGGGAAAGATAGGGCAGGCATTCATCAAGATACAAGACGGAACATTTATGACATTTGACCCTAATTTTCATACCCAAGATGGTGTCCGATCAAGTAGTTGTAATTTTATGAAATAATGTACGTGACATGAACTAAATACGTGCAAAATATGGAGGTGATAGGGGCTGTTTTTCTTGAGTTATTGCAAAGAAAGTTACAGAAAGAAAGAAATATCTGAATACATCGAAGATAAGCTTTAATTTCAACCAAGATTTTTTACGTGATTCCGACATCGTATGAAAAAACAAAGGGTATGTAACGATAGCGCAAAGTCTCAGCTACAACATATTAAAATCTAGGAGAAATTCACAGAAGGGTAAGTGAGCTAGTTGTCGATAAAGACAATCATGTCAATTTTCACATCTAGAAAAATTCCCTCCCATAGAGATAACACGTCATAACGAAGATACAGGAAGAAGTACATATGATCTTTGACCCCATTTTGCACAGACAAGATGGCCTCTGAGCCAAAAATGATAAATTTGTGAAATGATCCTTGTAACATGGTCTTTACGTGTGCAAAATATGGGAAAGATAGGACATGTATTCACCAAGATACAGGATGAAACATTTATGACCATTGACCCTAATTTACATACCCAAGATGGTGTCTGATCAAGTAGTTGTTATTTTGTGAAATAATGTACGTGACATGAACTAAACATGTGCAAAATATGGTGGTGATAGGATATGTTTTTCTTGAGTTATTGCAAAGAAAGTTACAGAAAGAAAGAAATATTTCAATACATCGAAGATAAGCTTGAATTTCAACCAAGTTTTTGGAAGTGATGCCGACTCCGTATGAAAAAACAAAGGGCACACTTACGATAGCCCAAAGTCTCAGCTACAACATACTAAAATATGGGAGAAATTCACCGAAGCATAAGTGAGCTAGTGCTCGATAAAGATAGTCATGTCAGTTTTCATTTCCAGAAAAACTGCACTCCCATAGAGATAACACGTAAACTGGTCAAATTTGACAAAATTACTTTCAATCCATTTTTACAAGGTGATACCATCATCCAATTAAAATATTGTTATTACAACTTTGAAAGTACATTTAATAAGCTACAACATACTGAAATCTGGGGGTGAATCGGCAAAGGATAAGTGAGATACGCTCTAGTGAACTTGAAATTTGATGACGTCATTTTCAAATTTTAGTTTTTTTATTTCATTGTGAAATTTGATACCTTTTAATCATTTTGCCAGCATCGGCAACCCATGAAATGACATGTACGACTCATGAGCTTTCAGAATATGTAAAGAGAATGGGGGGTCATCGTCCATCCCGACGAGTAAAATCAGATTTAAAATTTGCGGTTTTTTGGCATAGTTGAACTGTATATCGGCATTGACGCGCGCGCGGAATTTCAACTTTGACGGGCCCGTATGACGTCATATTGAATCGGATTGACTTGAAACTTGGCAGAAATATTCCTTGACATTTCAGGCATCCGATAAGTGTGAAAAAACGGGAAATTTCTATGAAATTTGAGCTGTGCGTGCGCATATGCGCGCGCGCGTACGCGTCCGTCCAATTTTTTCAATTTTTCAAAAAATGCTCCAAATGGTCTGAAACGTGTGCAAAAAATTTTTGAGCTCGATTTGAGCATGCAAATATTTCAACGCGCGCGTACGCGCACGTTTTTAGAAAAAATATGAATTTTGAGAATATGAGTAGAATGCGCATGACTTGAAATATATGTGACGCAAATTTCATTGAAAAATTCCATTCCATTAATTAGATATGATTGAGAATGTGTTTTCATATAATGACGTCATAGTGACGTCACGGTCGACTGATCACAATGATACATTAGATTTGTTGTCTTTAGGACATGATGCATACATGGTATAATTTTGAAATTGATAGGCAGAGTACTTTCTGAGCTGACCTCTGCACAACTTTTGGGGAGAAATAAAGAAATAAAGAAGAAGAAGAATAAAGAATCAGTACAGATACAGAAGGTGATCCGAGAGGATACTCGGATCACCTAACTAGACCCGGAATTTGTCAAGACTGACAAATTAGGTGATCCGATTTTTTTTTTAATCAATGATTCGAGTCCTGATCACAATAGGCATGACCATAAGGTTTCATCCTTGTTTAGAGACATTGGCCGTGTGATATTTGGATTCTCATTTAGAAAAGGGAGTGAGACCTGCCATCTTTGGTACCGAATTCCGTATACACTAACGGAAATACAGAATGAAGTATATTTGACCTTTGACCTCACTTTGCACACCCAAAATGGCGTCTAAGCAAAAAGTGATTATTTTTTGAAATGATTCTTGTAACATGGTCTTTGCGTGTGCAAAATATGGGAAAGATAGGACATGTATTCACCAAGATACTGGATGAAACATTTATGACCTTTGACCCTAATTTACATACCCAAGATGGTGTCCGATCAAGTAGTTGTTATTTTATGAAATAATGTACGTGACATGTATTAAACATGTGCAAAATATGGGATTGATAGCCATTGTTGTTGTTCATCTATTGCACAGAAAGTAGAAAGAAAGAAAAATAAAGAAAAATTGTTATTTTATAGAAATTTGAAGGAGAAGCATAAAAAAATCAGAAAAAGATAAAGTAAGGGAAGGGAGATTAAGATTAACTAAAGAAAAAGAAGAAAAAAGTGTTTAAAAAAATTAAAAAAAAAATATTGGCAGGGGTGAGCCTCGAACCAGGGACCTTAGGATTACGAGTCGGATGCGCTACGCAATGACCTATTTCATTCTCCATAGGCCCTGTGTATTAAGCAAAATGACGCTGCATCGAAGCCTCGTGCCATTTTCAACCAAGTTTTTCGACGTGATGCCGACATCGTATGAAAAAATGGAGGGCACACTTACGATAGCCCAAAGTCTCAGCTACAATATACTAAAATCTGGGAGAAATTCACCAAAGCATAAGTGAGCTAGTGCTCGAAAAAGAGAGTCATGTCAATTTTCACTGCCAGAAAAACTGCTCTCCCATAGAGATAACACGTAAACTGGTCAAATTTGACAACATTACTTTCAATCCATTTTTACGAGGTGATGCCGTCATCCAATCAAAATGTTGTAAATATATTAATGAAAGATCATATAATAAGCTACAACATACTGAAATCTGGGTGTAAATTGGCAAAGGATAAGTGAGATACGCTTGATTGAACTTGAAATTTGATGACGTCATTTTGAAAATTTACTTTTTTTACTTTATTAAGATATTTGATATCTTTTAGTCATTTTTCCAGCATAGCCAGCCCATGAAATGACATGTACAACTCATCAGCTTTCAGAATATGTAAAGAAAATGGGGGGTCACCGTCCATCCTGACGAGTAAAATCGGATTTAAAATTGGCGTTTTTTTGGCATCGTTGCACTGTATATCGCCATTGACGCGCGCGCGGAATTTCAACTTTGACGGGCCCGTATGACGTCATATTGAGTCAGATTGACTTGAAACCTGGTAGAAATATTTCTTGACAATTCAGGCATCCGATAAATGTAAAAAAACGGGAAATTTCCATTGCATATGAGCTGTGTGTGCGAATATGTGCGCGCGCGTACGCGTCCGTCCAATTTTTTCAATTTTTCAAAAAATGCTCCAAATGGTCTGAAACGTGTGCAAAAAAAATTTGAGCTCGATTTGAGCATACAAATATTTCAACGCGCGCGTACGCGCACGTTTTAAGAGAAAATATGAATTTTGAGAACATGAGTAGAATGCGCATAACTTGAATTATATGTGACGTAAATTTCATTGCAAAATTCCATTCCATTAATGAGATATGAATGAAAATGTGTTTTCATATAATGACGTCATAGTGACGTCACGGTCGACTGATCACTATGATTTTACTTGCGCTGTCGTCTTTAGGACATGATACATACATGGTATAATTTTGATATTGATAGGAAAAGGACTTTCTGAGCTAATCGATGCACAACTTTTGGGGAGAAATAAGAAAAAGAAGAAGAAGAAGAAGAAAGAATCCGTACAGAAACAGAAGGTGATCCGAGAGGATACTCGGATCACCTAACTAGACTTGGAATTTGTCAACACTGACAAATTAGGTGATCCGATTTTTTTTTAATCGATGATTCGAGTCCTGATCCCAATAGGCATGACCATACAGGTTTCATCTGTGTTTAATGACATTGACCGTGTGGTGTTTTAATTCTCATTTAGAAAAGAGAGTCAGGTCTGCCATCTTTGGTACCAAATTCAGTATACACTATAACGAAGATACAGAATGAAACATTTATGACCTTTGACCCTAATTTACCTACCCAAGATGGTGTTCGATCAAGTAGTTGTTATCTTATAATAATGTACGTGACATGAACTAAACATGTGCAAAATATGGGGGTAATAGGGAATGTCTTTCTTGAGTTATTGCAAAGAAAGTTGCAGAAAGAAAGTAACATGAAAATACATCGAAGCTAAGCTTTAATTTTAGCGAAGTTTTTCGACGTGATTTCGATGTCGCATGAAAAAGAGTGGGCAAAGAAACGATAGCGCAAAGTCTCAGCTACAACATATTAAAATCTGGGAGAAATTCACAGAACAGTAAGTGAGCTAGTGTTCGATAAAGACCGTCATGTCAATTTTCATTTCCAGAAAAATTCCCTCCCATAGATATAACACGTAAACTGGTTAAATTTGACAAGGTTACATTATATCTATTTTCACGAGGTGAAGACATCATCCGATTAAAACTTTGATTGAAGAAAACTTAAAGAGTATTACATTGGCTACAACATACTAAAATCTGGAAGAAATTCACCGAAGGGCATTGAGCTAGTCGTCGATAAAGACAATCATGTCAATTTTCACATCTAGAAAAATTCCCTCCCATAGAGATAACACGTCATAATGAAGATAAAGAAAGAAGTACATATGACCTTTGACCCTACTTTGCACAGACAAGATGGCGTCTGAGCAAAAAGTGGTTATTTTGTGAAATGATTCTTGTAACATGGTCTTTACGTATGCAAAATATGGGAAAGATAAGACACGTATTCACCAAGATACAGGATGAAACATTTTTGACCTTTGACCCTAATTTACATACCCAAGAAGGTGCCCGATCAAGTAGTTGTTATTTTATGAAATAATGTACGTGACATAAACTAAACATGTGCAAAATATTGGGCTGATAGAGCTTGTTTTTCTTGAGTTATTGCAAAGAAAGTTGCAGAAAGAAAGGAATATGAAAATACATGGAAGATAAGCTTTAATTTCAACCAAGTTTTTGGGCATGATGCCGACTCCATATGAAAAAACGAAGGGCACACTTACGATAGCCCAAAGTCTCAGCTACAACATACTAAAATCTGGGAGAAATTCACCGAAGCATAAGTGAGCTAGTGCTCGATAAAGATAGTCATGTCAGTTTTCATTTCCAGAAAAACTGCACTCCCATAGAGATAACACGTAAACTGGTCAAATTTAACAATGTTACATTTAATCCCTTTTTACGAGGTGATGCCGTCATCCAATCAAATTGTTGTTATTATATATCTGAAAGACCATTTAATAAGCTACAACATATTGAAATTTGGACGAAAATCAACTAAACAATAAGTGAGATATGCTTGAATGAACTTGAAATTTGATGACGTCATTTTGAAAATTTACTTTTTTAACTTTATTAAGAAATTTGATATATCTTAATCATTTTTCCAGCATTGCCAACCCATGAAATGACATGTACAACTCATCAGCTTTCAAAATATGTAAAGAAAATGGGGGGTCACCGTCCATCCTGACGAGTAAAATCGGATTTAAAATTGGCAGTTTTTTGGCATTGTTGCACTGTATATCGCCATTGACGCGCGCGCGGAATTTCAAATTTGACAGGCCCGTATGACGTCATTTTGAGTGGGATTGGCTTGAAACTTGGTAGAAATATTCCTTGACATTTGAGACATCCGATCAAAGTGAAAAAACGGGAAATTTATATTGCATATGAGCTGTGCGTGCGTATATGCGCGCGCGCGTACGCGTCCGTCCGATTTTTTCAATTTTTTAAAAAATGCCGCAAATGGTCTGAAACGTGTGCAAAAAAATTTTGAGCTCGATTGGAGCATACAAATATTTCAACGCGCGCGTACGCGCACGTTTTAAGAGTACAGATGAATTTTGAGAACATGAGTAGAATCAACTTGTTTCGAACTATATGTGAGGTAAAGTTCATAGAAAAATTCCTTTCCATTAATGAGATATGAATGAGAATGTGTTTTCATATAATGACGTCATAGTGACGTAACGGTCGACTGATCACTTTGATTTTATTACATCTGTCGTCTTTGGGACATGATACATATATGGTATAATTTTGACATTGATAGGATGAGGACTTTCTGAGCTAACCTCTACACAACATTTGAGGAGAAAGAACTTTTTTGTGACAACGGGAAGTTTAACACTAGACTCGGAATTTGTCAACACTGACAAATTAGGTGATCCGATTTTTTTTTTTTTAATCAATGATTCGAGTCCTGATCGCAATAGGCATGACCAATAGGTTTCATCTGTGTTTAGAGACATTGGCCGTGTGATATTTGGATTCTCATTTAGAAAAGGGAGTCAGACCTGCCATCTTGGGTACCGAATTCCGTATACACTATCGAAGATACAGAATGAAGTATATTTGACCTTTGACCCCACTTTGCACCCCCAAGATGGCATCTGAGCAAAAAGTAGATATTTTGTGAAATGATTCTTGTAACATGGTCTTTGCGTGTGCAAAATATGGGAAAGATAAGACATGTATTCACCAAGATACAGGATGAAACATTTATGACCTTTGACCCTAATTTACATACACAAGATGGTGTCCGATCAAGTAGTTGTTATTTTATGAAATAATGTACGTAACATGAACTAAATATGTGCAAAATATGGGGGTCATAGGGGCTGTTTTTCTTGAGTTATTGCGAAGAAAGTTGGAAAAAGAAAGAAATATGAAAATACATCGAAGATAAGCTTGAATTTCAACCACGTTTTTGGACGTGATCCCGACACCATATGAGACAAAGGGCTCGCGTACAATAGCGCAAAGTTTCAGCTACAACATATTAAAATCTGGGAGGAATTCACCGAAGGGTAAGTGAGTTAGTGCTCGATAAAGACATTCATGTCAATTTTCACATCTAGAGAAATCCCCTCCCATAGACATAGCACGTCACAACGAAGATAAAGAAAGAAGTACATATGACCTTTGACCCCACTTTGCACAGAGAAGATGACATCTGAGCAAAAAGTGTTTATTTTGTGAATTGACCCTTGTAACATAGTCTTTACGTGTGCAAAATATGGGAAAGATAGGACATGTGTTTACCAAGATACAGGATGAAACATTTATGACCTTTGACCCTAATTTACAGACCCAAGATGGCGTCTGATGAAGTAGTTGTTATTTTATGAAATAATGTACGTGCCATGAACTAAACATGTGCAAAATATGGTGGTGATAGGGTATCTTTTTCTTGAGTTATTGCAAAGAAAGTTGCAGAAAGAAAGAAATATTTCAATACATCGAAGATAAGCTTTAATTTCAACCAAGTTTTTGGACGTGATGCCGACTCAGTATGAAAAAACGAAGGGCACATTCACGATAGCCCAAAGTCTCAGCTACAACATACTAAAATATGGGAGAAATTCACCGAAGCGTAAGTGAGCTAGTGCTCGATAAAGATAATCATGTCAGTTTTCATTTCCAGAAAAACTGCACTCCCATAGAGATAACACGTAAACTGGTCAAATTTGACAATGTTACTTTTAATCCCTTTTTACGAGGTGATGCCGTCATCCAATCAAAATGTTGTTATGATATGACTGAAAGAACATTTAATAAGCTACAACATATTGAAATTTGGACGAAAATCAACAAAAGAATAAGTGAGATACGCTTGAGTAAACTTGAAATTTGATGACGTCATTTTGAAAATTTACTTTTTTTACTTTATTAAGAAATTTGATATCTTTTAATCATTTTTCCAGCTTCGCCAACCCATGAAATAACATGTACAACTCATCAGCTTTTAGAATATGTAAAGAAAATGGGGGGTCACCGTCCATCCTGACGAGTAAAATCGGGGTTAAAATTGGCGGTTTTTTGGCATTGTTGCACTGTATATCGCCATTGACGCGCGCGCGGAATTTCAACTTTGACGGGCCCGTATGAGGTCATATTGAGTCAGATTGACTTGAAACTTGGTAGAAATATTCCTTGACATTTCAGGCATTCGATAAGAGTGAAAAAACGGGAAATTTCTATTTCATATGAGCTGTGCGTGCGTATATGTGCGCGCACGTACGCGTCCGTCCAATTTTTTCAATTTTTCAAAAAATGTTCTAAATGGTCTGAAACGTGTGCAAAAAAAAATTGAGCTCGATTTGAGCATACAAATATTTCAACGCGCGCGTACGCGCACGTTTTAAGAGAAAATATGAATTTTGAGAAGATGAGTAGAATGCGCATAATTTGAATTTTATGTGACGTAAATTTCATTGAAAAATTCCATTCCATTAATGAGATATGATTGAGAATATGTTTTCATATAATGACGTCATAGTGACGTCACGGTCGACTGATCACAATGATTTTACTTGATTTGTCGTCTTTGGGACACGATACATACATGGTATAATTTTGGCATTGATAGGAAGAGTACTTTCTGAGCTAATCGAAACACAACATTTGTCCAGAAAGAAAGAAAGAAGAAGAAAGAATCCGTACAGATACAGAAGGTGATCCGAGAGGATACTCGGATCACCTAACTAGACTCGGAATTTGTCAAGACTGACAAATTAGGTGATCCGATTTTTTTTTAAATCAATGATTCGAGTTTTCACCTGAGATTACGGACATTGGTCGTGTGATGTTTGGATTCTCATTTTGAAAAGGGAGTCAGACCTGCCATCTTGGGTACCGAATTCCGTATACACTATCAAAGATGCAGAATGAAGTATATTTTACCTTTGACCCCACTTGCACCCCCAAGATGGCATCTGAGCAAAAACTGGTTATTTTGTGAAATGATTCTTGTACCATGGTCTTTGCGTGTGCAGAATATGGGAAAGATAAGACATGTATTTACCAAGATACAGGATGAAACATTTATGACCTTTGACCCTAATTTACATACCCAAGATGGTGTCTGATCAAGTAGTTGTTATTTTATGAAATAGTGTACGTAACATTAACTAAACATGTGCAAAATATGGGGTTGATAGGGGCTATTTTTCTTGAGTTATTGCAAAGAACATTGGAAAAAGAAAGAAATATGAAAATACATCGAAGATAATCTTTAATTTCAACAACGTTTTTGGACGTGATCCCGACACCATATGAAAACAAAGGGAACACCTACGATAGCGCAAAGTCTCAGCTACAACATATTAAAATCTGGGAGAAGTTCACCGAAGGGTAAGTGAGCTAGTGCTCGATAGAGACAATCATGTCAATTTTCACATCTAGAAAAATTCCATCCCATAGATATAACACGTCATAACGAAGATAAAGAAAGAAGTACATATGACCTTTGACCCCGATCTGCACAGACAAGATGGCATCAGAGCAAAAAGTGGTTATGTTGTGAAATGATCCTTGTAACACGGTCTTTACGTGTGCAAAATATGGGGAAGATAGAACATGTATTCACCAAGATACAGGATGAAACATTTATGACCTTTGACCCTAATTTACATACCCAAGATGGCGTCTGATCAAGTAGTTGTTATTTTATGAAATAATGTACGTGACATGAACTAAACATGTGTAAAATATGGTGGTGATAGAGTATGTTTTTCTTAAGTTATTGCAAAGAAAGTTGGAAAAAGAAAGAAATATGAAAATACATCGAAGATAGGCTTTAATTTCAACCAAGTTTTTGGACGTGATCCCGATACCGTATGAAAAAATGAAGGACACACTTAAGATAGCCCAAAGTCTCAGCTACAACATATTAAAATCTTAGAGAAATTCACCGAAGCATAGGTGAGCTAGTGCTCGAAAAAGATAGTCATGTCAATTTTCATTTCCAGAAAAACTGCACTCCCATTAAGATAACACGTAAACTGGTCAAATTTGACAAGATTACTTTCAATCCAATATTACGAGGTGATGCCGTCATCTAATCAAAATGTTGTTATTATATTAATGAAAGAGCATTTAGTAAGCTGCAACATACTGAAATCTGGGTGGAAATTGGCAAAGGATAAGTGAGATACGCTCGAGTGAACTTGTAATTTGATGACGTCATTTTGAAAATTTGCTCTTTTTACTTTATTAAGAAATTTGATATCTTTTAATCATTTTTCCAGCATCGCCAACCCATGAAATGACATGTACAACTCATCAGCTTTCAGAATATGTAAAGAAAACGGGGGGTCACCGTCCATCCTGACGAGTAAAATCGGACTTAAAATTGGCAGTTTTTTGGCATTGTTGCACTGTATATCGCCATTGACGCGCGCGCGGAATTTCAACTTTGACGGGCCCTTATGACGTCATATTGAGTCGGATTGACTTGAAACTTGGTAGACATATTCCCTGACATTTCAGGCAGGCGATAAGTGTGAAAAAAAGGGAAATTTCTTTTGCATATGAGCTGTGCGTGCGTATATGCGCGCGCGCGTACGCGTCCGTAAAATTTTTTCAATTTTTCAAAAAATGCTCCAAATGGTCTGAAACGTGTGCAAAAAAAATATTTCAACGCGCGCGTACGCGCACGTTTTAAGGTATAGATGAATTTTGAGAATATGAATAGAATGCGCTTGACTTGAAATATATGTGACGTAAATTTCATTGAAAAACTCCATTCCATTAATGAGATATGATTGAGAATGTGTTTTCATATAATGACGTCATAGTGACGTCACGGTCGACTGATCACTTTGATTTTAGTTCGATTGCCGTCTTTGGGAGACGATACATATATGGTATAAGTTTGAAATTGAAAGGACGAGGACTTTCTGAGCTAATCGATGCACAACTTTTGGGGAGAAAGAAGAAAAAGAAGAAGACTAGAGATTGTAATTTGTCATCACTGACAAATTAAGGTGATCCGATTTTTTTTTAATCAATGATTCGAGTCCTGATTGCAATAGGCATGACCACACAAGTTTCATCTGTGTTTAGAGACATTGGCCGTGTGATGTTTGCATTCTCATTTAGCAGAGGGAGTCATATCTGTCATGTTTGGTACCAAATTCTGTATACACTATAACGAAGAAACAGCAACAAGTACATATGACCTTTGACCCACCTTTGCACTCCCAAGATTGCATCTGGTGAAATAGTGGTTATTTTGTGAAATGATTCTCGCGACATCGTCTATACGTGTGAAAAATATGGGAAAGATAGGACAGGTATTCACCAAGATACAAGATGAAACATTTATGACCTTTGACCCTAATTTACATACCAAAGATATTGTCCGATCTAGTAGTTGTTATTTTATCAAATAATGTACGTGACATGAACTAAACATGTGCAAAATATGGGGGTGATAGGGCGTGTTTTTCTTGAGTTATTGCAAAGAAAGTTGCAGAAAGAAAGAAATATCTCAATACATAGAAGATAAGCTTTAATTTCAACCAAGTTTTTTATCGTGATGCCGACAACGTATGAAAAAACGAAGGGCACATTACCGGTAGCGTAAGGTCTCAGCTACAACATATTAATATCTGGGAGAAATTCACCGAAGGGTAAGTGAACTAGTGCTCGATAAAGACAATCATGTCAATTTTCACATTTAAATAAATTCCCTCCCATAGAGATAACACGTCATAACGAAGATACAAAAAGAAGTACATATGACCTTTGACCTCAATTTGCACAGACAAGATGGCATCTGAGTAAAAAGTAGTTATTTTGTGAAATGATCCTTGTAACATGGTCTTTGCGTGTGCAAAATATGGGAAAGATAAAACATGTATTCACTAAGATACAGGATGAAACACTTATGACCTTTGACCCTAATTTACATACCCAAGATGGTGTCTGATCAAGTAGTTGTTATTTCATGAAATAATTTACGCGACATGAACTAAACATGTGCAAAATATGGAAGTGATAGAGGCCGTTTTTCTTGAGTTATTGCAAAGAAAGTTGCAGAAAGAAAGAAATATCTCAATACATCGAAGATAAGCTTGAATTTCAACCAAAATTTTTGACGTGATCCCGACAGCGTTTGAAAAAATGAAGGGCACACTTACGGTAGGGTTAAGTCTCAGCTACAACATATTAAAATCTGGGAGAAATTTACTGAAGGGTAAGTGAGCTAGTGCTCGATAAAGCTAGTCATGTCAATTTTCATTTCCAGAAAAACTGCACTCCCATAGAGATAACACGTAAACTGCTCAAATTCGACAAGATTACTTTCAATCCATTTTTACGAGGTGATACCGTTATCCAATCAAAACTTTGTAATTTTATGTTTGTAAGAACATTAAATAAGCTACAACATACTGAAATCTGGGTGAAAATTGACAAAGGACTAGTGAGATATGCTCGAATAAACTTGAAATTTGATGACGTCATTTTGAAAATTCACTTTTTTTACTTTATTAAGAAATTTGATATCTTTTGATCATTTTGTCAGCATTGCCACCCCATGAAATGACATGTACAACTCATCAGCTTTCAAAATAAGTAAAGAAAATGGGGGGTCACCGTCCATCCTGACGAGTAAAATCGGATTTAAAATTGGCAGTTTTTTGGCATAGTTGCACTGTATATCGCCATTGACGCGCGCGCGGAATTTCAGCTTTGACGGGCCCGTATGACGTCATATTGAGTCGGATTGACTTGAAACTTGGTAGAAATTTTCCTTGACATTTCAAACATCCGATCAAAGTAAAAAAACTGGAAATTTCAGTTGCATATGAGCTGTGCGTGCGTATATGCGCGCGCGCGTACGCGTCCGTCCGATTTTTTCAATTTTTCAAAAAATGCTCCAAATGGTCTGAAACGTATGCAAAAAAATTTTGAGCTCGATTGGAGCATACAAATATTTCAACGCGCGCGTACGCGCACGTTTTAAGAGAAAATATGAATTTTGAGAACATGAGTAGAATGCGCATAACTTGAAATATATGTGACGTTAATTTCATTGAAAAATTCTATTCCATTAATGAGATATGATTGAGAATGTGTTTTCATATAATGACGTCATAGTGACGTCACGGTCCACTGATCACAATGATACATTAGATGTGTCGTCTTTGGGACATGATGCATACATGGTATAATTTTGAAATTGATAGGCAGCGGACTTTTTGAGCTAACCTCTGCACAACTTTTGCGGAGAAATAAAGAAATAAAGAAGAAGAAAGAATCAGTACAGATACAGAAGGTGATCCGAGAGGATACTCGGATCACCTAACTAGACTTGGAATTTGTCAAGACTGACAAATTAGGTGATCCGATCTCTTCGGAAATCAATGATTTTAGTCCCGATCCCAATGGTATGACCAAACAGGTTTCATCTGTGTTAATAGGGACATTGATGTGTGATGTTTGGATTCTCATTTAGAAAAGGGAGTCAGACCTGCCATCTATGGTACACAATTCCGTATACACTAAGATACAGAATGAAGTATACTTGATCTTTGACCCCACTTTGCACAGACAAGATGGCATCTGAGCAAAACGTGGTTATTTTGTGAAATGATCCCTGTAATATGGTCTTTACGTGTGCAAAATATGGGAAAGATAGGACATGTATTCACCAAGATACAGGGTAAAACATTTATGACCTTTGACCCTAATTTGTATACCCAAGATGGCGTCAAATCAAGTAGTTGTTATCTTATGAAATAATGTATGTGGCATGATCTAAACATGTGCAAAATATGGGGGTGATTGAGTCTGTTTTTCTTGAGTTATTGCAAAGAAAGTTGCAGAAAGAAAGAAATGTCTCAATACATCGAAGATAAGCTTTAATTTCAACCAAGTTTTTTGACGTAATCCCGAAACCGTATGAAGAAACAAAGGGCACATTAACGATAGCGCAAAGTCTCAGCTACAACATATTAAAATCTGGGAGAAATTCACAGAAGAGTAAGTGAGCTAGTGTCCGATAAAGACCGTCATGTCAATTTTCATTTCCAGAAAAATTCCCTCCCATAGAGATAACACGTAAACTGGTTAAATTTGACAAGGTTACATTATATCTATTTTCACGAGGTGAAGACATCATCCGATTAAAACTTTGATTGAACAAAACTTAAAGAGTATTACATTGGCTACAACATACTAAAATCTGGAAGAAATTCACCAAAGGGTAATTGAGTTAGTCGTCGATAAAGACAATCATGTCAATTTTCACATCTAGAAAAATTCCCTCCCATAGAGATAACACGTGATAATGAAGATAAAGAAAGAAGTACATATGACCTTTGACCCTACTTTGCACAGACAAGATGGCGTCTGAGCAAAAAGTGGTTATTTTGTGAAATGATTCTTGTAACATGTTCTTTACGTATGCAAAATATGGGAAAGATAAGACATGTATTCACCAAGATACAGGATGAAACATTTTTGACCTTTGACCCTAATTTACATACCCAAGAAGGTGTCCGATCAAGTAGTTGTTATTTTATGAAATAATGTACGTGACATAAACTAAACATGTGCAAAATATTGGGCTGATAGAGCTTGTTTTTCTTGAGTTATTGCAAAGAAAGTTGCAGAAAGAAAGGAATATGAAAATACATGGAAGATAAGCTTTAATTTCAACCAAGTTTTTGGGCATGATGCCGACTCCGTATGAAAAAACGAAGGGCACACTTACGATAGCCCAAAGTCTCAGCTACAACATACTAAAATATGGGAGAAATTCACCGAAGCATAAGTGAGCTAGTGCTCGATAAAGACAGTCATGTCAGTTTTCATTTCCAGAAAAACTGCACTCCCATAGAGATAACACGTAAACTGGTCAAATGTAACAATGTTACTTTTAATCCATTTTTACGAGATGATGCCGTCATCCAATCAAAATGTTGTTATTATATTACCGAAAGAGCATTTAATAAGCTACAACATACTGAAATCTAGGTGAAAATTGGCAAAGGATTAGTGAGATACGCTCGAATGAACTTAAAATTTGATGACGTCATTTTGAAAATTTACTTTTTTTACTTTATTAAGAAATTTGATATCGTTTAATCATTTTTTCAGCATCGTCAACCCATGAAATGACATGTACAACTCATCAGCTTTCAGAATATGTAAAGAAAATGGGGGGTCACCGTCCATCCTGACGAGTAAAATCGGATTTGAAATTGGCGGTTTTTTGGCATTGTTGGACTGTATATCGCCATTGACGCGCGCGCGGAATTTCAACTTTAACGGGTCTGTATGACGTCATATTGAGTCGGATTGACTTGAAACTTGGTAGAAATATTCCTTGACATTTCAGGCATCCGATAAGTGTGAAAAAACGGGAAATTTCTATTGCATATGAGCTGTGCGTGCGTATATATGCGCGCGCGTACGCGTCCGTCCAATTTTTTCAATTTTTCAAAAAATGCTCCAAATGGTCTGAAACGTGTGCAAAAAAATTTTGAGCTCGATTTGAGCATACAAATATTTCTACGCGCGCGTACGCGCACGTTTTAAGAGAAAATATGAATTTTGAGAATATGAGTAGAATCCGCATAACTTGAAATATATGTGACGTAAATTTCATTGAAAAATTCCATTCCATAATTGAGATATAATTGAGAATGTGTTTTCATATAATGACGTCATAGTGACGTCACGGTCGACTGATCACTATGATTTTATTTGACCCGTCGTCTTTGGGACATGATACATATATGGTATAATTTTGACATTGATAGGAAGAACACTTTCTGAGCTAATCGATACACAAATTTTGTCCAGAAATAAAGAAAGAAGAAGAAGAAGAAGACCCAACAAAGAATCCGTACAGATACAGAAGGTGATCCGAGAGGATACTCGGATCACCTAACTAGAGATTGTAATTTGTCATTACTGACAAATTAAGGTGATCCGATTTTTTTTTAATCAATGATTCGAGTCCTGATCACAATAGGCATGACTATACAGGTTTCATCTGTGTTTAGAGACATTGGCCGTGTGATGTTTGGATTCTCATTTAGAAAAGGGAGTCAGACCTGCCATCTTTGGTACCGAATTCCGTATACACTAACGGAAATACAGAATGAAGTATATTTGACCTTTGACCTCACTTTGCACACCCAAGATGGCGTCTGAGCAAAAAGTGATTATTCTATAAAATGATTCTTGTAACATGGTCTTTGCGTGTGCAAAATATGGGAAAGATAGGACATGTATTCACCAAGATACAGGTTAAAACATTTATGACCTTTGACCCTAATGTACATACCCAAGATGGTGTCCGATCAAGTAGTTGTTATTTTATGAAATAATGTACGTGACATAAACTAAACATGTGCAAAATATGGGGATGATAGGGGCTGTTTTTCTTGAGTTATTGCAAAGAAAGTTGCAGAGAGAAAGAAATATCTCAATACATCGAAGATAAGTTTGATGTCAACCAAGTTTTTTGACGTGATCTCGGCGTCGTATGAAAAAATGGAGAATCACTGATGATAGCCCAAAGTCTCAGCTACAACATACTAAAATCTGGTAGAAATTTACAGAAGAGTAAGTGAGGTAGTGCTCGATAAAGACCGTCATGTCAATTTTCATTTCCAGAAAAATTCCCTCCCATAGAGATAACACGTAAACTGGTTAAATTTGACAAGGTTACATTATATCCATTTTCAAGTGGTGAAGACATCATCCGATTAAAACTTTGATTCACAAAACTTAAAGAGTATTACATTGGCTACAACATACTAAAATCTGGAAGAAATTCACCGAAGGGTAATTGAGCTAGTCGTCGATAAAGACAATCATGTCAATTTTCACATCTAGAAAAATTCCCTCCCATAGAGATAACACGTCATAATGAAGATAAAGAAAGAAGTACATATGACCTTTGACCCTACTTTGCACAGACAAGATGGCGTCTGAGCAAAAAGTGGTTATTTTGTGA
Organism: Diadema setosum; assembly: GCF_964275005.1. Classification (NCBI taxonomy): domain Eukaryota; kingdom Metazoa; phylum Echinodermata; class Echinoidea; order Diadematoida; family Diadematidae; genus Diadema; species Diadema setosum. The sequence goes on along the minus strand of NC_092689.1, from coordinate 10,953,188 downwards.
AATGATTCTTGTAACATGGTCTTTACGTATGCAAAATATGGGAAAGATAAGACATGTATTCACCAAGATACAGGATGAAACATTTTTGACCTTTGACCCTAAATTACATACCCAAGAAGGTGCCCGATCAAGTAGTTGTTATTTTATGAAATAATGTACGTGACATAAACTAAATATGTGCAATATATAGGGCTGATAGAGCTTGTTTTTCTTGAGTTATTGCAAAGAAAGTTGCAGAAAGAAAGGAATATGAAAATACATGGAAGATAAGCTTTAATTTCAACCAAGTTTTTGGGCATGATGCCGACTCCGTATGAAAAAACGAAGGGCACACTCACGATAGCCCAAAGTCTCAGCTACAACATACTAAAGTATGGGAGAAATTCACCGAAGCATAAGTGAGCTAGTGCTCGATAAAGATAGTCATGTCAGTTTTCATTTCCAGAAAAACTGCACTCCCATAGAGATAACACGTAAACTTGTCAAATTTAGCAATGTTACTTTTAATCCCTTTTTACGAGGTGATGCCGTCATCCAATCAAATTGTTGTTATTATATATCTGAAAGACCATTTAATAAGCTACAACATATTGAAATTTGGACGAAAATCAACTAAAGAATAAGTGAGATATGCTTGAATGAACTTGAAATTTGATGACGTCATTTTGAAAATTTACTTTTTTAACTTTATTAAGAAATTTGATATATTTTAATCATTTTTCCAGCATTGCCAACCCATGAAATGACATGTACAACTCATCAGCTTTCAAAATATGTAAAGAAAATGGGGGGTCACCGTCCATCCTGACGAGTAAAATCGGATTTAAAATTGGCGGTTTTTTGGCATTGTTGCACTGTATATCGCCATTGACGCGCGCGCGGAATTTCAACTTTGACGGGCCCGTATGACGTCATTTAGGGTCGGATTGACTTGAAACTTGGTAGAAATATTTCTTGACATTTCAGGCATCCGATCTGTGTAAAAAAACGGGAAATTTCTATTGTATATGAGCTTTACGTGCGTATATGCGCGCGCGCGTACGCGTCCGTCCAATTTTTTCAATTTTTCAAAAAATGCTCCAAATGGTCTGAAACGTATGCAAAAAAAATTTGAGCTCGATTTGAGCATACAAATATTTCAACGCGCACGTACGCGCACGTTTCAAGAGAAAATGTGAATTTTGAGAACATGAGTAGAATGCGCATTAGTTGAAAAATATGTGACGTAAATTTCATTGAAAAACTCTATTCCATTAATGAGATATGATTGAGAATGTGTTTTCATATAATGACGTCATAGTGACGTCACGATCGACCAATCACAATGATACATTAGATTTGTCGTCTTTGGGACATGATACATATATGGTATGAGTTTGAAGTTGATAATCTGAGTACTTTTTGAGTACGTAGATACACAACTTTTGTCCAGAAATAAAGAAAGAAGAAGAAGAAGAACAAAGAATCCGTACAGATACAGAAGGTGATCCGAGAGGATACTCGGATCACCTAACTAGAGATTGTAATTTGTCATCACTGACAAATTAAGGTGATCCGATCTTTTTTTTTAATCAATGATTCAAGTCCTGAGACTGCAAAGTCTCAGCTACAACATATTAAAATCTGAGAGAAATTCACCGAAGCATAAGTAAGATAGTGCTCGATAAAGACAATCATGTCAATTTTCACATCTAAAAAATTCGCTCCCATAGAGATAACACGTCATAGCAAAGATAGAAAAAGAAGTACATTATGACCTTTGACCCCACTTTGCACAGACAAGATGGCATCTGAGCAAAAAGTGGTTATGTTATGAAATGATTCCTGTAACATAGTCTTTACGTGTGCAAAATATGGGAAAGATAGGACATGTATTCACCAAGATACAGGATGAAACATTTATGACCTTTGACCCTAATTTACATACCCAAGATGGCGTCTGATCAAGCAGTTGTAATTTTATGAAATAATTTTCGTGACATGAACTAAACATGTGCAAAATATGAAGGTGATAGGGGCTGTTTTTCTTGAGTTATTGCAAAAAAAATGCAAAAAGAAAGAAATATTGCAATACATCGAAGATAAACTTCAATTTCAACCAAGTTTTTTCACGTGATCCCGACAACGTATGAAAAAACAAAGGGCACACTTACGATAGCCCTACATCTCAGCTACATTATGATAAAATCTTAGAGAAATTCACCGAAGCATAAGTGAGCTAGTGCTCGATAAAGATAGTCATGTCAATTTTCATTTCCATAAAAATTGCACTCCCATAGAGATTACACGTAAACTGGTCAAATTTGACAAGGTTACCTTCAATCCATTTTTTCGAGGTAATGTCGTCATCAAATCAAAATTGTTTAAATACATTTATGAAAGAACATTAAATAAGCTACAACATATTGAAATTTGGGTGAAAATTGGCAAAGGATTAGTGAGATACGCTCGAGTAAACTTGAAATTTGATGACGTTATTTTGAAAATTTACTTTTTTTACTTTATTAAGAAATTTGATATCTTTTATCATTTTATCAGCATAGCCAGTCCATGAAATGACATGTACAACTCATCACCTGTCAGAATATGTAAAGAAAATGGGGGGTCACCGTCCATCCTGACGAGTAAATTCCGATTTAAAATTGGCGGTTTTTTGGCATAGTTGCACTGTGTATCCCCATTGACGCACGCGCGGAATTTTGAATTTGACGGGCCCGTATGACGTCATATTGAGTCGGATCGACTTGAAACTTGGTAGAAATATTCCTTGACATTTCGGACATCCGATCCGTGTGAAAAAATTGAAAATTTCTATTTCATATTAGCTGTGCGTGCGTATATGTGCGCGCGCGTACGCGTCCGTCCGATTTTTTCAATTTTTCAAAAAATGCTCCAAATGGTCTGAAACGTGTGTAAAAAAAATTTGAGCTGGATTTGAGCATACAAATATTTCAACGCGCGCGTACGCGCGCGTTTTGAAATAAAAATAAATTTTGAGGATATGATTAAAATGCGCTTGGCTTGAAATATATGTGACGTAAATTTCATTGAAATATACAATTCCATTAATGAGATATGCATGAAAATGTGTTTTCATATAATGACGTCATAGTGACGTCACGGTCGACTGATCACAATGATACATTAGATTTGTCGTCTTTGGGACATGATGCATACATGGTATAAGTTTGAACTTCATAGGCATAGCACTTTCTGAGTTAACCTCTGCACAAATTTTGGGGAGAAATAAAGAAAAAAAAGAAAGAATCCGTACAGATACAGAAGGTGATCCGAGAGGATACTCGGATCACCTAACTAGACTCGGAATTTGTCAAGACTGACAAATTAGGTGATCCGATTTTTTTTTTTTTTTTAAATCAATGATTCGAGTTTTCACCTAAGATTAGGGACATTGGTCGTGTGATGTTTGGATTCTCATTTTGAAAAGGGAGTCAGACCTGCCATCTTGGGTACCGAATTCCGTGTACACTATCAAAGATGCAGAATGAAGTATATTTGACCTTTGACCCCACTTTGCACCCCCAAGATGGCATCTGAGCAAAAAGTGGTTATTTTGTGAAATGATTCTTGTAACATGGTCTTTGCGTGTGCAACATATGGGAAAGATAAGACATGTATTCACTAAGATACAGGATGAAACATTTATGACCTTTGACCCTAATTTACATACCCAAGATGGTGTCTGATCAAGTAGTTGTTATTTTATGAAATAATGTACGTAACATTAACTAAACATGTGCAAAATATGGGGTTGATAGGGGTTATTTTTCTTGAGTTATAATGCAAAGAAAATTGGAAAAAGAAAGAAATATGAAAATACATCGAAGATAATCTTTAATTTCAACCACTTTTTTGGACGTGATCCCGACATTATATAAAAAAACAAGGGGAACAAGTACGATAGCGCAAAGTCTCAGCTACAACATATTAAAATCTGGGAGAAATTCACCGAAGGGTAAGTGAGCTAGTGCTCGATAAAGACAATCATGTCAATTTTCACATCTAGAAAAATTCCCTCCCATAGAGATAACACGTCATAACGAAGATAAAGAAAGAAGTACATAATGCTATGACCTTTGACCCCGATCTGCACAGACAAGATGGCATGTGAGGAAAAAGTGGTTATTTTGTGAAATGATCCTTGTAACACGGTCTTTACGTGTGCAAAATATGGGGAAGATAGAACATGTATTCACCAAGATACAGGATGAAACATTTATGACCTTTGACCCTAATTTACATACCCAAGATGGCGTCTGATGAAGTGATTGTTATTTTATGAAATAATGTACGTAACATGAACTAAACATGTGCAAAATATGGTGGTGATAGAGTATGTCTTTCTTGAGTTATTGCAAAGAAAGTTGGAAAAAGAAAGAAATATGAAAATATATCGAAGATAGGCTTTGATTTAAACCAAGTTTTTGGACGTGATCCCGATACCGTATGAAAAAATGAAGGGCATATTACGATAGCCCAAAGTCTCAGCTACAACATATTAAAATCTTAGAGAAATTCACCGAAGCATAGGTGAGCTAGTGCTCGAAAAAGAAAGTCATGTCAATTTTCATTTCCAGAAAAACTGCACTCCCATTAAGATAACACGTAAACTGGTCAAATTTGACAAGATTACTTTCAATCCAATATTACGAGGTGATGCCGTCATCAAATCAAAATGTTGTTATTATACTAATGAAAGAGCATTTAGTAAGCTGCAACATACTGAAATCTGGGTGAAAATTGGCCAAGGATAAGTGAGATACGCTCGAGTGAACTTGTAATTTGATGACGTCATTTTGAAAATTTGCTCTTTTTATTTTATTAAGAAATTTGATATCTTTTAATCATTTTTCCAGCATCGCCAACCCATGAAATGACATGTACAACTCATCAGCTTTCAGAATATGTAAAGAAAATGGGGGGTCACCGTCCATCCTGACGAGTAAAATTGGATTTAAAATTGGCGGTTTTTTGGCATTGTTGCACTGTATATCGCCATTGACGCGCGCGCGGAATTTCAACTTTGACGGGCCCGTATGACGTCATATTGAGTCGGATTGACTTGAAACTTGGTAGACATATTCCCTGACATTTCAGGCAGGCGATAAGTGTGAAAAAACGGGAAATTTCTATTGCATATGAGCTGTGCGTGCGTATATGCGCGCGCGCGTACGCGTCCGTAAAATTTTTTCAATTTTTCAAAAAATGCTCTAAATGGTCTGAAACGTGTGCAAAAAAAATTTGAGCTCGATCTGAGCATACAAATATTTCAACGCGCGCGTACGCGCGCGTTTAAGAATAAATATGAATTCTGAGAATATGAGTAGAATTCGCTTGACTTGAAATATATGTGACGCAAATTTCATAGAAGAATTCCATTCTATTAATGAGATATGCATGAAAATGTGTTTTCATATAATGACGTCATAGTGACGTCACGGTCGACTGATCACTATGATTTTACTTGCGCTGTCGTCTTTTGGACACGATACATATATGGTATAAGTTTGAAATTGATAGGAAGAGGACTTTCTGAACTAATCGATGCACAACTTTTGGGGAGAAAGAAGAAGAAAAAGAAGAAGAAGAAGAAAGAATCCGTACAAAAACAGAAGGTGATCCGAGAGGATACTCGGATCACCTAACTAGACCCGGAATTTGTCAAGACTGACAAATTAGGTGATCCGATTTTTTTTTTAATCAATGATTCGAGTCCTGATCACAATAGGCATGACCATAAGGTTTCATCCTTGTTTAGAGACATTGGCCGTGTGATATTTGGATTCTCATTTAGAAAAGGGAGTGAGACCTGCCATCTTTGGTACCGAATTCCGTATACACTAACGGAAATACAGAATGAAGTATATTTGACCTTTGACCTCACTTTGCACACCCAAAATGGCGTCTAAGCAAAAAGTGATTATTTTTTGAAATGATTCTTGTAACATGGTCTTTGCGTGTGCAAAATATGGGAAAGATAGGACATGTATTCACCAAGATACTGGATGAAACATTTATGACCTTTGACCCTAATTTACATACCCAAGATGGTGTCCGATCAAGTAGTTGTTATTTTATGAAATAATGTACGTGACATGTATTAAACATGTGCAAAATATGGGATTGATAGCCATTGTTGTTGTTCATCTATTGCACAGAAAGTAGAAAGAAAGAAAAATAAAGAAAAATTATTTTATAGAAATTTGAAGGAGAAGCATAAAAAAATCAGAAAAAGATAAAGTAAGGGAAGGGAGATTAAGATTAACTAAAGAAAAAGAAGAAAAAAGTGTTTAAAAAAATTTAAAAAAATATTGGCAGGGGTGAGCCTCGAACCAGGGACCTTAGGATTACGAGTCGGATGCGCTACGCAATGACCTATTTCATTCTCCATAGGCCCTGTGTATTAAGCAAAATGACGCTGCATCGAAGCCTCGTGCCATTTTCAACCAAGTTTTTCGACGTGATGCCGACATCGTATGAAAAAATGGAGGGCACACTTACGATAGCCCAAAGTCTCAGCTACAACATACTAAAGTCTGGGAGAAATTCACCGAAGCATAAGTGAGCTAGTGCTCGAAAAAGAGAGTCATGTCAATTTTCACTGCCAGAAAAACTGCTCTCCCATAGAGATAACACGTAAACTGGTCAAATTTGACAATATTACTTTCAATCCATTTTTACGAGGTGATGCCGTCATCCAATCAAAATGTTGTAATTATATTAATGAAAGATCATATAATAAGCTACAACATACTGAAATCTGGGTGTAAATTGGCAAAGGATAAGTGAGATACGCTTGATTGAACTTGAAATTTGATGACGTCATTTTGAAAATTTACTTTTTTTACTTTATTAAGATATTTGATATCTTTTAGTCATTTTTCCAGCATAGCCAGCCCATGAAATGACATGTACAACTCATCAGCTTTCAGAATATGTAAAGAAAATGGGGGGTCACCGTCCATCCTGACGAGTAAAATCGGATTTAAAATTGGCGTTTTTTTGGCATCGTTGCACTGTATATCGCCATTGACGCGCGCGCGGAATTTCAACTTTGACGGGCCCGTATGACGTCATATTGAGTCAGATTGACTTGAAACTTGGTAGAAATATTTCTTGACAATTCAGGCATCCGATAAATGTAAAAAAACGGGAAATTTCCATTGCATATGAGCTGTGTGTGCGAATATGTGCGCGCGCGTACGCGTCCGTCCAATTTTTTCAATTTTTCAAAAAATGCTCCAAATGGTCTGAAACGTGTGCAAAAAAAATTTGAGCTCGATTTGAGCATACAAATATTTCAACGCGCGCGTACGCGCACGTTTTAAGAGAAAATATGAATTTTGAGAACATGAGTAGAATGCGCATAACTTGAATTATATGTGACGTAAATTTCATTGCAAAATTCCATTCCATTAATGAGATATGAATGAAAATGTGTTTTCATATAATGACGTCATAGTGACGTCACGGTCGACTGATCACTATGATTTTACTTGCGCTGTCGTCTTTAGGACATGATACATACATGGTATAATTTTGATATTGATAGGAAAAGGACTTTCTGAGCTAATCGATGCACAACTTTTGGGGAGAAATAAGAAAAAGAAGAAGAAGACTAGAGATCGTAATTTGTCATCACTGACAAATTAAGGTGATCCGATTTTTTTTTTTTTTTACTCAATGATTCAAGTCCTGATCGCAATAGGCATGACCATGCAGGTTTCTTCTGTGTTCAGAGACATTGGCCGTGTGATGTTTGGATTCTCATTTAGAAAAGGGAGTCGTATCTGCCATCTTTGGTACCAACTCTGTATACACAATAACGAAGATACAGCAACAAGTACATATGACCTTTGACCCCACTTTGCACAACCTAGATGGCATCTGAGCAAAAAGTGGTTATTTTGTGAAATGATTCTTGTAACATGATCTTTGCGTGTGCAAAATATGGGAAAGATAAGACATGTATTCACCAAGATTCAGGATGAAACATTTGTGACCTTTGACCCTAATTTACATACCCAAGATGTTGTCCGATCAAGTAGTTGTTATTTTCTGAAATAATCTACGTGACATGAATTAAACATGTGCAAAATATGGGGGTGATAGGGGCTGTTTTTCTTGAGTTATGCAAAGAAAGTTTCAGAAACATAGAAATATCTCAGCACATCGAAGATAAGCTTTAATTTCAACCAAGTATTTTAACATGATCCCGACATCATATGAAAAAAGCAAAGGGCACGTAACGATAGCGCAATGTCTGAGTTACAACATATTAAAATCTGAGAAAAATTCACCGAAGGGTAAGTGAGCTAGTGCTCGATAAAGACAATCGTGTCAATATTAACATCTAGAAAAATTCCCTCCCATAGAGATAACACGTCATAACGAAGATACAGAAAAAAGTACATATGACCTTTCACAACACTTTGCACAGACAAGATGGCATCTGAGCAAAAAGTGGTTATTTAGTGAAATGATTCTTGTAACATGGTCTTTACGTGTGCAAAATATGGGAAAGATAGGACATGTATTCACCAAGATGCAGGATGATACATTTATGACCTTTGACCCTAATTTACATACCCAAGATGGCGTCTGATCAAGTAGTTGTTATTTTGTGAAATAATGTTCGTGACATGAACTAAACATGTGCAAAATATGGTGGTGATAGGGTATGTTTTTCTTGAGTTATTGCACATAAAGTTGTAAAAAGAAAGAAATATTACAATACATCGAAGATAAGCTTTAATTTCAACCAAATTTTTTGACGTGATCCCGACAACGTATGAAAAAATGAATGGCACACTTACGATAGCCCTATGTCTCAGCTACAACATATCAAAATCTTAGAGAAATTCACCGAAGCATAAGTGAGCTAGTGCTCGATAAAGATAGTCATGTCAATTTTCATTTCCCTAAAAATTGCACTCCCATAGAGATTACACGTAAACTGGTCAAATTTGACAAGGTTACCTTCAATCCATTTTTTCGAGGTGATGTCGTCATCTGATCAAAATTGTGTAATTACATTTATGAAAGAGCATTTCATAAGCTACAACATATTGAAATTTAGGTGAAAATTGGCAAAGGATAAGTGAGATACGCTCGAGCAAACTTGAAATTTGATGACGTCATTTTGAAAATTTACTTTTTTTACTTTATTAAGAAATTTGATATCTTTTAATCATTTTGTCAGCATAGCCAGCCCATGAAATGACATGTACAACTCATCAGCTTTCAGAATATGTCAAGAAAATGGGGGGTCACCGTCCATTCTGACGAGTAAAATCCGATTTAAAATTGGCGGTTTTTTGGCATAGTTGCACTGTGTATCCCCATTGACGCACGCGCGGAATTTTGAATTTGAGGGGCCCGTATGACGTCATATTGAATCGGATCGACTTGAAACTTGGCATAAATATTCCTTGACATTTCGGACATCCGATCCATGTGAAAAAATTGAAAATTTCTATTCCATATGAGCTGTGCGTGCGAATATGTGCGCGCGCGTACGCGTCCGTCCAATTTTTTCAATTTTTCAAAAAATGCTCCAAATGGTCTGAAACGTGTGCAAAAAAATTTTGAGCTCGATTTGAGCATACAAATATTTCAACGCGCGCGTACGCGCACGTTTTGAGATAAAAATGAATTTTGAGAATATGAGTAGAATTCGCATGACTTGAAATATATGTGACGTAAATTTCATTGAAATATTCTGTTCCATTAATGAGATATGCATGAAAATGTGTTTTCATATAATGACGTCATAGTGACGTCACGGTCGACTGATCACTATGATTTTACTTGCGCTGTCGTCTTTGCGACATGATACATATATGGTATAAGTTTGACATTGAGAGGCAATACACTTTCTGAGCTAACCTCTGCACAACTTTTGAGGAGAAATAAAGAAACTAGAGATTGTAATTTGTCATCATTGACAAATTAAGGTGATCCGATTTTTTTTTAATCAATGATTCGAGTCCTGATCGCAGTAGGCATGACCATACAAGTTTCGTCTGTGTTTAGAGACATTGGCCGTGTGATGTTTGCATTCTCATTTAGCAAAGGGAGTCATATCTGCCATGTTAGGTACCAAATTCTGTATACACTATAAGGAAGACACAGCAACAAGCACATATGACCTTTGACCCACCTTTGCACTCCCAAGATTGCATCTGATGAAATAGTGGTTATTTTGTGAAATGATTCTCGCGATATCGTCTGTACGTGTGAAAAATATGGGAAAGATAGGACAGGTATTCACCAAGATACAAGATGAAACATTTATGACCTTTGACCCTAATTTACATACCCAAGATGTTGTCCGATCTAGTAGTTGTTATTTTATGAAATAATGTACGTGACATGAACTAAACATGTGCAAAATATGGGGGTGATAGGGGGTGTTTTTCTTGAGTTATTGCAAAGAAAGTTGCAGAAAGAAGAAATATATCAATACATAGAAGATAAGCTTTAATTTCAAGCAAGTTTTTTATCGTAATCTCGACATCGTATGAAGAAACGAAGGTCAACTGAACAATAGCGCAAAGTCTCAGCTACCACATATTAAAATCTGGGAGAAATTCACCGAAGGGTAAGTGAGCTAGTGCTCGATAAAGACAATCACGTCAATTTTCACATTTAAAAAAATTCCCTCCCGTAGAGATAATACGTCATAACGAAGATACAAAAAGAAGTACATATGACCTTTGACCTCAATTTGCACAGACAAGATGGCATCTGAGTAAAAAGTAGTTATCTTGTGAAATGATCCTTGTAACATGATCTTTGCGTGTGCAAAATATGGGAAAGATAGGACATGTATTCACTAAGATACAGGATGAAACACTTATGACCTTTGACCCTAATTTACATACCCAAGATGGTGTCCGATCAAGTAGTTGTTATTTTATGAAATGATTTACGTGACATGAACTAAACATGTGCAAAATATGGAAGTGATAAAGGCCGTTTTTCTTGAGTTATTGCAAAGAAAGTTGCAGAAAGAAAGAAATATCTCAATACCTCGAAGATAAGCCTGAATTTCAACCAAAATTTTTGACGTGATCCCGACATCGTATGAAAAAACAAAGGGCACACTTACGGTAGCGTAAAGTCTCAGCTACAACATATTAAAATCTGGGAGAAATTTACCGAAGGGTAAGTGAGCTAGTGCTCGATAAAGATAGTCATGTCAATTTTCATTTCCAGAAAAACTGCACTCCCATAGAGATAACACGTAAACTGGTCAAATTTGACAAGATTACTTTCAATCCATTTTTACGAGGTGATACCGTCATCCAATCAAAATGTTGTAATTTTATGTTTAAAATAACATTAAATAAGCTACATCATACTGAAATCTGGGTGAAAATTGACAAAGGACTAGTGAGATGCGCTCGAATAAACTTGAAATTTGATGACGTCATTTTGAAAATTTACTTTTTTTACTTTATTAAGAAATTTGATATCTTTTAATCATTTTGTCAGTATTGCCACCCCATGAAATGACATGTACAACTCATCAGCTTTCAAAATATGTACAGAAAATGGGGGGTCACCGTCCATCCTGACGAGTAAAATCAGATTTAAAATTGGCAGTTTTTTGGCATAGTTGCACTGTATATCGCCATTGACGCGCGCGCGGAATTTCAACTTTGACAGGCCCGTATGACGTCATATTGAGTCGGATTGACTTGAAACTTGGTATAAATATTCCTTTACATTTCAGACATCGGATCAAAGTGAAAAAAACTGGAAATTTCAATTGCATATGAGCTGTGCGTGCGTATATGCGCGCGCGCGTACGCGTCCGTCCAATTTTTTTAATTTTTCAAAAAATGTTCCAAATGGTCTGAAACGTGTGCAAAAAAAATTTGAGCTCGATTGGAGCATACAAATATTTCAACGCGCGCGTACGCGCACGTTTTAAGAGAAAATTGAATTTTGAGAACATGAGTAGAATGCGCATAATTTGAAATATATGTGACGTAAATTTCATTGAAAAATTCTATTCCATTAATGAGATATGATTGAGAATGTGTTTTCATATAATGACGTCATAGTGACGTCACGGTCAACTGATCACAATGATGCATTAGATTTGTTGTCTTTAGGACATGATGCATATATGGTATAATTTTGAAATTGATAGGCAGAGGACTTTCTGAGCTAACCTCTGCACAACTTTTGGGGAGAAATAAAGAAATAAAGAAGAAGAACGAGAGGATACTCGGATCACCTAATAAAGAATCAGTACAGATACAGAAGGTGATCCGAGAGGATACTCGGATCACCTAAAGAAGAAAGAATCCGTACAGAAACAGAAGGTGATCCGAGAGGATACTCGGATCACCTAACTAGAGATTGTAATTTGTCATCACTGACAAATTAAGGTGATCCGATTTCTTTTTTAATCAATGATTCGAGTCGTGATAGTGCAAAGTCTCAGCTACAACATACTAAAATCTGAGAGAAATTCACCGAAGCATAAGTAAGATAGTGCTCGATAAAGAGAGTCATGTCAATTTTCACATCTAAAAAATTCCCTCCCATAGAGATAACACGTCATAGCGAAAATAGAAAATATGACCTTTGACCCCACTTTGCACAGACAAGATGGCATCTGAGCAAAAAGTGGTTATTTTATGAAATGATCCCTGTAACATGGTCTTTACGTGTGCAAAATATGGGAAAGATAGGACATGTATTCACCAAGATACAGGATGAAACATCTATGACCTTTGACCCTAATTTACATACCCAAGATGGCGTCTGATCAAGTCGTTGTTATTTTATGAAATAATGTACGTGACATGAACTAAACATGTGCAAAATATGGTGGTGATAGGGTATGTTTTTCTTGAGTTATTGCACATAACGTTGCAAAAAGAAAGAAATATTTCAATACATCGAAGATAAACTTTAAATTCAAGTAACTTTTTTGACGTGATCCCGACATCGTATGAAAAAACGAAGGGCACACTTACGACAGCCCAAAGTCTCAGCTACAGCATATTAAAATCTGGGAAAAATTCACCGAAGCATAAGTGAGCTAGTGCTCGAAAAAGATAGTCATGTCAATTTTCACTTCCAGAAAAACTGCTCTCCCATAGAGATAACACGTAAACTGGTCAAATTTTACAAGGATACTTTCAATCCATTTTTACGAGGTGATGACGTCATCCAATCAAAATCTTCTAATTATAAATATGAAAGAACATTGAATAAGCTACAACATACTGAAAGTTAGGTGAAACTCGGCAAAGGATAAGTGAGATACGCTCGAGTGAACTTGAATTTTGATGACGTCATTTTGAAAATTTACTTTTTTTACTTTTTTAAGAAATTTGATATCTTTTAATCATTTTTTCAGTATCGCCAACCCATGAAATGATATGTACAACTCATCAGCTTTCAAAATATGTAAAGAAAATGGGGGGTCACCGTCCATCCTGACGAGTAAAATCGGATTTAAATTTGGCGGTTTTTTGGCATTGTTGCACTGTATATCGCCATTGACGCGCGCGCGGAATTTCAACTTTGACGGGCCCGTATGACGTCATATTGAGTCGGATTGACTTGAAACTTGGTAGAAACATTCTTTGACATTTCAGACATCCGATACGTGTGAAAAGACGGGAAATTTCTATTGCATATGAGCTGTGCGTGCGTATATGCGCGCGCGCGTACGCGTCCGTCGATTTTTTCTGAAATACTCCAAATGACCTGAAACGTGTGCAAAACAATTTTGAGCTCGATTGGATCATGTTAAAATTTCAACGCGCGCGTACGCGCTCGTTTACTATGAACGTGACTAAATTTTATGAAATATATCAATAGAGCTTGACTTGAACTATATGATACGTAAATTTCATTGAGAAAATCCATTCCATTAATGAGATACGAATGTGAACGTGTTTTCAGATAATGACGTCATAGTGACGTCATGGTTGACTGATCACAGTGATACATTAGATCTGTCGTCCTTATGACGTGATACATATATGGTATCAGTTTAGAAGTGATAGGTGAATGACTTTTAGAGTTAACCGCTGCACAACATTTGAGGAGAAAGAAATAAAGAAGAAGAAGAAGAAGAAGAAGAAGAAAGAATCCGTACAGATACAATAGGTGATCCGAGAGGATACTCGGATCACCTAACTAGACTTGGAATTTGTCAACACTGACAAATTAGGTGATCCGATCTCTTGGGAAATCAATGATTTGAGTCCTGATCCCAATAGGCATGACTATACAGGTTTCATCTGTGTTGAGAGGACATTGGCCATGTGATGTTTGGAGTCTCATTTAGAAAAGGTAGTCAGACCTGCCATCTTTGGTACCGAATTCCGTATGCACTAACGAAGATACAGAATGAAGTATATTTGACCTTTGACCCCATTTTTCACACCAAAGATGGCATCTGAGCAAAAAGTAGTTATTTTGTGAAATGATTCTTGTAAAATGGTCCTTGCGTGTGCAAAATATGGGAACGATAGAACAAGTATTCACCAAGATACAGGATGAAACATTTATGACCTTTGACCCTAATTTACATACCCAAGATTGTGTCCGATCAAGTAGTTGTTATTTTATGAAATAATGTACGTGACATGAACTAAACATGTGCAAAATATGGGGGTAGTAGAGGCTGTTTTTCTTGAGTTATTGCAAAGAAAGTTGCAGAAAGAAAGAAATATCTCAATACATCGAAGATAAGCTTTAATTTCAACCAAGTTTTTTTTTAGCATGATCCAGACATCGTATGAAAAACAAAAGGCATATTTCTGATAGCGCAAAGTCTCAGCTACAACATATTAAGATCTGGGAGAAATTCACCGAAGGGTAAGTGAGCTAGTGCTCGATAAAGACAATCATGTCAACTTTCACGTCTAGAAAAATTCCCTCCCATAGAGATAACACGTCATAACGAAGATACAGAAAAAAGTACATATGACCTTTGACCCCACTTTGCACAGACAAGATGGCATCTGAGCAAAAAGTGGTTATTTTGTGAAATGATCCTTGTAACATGGTCTTCACGTGTGCAAAATATGGGAAAGAAAGGACATGTATTTATTAAGATACAGGATGATATATTTATGACCTTTGACCCTAATTTACATACCCAAGATGGTGTCCGATCAAGTAGTTGTTATTTTATCAAATAATGTACGTAACAAGAACTAAACATGTGCAAAATATGGGGGTGATAGGGGCTGTCTTTCTTGAGTTATTGCAAAGAAAGTTGCAGAAAGGAAGAAATATCTCTATACATCGAAGATAAGCTTTAATTTCAACCAAATTTTTTGACGTGATGCCGACGTCGTATGAAAAAACAAAGGGCACATTAACGATAGCCCAAAGTCTCAGCTACAACATACTAAAATTTGGGAGAAATTCACCGAAGCATAAGTGAGATAGTGCTCGATAAAGATAGTCATGTCAATTTTCATTTCCAGAAAAACTGCACTCCCATAGAGATAACACGTAAACTGGTCAAATTTGACAAGATTACTTTGAATCCATTTTTACGATGTGATGCCGTCATCCAATCAAAATGCCGTTATTATATTAATGAAAAAGCATTTAATAAGCTACAACATACTGAAATTTGTGTGAAAATTGGCAAAGGATAAGTGAGATACGCTCGAGTGAACTTGAAATTTGATGACGTCATTTTGAAAATATACTTTTTTTACTTTATTAAGAAATTTGATATCTTTTAATCATTTTTTCAGTATCGCCAACCCATGAAATGATATGTACAACTCATCAGCTTTCAAAATATGTAAAGAAAATGGGGGGTCACCGTCCATCCTGACGAGTAAAATCGGATTTAAAATTGGCGGTTTTTTGGCATTGTTGCACTGTATATCGCAATTGACGCGCGCGCGGAATTTCAACTTTGACGGGCCCGTATGACGTCATATTGAGTCGGATTGACTTGAAACTTGGTAGAAACATTCCTTGACATTTCAGACATCCGATCCGTGTGAAAAAAGGGAAATTTCTATTGCATATGAGCTGTGCGTGCGTATATGTGCGCGCGCGTACGCGTCCGTCCAATTTTTTCAATTTTTCAAAAAATGCTCCAAATGGTCTGAAACGTGTGCAAAAAAAATTTGAGCTCGATTTGAGCATACAAATATTTCAACGCGCGCGTACGCGCACTTTTTAATAATAAATGTGAATTTTGATAATATGAGTAGAATGCGCTTGACTTGAAATATATGTGACGTAAATTTCATTGAAAAATTCCATTCCAATAATGAGATATGAATGAAAATGTGTTTTCATATAATGACGTCATAGTGACGTCACGGTCGACTGATCACTATTATTTTACTTGCGCTGTCGTCTTTGCGACATGATACATATATGGTATAAGTTTGACGTTGAGAGGCTGTGCACTTTCTGAGCTAACCTCTGCACAAATTTTGTCCAGAAATAAAGAAGATTAAAAAGAAGAACAAAGAATCAGTACAGATACAGAAGGTGATCCGAGAGGATACTCGGATCACCTAAGAAGAAGAAAGAATCCGTACAGAAACAGAAGGTGATCCGAGAGGATACTCGGATCACCTAATTAAAAAGAAGAACAAAGAATCAGTACAGATACAGAAGGTGATCCGAGAGGATACTCGGATCACCTAACAATACAGAAGGTGATCCGAGAGGATACTCGGATCACCTAAAAAAAAATACACGCAATATCAATCTAGTGAGTAAGCGAGTTATAACGTAGGAGAGCAATAAATTTATTCCACTCAGTTTATTATACACCAATAATATGAATCAGGCGAAGAATAGACTAATTGCTTATTGATCAGGTTTTGCCTATCAAGAAAGCTAATAAGGGCGATATCATTGTGGGCGACTAAAACGATGGACGAATCACAGTCACAGCTGTCTTTCGCACATACTAGATACACACCACAGTACGTATACTGCATGCAGTTCCAAAGATTGACATTTGATCGGAGGGCCATCACGGGGATCAGAAGAGGTGCATGCAGTGTGTAAACTGGCATAGACTCCAGACCAATTATTGTACTTTTCATACCAGCTGAATACAGCATGTAGCTAATGACGATCGTGGGACGTGATCCTAGAAGAGGATATCCAGAGTGGAGTGGCTTCTAACACTCTGAACTTGATACAGAGTCGCAACGTTGTGAGCAGTACAACTTACTACAGGAGAGTGTAGGGTGCCTACCGCTACCGTACCGGTGGTGCATGGTGGTGTATTCATGCTGATTTACCCGTCACTTCCCCCACTGCACCGGACCAGGCCTCCCCTCATCATCACGTCACCTCGGTCAGCAAGCAAGTGGAGTCAGACAGAAGGCCAACAAGGAGGATCAAGGATCAACGCTAAATTACAACAGCTTCCTTCTCATCGTATGGTCATTTTTCATAAGTTGGATAGTAAAACTAAAGGTAGGAATGTGAAATGAAAGTTTCCTTGTTTGTTTGTTTGTTTGTTTTGGGTTTGTTTGTTGTTGTTGTTTTGGGTTTTTGTTTTTTTTTGGGGGGGGGGAATTTACAGTTTTTCGAGTCTTACAGTTACCTCCACCTGCTGGTTACTCACATTCTTACTAAAATGCAGATTGTGATTAATTTGTTTGCGTTGATTGAATTACTACGTCATATTTCATAATATATTGTTCTAGCTACATTGGTAGAGCCAGGGTTTTAACCGCGCAGCCATCATGGTCACTGACTGTCTCTGTAGATGGATGGTTAGCAGTAGCATTCCCACTGCTATTTTTTGCACACTGTAGCTGTAAAATTTTATATTAAATGACGTTATCTATAAAGCGTTCAAATCATCATTGTGTGAACAGTTGCATCCACAACAGTTTGTCTTATATAACTAGGCAGTAGTTCAAGTGCTTATCATCAGTTGCTTGCAAGTGTTCAGCTGTGAAAAAAAAAAAAGTGCAGAATTGACTGCATAATGCAGTGATAACATGTGAACATTTAAGTTTTTATGCCTCCTGTTTTGTTTTTTGTTTGTTTGCCTTGTTTTGGTTGCAGGCATCCGCGATGGCCACAATTCTCAAAGAGTTGGAAGACGTGAAGAATCGGTGTATTGATGAGGTTCCTGGGTCAGAAATAATTGCCTGTCATCCGGCAGCTGTCAGAATTAGCATAGTGTAAGCATAAATAATATTCATAGTGTAAGGAAAGATCATCTTATCATCTCATATGCAGCCTATCTCTGGATAGGCTGCATAGTCCTTTGAAGATTACAGAAAAAGAAGAAGATATAAAATGCACCAAAGACATTTCACCTTTGTCTTCAGTTAAAATCACATAATAATGATGACAATAATAGTTATACTAATAATAATGATAATAATTGTTGTTATTATTATCATTATTATTATCATCATCATTATCATTATTATTATTATTATTATCGTCATTATTATTATCATCATCATTATTATTATTATTATTATCATCATCATCATCATCATTATTATTATTATTATTATTATTAACAACACTTATATAGCACTTGATACTCCCTTCCCCCCCCCCCCAAATGGCACACTGTGTCTCACTCTTGATGCCTTATCTGAAGGTCAAATGTTCTTGCCTCTAACGCTCCTACGCGAGGGGAAGGCATGATTCAACACAACATTGATCAGCTGAACTTACAGCACTGGAACTCCAGCCATTTGATTGCACTCACTGCCCTAGGCACTGTCCTGATGTGATTTTTTTTTTTTTTTTTTTGGGGGGGGGGGTTGGTGGGGGGTGCTCTGGTGTCAGACTTCATGGTCAAAGTTCAAGAATATTTTGATTATTCCAGGATTTCATGAGGATGTCAAGATGATGAGGCAATTAAAAAAACTCAAATATGACAGCGTACATTAAATCTAATTTTAATCTTGACTGTGGCGGTAGGGTAAACGTCAATGTAAAGAGAAAAAAGCAAACAAACCAACAGTGAAACTTGATATACATGTATGTACATTGGGTCAAATCAATAAAACACATATGAGAGTGGTCATGCCAAGTGAATTTAAGAAATTTAGGAATATGACTGCGTAATTCAGTATTGATTGTATTGAATTGTCTTCTGTGTACTTTGAATTGTCTTCTATGTACTTTGATTTGGTAAAATAGGCATGTTTTAAAGGTGCTGTCTGCCACGCTCATGCTCTAGTTAGGATCTTGAAAGCTGTCATCATCCCACATTGTATGTGTACCCAGTGGGAAATGTGACAATATGATCTCCAAATTGTTCTCTTCTATACAGTTGAAGGTTCAGATACTGTCTCGATGAAGCAGTATCACATGCAGCTGAAAGTTCTCACAACAGATGTACAGTTGCCTGAATTCAAAGCTGAGCAAGATTTTTTTTCTTTTTAACTATACGGCAGATCTTGGCAAGTTATTACATTTTCTACGTAAACTAACACACACAAAGGTGGGATTATGCTGGTCATCAGTTGCATGTGAAAGGATATGGTATTTTGGGGCACAACTAAGGTGAGAGTACAAGTTAGCCATTTATGGAGGTTTACCAGAACCCATTTGCAAACTCTGAAAACTGTTTTCATATTGTTGGTTAAGTTCTGTTATCATGGCAAGATTTATCCGCAATGGCTTCTCGGTGGTGAGTGTCGAAGAACACCAACTTGCCGTATCATCATACACAAGATATGACTTGTCAAATTATATGTACATTTAAGTGTATTTCCCACTTCTAGCTGGCGTGTAATGGAAAATCTGCTTTACATTTCCCACAGGAAGACTCGGTACAAAGCTCTTGCTGTATGCATGCAGTTTCAAGATGGCTACCCAGACCAGCCCATCATCATCGAGATCAAGAGTAAAACACTGCCGGAAAAACTGACAGATGGCCTTACGAAGATATGCGATGGGGAAGCAAAAAAACTATTAGGCAAACCACAGGTGAGCTTCTGTGAAATTTTCCTGTCATGTTTCATTTTCCACTCATGCATAATTTGTCTGTTGATACCTTTATTGCATCTTATTATACAATGAAGAATATGAAATGGAACTATCAGTATTTTGACACATATTTCAGGGGCGGATCCAGGAATTCCGTAAAGGGGAGGCGCCTTTACGAAATCAAAGGAGGGTGAACGCCCCCCATTTTTTCCCTTTATTTCTTTTGTTTAAAAAAAAATAAATAAAGAGGGGGCGCGCCTGGTGGAACCCCTCTGGATCCGCCACTGTATTTAGTGCCAGGGATTTTTTTTTTTTTAATTCTCAATTTTGTATTGTATTTTTCTTTCTTTCTTCCTCTTTTTCCTCTCTTGTTGTATGAATGCAATTGTGAAGTTCTTTGATTTGTTTGCCATGACCTTTGGACTTAAAGTCAATATTTACTGAAAAGCTATTAGATATATCAGAGATGGTAGTTCTTATCAAGTACATTTTATTTTGACAAAATTTCACTCAGAAATAATATGTATATATATGTACTTTTTTGGTCTCTATCTCTTTTTAGCTCACCTGAGCCAAAGGCTCAAGTGAGCTATTGCGATCGCCCTTCGTCCGGCGTCCGTCGTGCGTCGTGCGGCGTCCGGCGTCCGTCGTCCGTAAACTTTTTACATTTTCATCTTCTTCTTGAAAACCCCAAGACCGATTTTCATCAAACTTAGCAGGTAGCATCCCTAGGGGGTTAGGAATTCAATTTGTTAAAATGGGCACCATACCCCACCTAGGGGGCCCCCATCGGGGCCCAAACCCCCCAAAATTAAGGAATCTGTAAAAATCTTCTTCTCTAGAACCAGAAGTGATAGAGCTAAGTTAATACTATGAATTAGTACATTGATGACTGTAGTTTCAAGTTTGTTCATGGCAGAATCAGAGGTGCCCCCCCCCCCCCCTTGGGACCCAGGGGAGGGGGGTGGGGAGGGGTCCTAATGGGGCCTAAATTGTACATTTTCATCTTCTTCTTGAGAACCCCATGACCAATTTTCACCAAACTTGGCAGGTAGCATCTCTAGGGGGTTAGGATCTCAATTTGTTAAAATGGGCACCATGCCCCACCCAGGGGCCCCAGGGGGGGGGGGGGGCCAAACCCCCCCCCCCAAAATGAAGGAATCTTTAAAAATCTTCTCTAGAATCAGAAGTTATATAGCTAAGATAATACTATGAGTGAGTACATTAATGACTGTAGTTTGTTCATAGCAGATGCAGGGGTGCCCCTCTTGGGGGCAGGGGGGGGGGGGGGGGGTTGGGAAGGTCCAAATGGGGACCTGAATTGTACATTTTCATCTTCTTCCTGAAAACCTCATGATGGATTTTCATCAAACTTGGCAGGTAGCATCCCTAGGGGGTCAGGATCTCAATTTATCAAAATGGGCACCATGCCCCACCCAGAGGGCCCCAGGGGGCCCCAATCCCCCCAAATTAAGGAATCTTAAAAAATTTGGGCCCTTATTGTACATTTTCATCTTCTACTTGAGAATGCCTGGTCAAATTTTAGTAGAGCTGTGAATAATTTAGATTAGTGACTGTGTGAAAGGTGAACTTGCGATACTCAGGTGAGCGCTAGACCCGCGGGTCTCTTGTTTAAATCAGAATAAAATATTTCAAAATGACAGCGAATGTTATACCAGTTTGATACTTAGAAACAGAAATTTTCTCTGAATTTCTACTTTGGTGCCACACCACATGCTGAAGGGCTCTCCCACTGGGCTGTAGACTGACAATGTGTTCATGAGAAATGATGCAACATGATTATAAACTAAATGTTCTGTAATTTTGTACACATGAGTCTTCATATTACACCATGAGGAGCTGATTTCACTGTAGCGCCACCATCTGTGATTTTGAAGGAGGGTTTCTGCCGTCTGATATTACTTGAAATTACCTATTAAAAACTGAACGTACACCATCAGAATCAATTTACGGACGTTTGCTGATATCCATTCACGTAATTGTTTGGTCATCAATCATTTCTTCTGTCATTAGGTCCTGCACATAGTGAAGTTTGTGGAGCGGTTTTTGGCAGACAACCCCTTCACAGTGTGCAGCGATGAGCTGGCTTTCATCAAGCGTGAACTCATCACGGGGAACGATGAAATCAAGACAAAGCAGAAGAGCGGCGTCATCATCGTTTCCATCAGGGAAGAGGAATATGCGATGAAGATGAAACTCAAAGTACCCGATCTCTACCCTGAGCAGCAAGTGAGGTAAAGAGAAGGGATGATATTATCAACCTCTTGATTGAGATTACTATGGCTCTGTATGCGATGAATGCTATTTGTGACAAAGCTTGTTACAGTGTGTGTAGTTGTAAACAGAGAAAGTATTCATCTATCCAGGTAGGCTTCCATCTGAGCCATTCTCAGAACTAAAGTTGATCAATGTCTACAATTGAATGATTAAGGTCAATGAGATATTGTTGGCTGGGCTCGACATTTGCAGTGGCCCAGGGCCACTAGAAAGTAATGTCGGATATTCTTTGATGGCCCAATTGGACTGCTAAAAATAAAAAAAAAAATGAATTCTTATATTTTCATTTATTTCAGGCCAGAAGAATATCAAATGCAAATATTTTAGTGGCCTAATTGTGCCACCAGAGAGAGAGAGAGAGAGAGGGAAAAAAAAAAGGTTCGTGTTAAGCTCTGATAATGCTGTCTGTTATAGAATTGTCATGTCAAATTTTCTCATCACACTTCTATGCAAAGCCATAGACCACTTGAAAAAAATGAAGTATCTGTTAGGGGGAACTTGAAAATTTATAAAGTATCATTCTCGGTATACTAAACTGACCGTACAGAAATTATTGAAAATTTATGGTCTAATGAGATTATCTAACATCACAATATGTCTCTGTATGGCTTCCTTTATGGTGCCCTGGTATCATTAGGATACTACACTTGCTATGAATAAGAATATGTTGCAAGAATATGGTAACTTGGTAATTTTTAGCATCCCTGGCATCAAGCAACTTTGTGTAACTTTGTTTAACACAGAAGTTTTACATTGTCAAACATTCTGAGGAAATCTTGTTGTAACCTGTTTGACATTTCTCATTAAAAACTGAAGAGGGGTTCTTATCCCATTAAGGACAGACTGATTTCGCTACAACTCAGGACAACAACAGGACTAGTCCTCAACGGGTTTGATAAGCTTGATATTGTCCAAGCATTGGATTCATTGCCTTCTATAAAATGAAGGCATACAAAAACTTACACAGCTATTACACTTTACATGATTCTTTGTTGTGACTTTGCTTATGATATATTTGCTATTATTTTTGTTGTTGTTGTTTTCATTATATTTTTTAGAGTTGAAAGTGTAGAGGGTAACTTTCCAGAGCTATTCACCAAGATGTTTGTAGCTCAGGCGGAGGAGACTGCCAGGCAGTGTGTGCAGCCACCCCTGAAGAAGAAGTCAAAGTGAGTTTAAATGCATCACCAGCTGTTGGCTCCGGCTTCATATGTAGTAGTAGTAGTAGTATGAAGTAGTCACAGTGTACAGTCATTCACCAATGTGTCCATTTCGTGATACTTGAAGTAGGGATATGTGTAATGTAGTTTGAATCACATCCATCCCATTCATTGCCAATCATATCAGTTACATGAGTTTTTGTTGCGTATTTTTTAATGATCTGCCTTGTATAATTATACTGTTTGTTGGTGTTGTTATTTGTGTGTGTGTGTGTGTGTGTGCAGTGCTCCATGATATGTACTTGAATGATGTGAGAGTGTTCCGGCTGATTTGGGTAATGAAAATGAATTTACATCCTCCACAGAACCCATCTGGAACACACTTCAATTACTGACAAGTTTCAAATTCAAGTAACAAATCAAACACATTTAATGGTGTTTCCTTATTTGTTCATAAAGATTTAGATGATGAATAGTTCTACCCTTATTCCCCCCCCCCCCCATCAAACAAAAATCATCACTGAGCATTTTTGGTGGATTTATCAGAGCATGCTGTCTTGCAAACATTTTGAAGGTGTGGATTGGGAATTCCTCAGCATGTACAAGTAAATTTCATGTGGTGAAGTGTATATTAATGTAAGTCATCTCAATCTCACATTCACAGGGATCCTCCATTCGAGCCAAAGCCCTCTCTCAAACCAGTTGCGCAATACCTGATCGACTGCCTGCGGAGATATCCCACGGAGTGCTGCCCCATTTGCAAAGAGAGAGCGTTCACCCCCAAACCAGAGGTTGGTTGATAGATGTAGATGGCGGAAGCTTTGCTTCAAGTCAGATTTGACTTTTTGACGTATCAAAGGAAAAGAATCATGGAAACATATCAGTTGCATGTCTTATGTGAGTTACGAATAGGAAAAGATTACATTACATTTGCTCCCCAACCCCCACCCCCCATCCTCCATGTTGTGATAACTCTAGAGAACTAAACAATTTGAATACAACAGCTAAAAGTTGAAAAGATATCTGGAATGAATAATAGTTCTGTTATTGTCAGTAATCATATGTTACAGTTGTACATGTGAATTAGGAGTAATTGCGGAAATCATTCATTAATTTCAACGTGATTTAGCTTTATCACTTTTGTGAAAAGTTTGATATTTCATATCCCTATGATACACTGTTTTGTAAAGTGATAATATTATTTGTTGTATTGTTTGAGTAAAGAAAAGGCACTATTTGCTGATTTCGGGGGTGAAGTGGTAATTGTTCCTCCTCACTGTATGTATTATTTTATAATCCACTAATTTTTACTTCTCCTTCTGCTCAGCACACCGTGAATGACAGCTCAAGTGAGCGGTTTGTGGTGTGGGTCTACTGTGGTCACATATTCCACAAAGGCTGTCTGGACGAGTTCTTCAAAACGCCGCCATTTACAGGTGAGGAAATTACTGCGTGAGACACAGGAACTATGGCCTGTCCCTTTGACTACATGTATATACAGGAAGCTTGAAAAGCTTTTATAGCGCAGTGAAAGTTGCGTTTGTCTCATAAAGGCTATTTTGGGAAATTGGGAAGATGATTGTCTTTGTCTCATACGAAAGCAGATAGACCAGGTTCAATGTGAATTTGGAGGGGTTTGACGGCAGAGAGATGTACAGATTTCTTAGACCATAATTTCTGTTTTCAGAACACTTGTTTTAGAAGGGATTTAATCAAGAAAATAAGTACCAAAATATGTTATGTGCCTTTCTGTTCTTGTGGTGGGATGGGACAGTACACTGTTGAACGTTTTACTTTCAAAGTATCTTCCTTGTCATCAGACAGCTGTAACTCACATGGATAAAAATTCATCTTGATATTAGATTATATTGATCAATACAGTGTTGATTTAATGTAAAGTCATATCTTGTTTCACTAAATGAACCGCATAACATTCTAATCGCGTTCTTGCAATCTTGAAGTTTTTTGTCATTGAAACCCTGTCCCATTGGCTTGCTGTGATGCTAGAAAAATGCTTCGATTGTGAATATCTGTCGTTGGTTCAATACTCGCATTGCCTCTTTTTCATCAACTTTCAAAAACAACTGTGCAGGAGGCAAGAAGTGTCCATCCTGCGGCAAGAGAATCTACCATGACATGTGGAAGATTACGCCCAAGGTCGCGGAGGAGCGGTGGGCCCACCAGCAGGCACGGCAGCGCGAGCTCGACGAGGTGGCCGACTTTTTGCAATGACGATGGGAGAGAAGAGGCAGGGACCTTTAATAGTGAATGGGAAATCCCCCTCGCAATGAACTCGGTCTTCTCTTGCCAGCGAAATTCGGTGGAAGCGTTGGTCCACCATGCAAAGACACTTATTCTCGTGGAGTGTTAGGGCCGTAAAGATATGGAGGATGAAGAGGAGGAGGAGGAAGGCAGACAGGCAACTCAACTCTGCTGTCGCCAGATCCTCTTTGCATCTGTGCCGTAGCCTCCAACGTTTGCACGAGGACTGAAAAGTGAGGAATAGACTAGTAAATGCGTCAGGACAGGTGACATCATAGTGAACTCATTGATACTCCTTTGCAATCATGCTGTGTGATCCAGGTGGCTTGATGTGTGCATGTACCGTACAGATCTAACCCGGGTATTTTTTCCGTACATTTGATCTATGCCCTGCAGATGTTAATTTTTATAGTATCAAATGCTACAGCATTAAAAGCACAAAGTAAAACATAGTTACTTCCATTATCTGTGCATTGCACGAGGATAGAATAAAAAAAAAAAAAAAAATAGAGTCCCTCCCCTCCCCCCCCCCCCAACATCTGTATGTAGTTGTGCCTGAAACTGCAATTCAGGGAATTTCCACATTAAAATATTTCCTTATATAGTACACTTGTACCTATTTCTTGAGGTAAAGCCAGTGTTTTTCAGTCTGTGAACTGTAAAGTTATAGACTTTTGCCCAGGGCTTTGACATTGTACCAGTTTTTTGCCAAAATATAATGAGTTACCAGGTTAGTGCTCTATCAAACCTTAACTATGTATTGAGTTAGCAGACATAATGTTACATATCTCAGGATTTTGTTTTGTAAAGTGACATGTTAGAATCTGAACCTAATCCTTTCCCTTCAGCAATAGACATACCAAATTTACAGAGAAAATCTTGTTGGTGAATTGACTCATGAAACTACAATCATTTATGAGTAATTATTAAAGATAATATAAAGTTTTGGTGCCTCAAAAGTTTCCCTGAGTTTCCTTGTCTTAGTTTGTGTTTCAGGTTAAAGTACCTTTCATATAACTAACACTGTGAGACTTACTCACCCCAAAGTGCTCTCATGTCTTAGTAATCATGCAATAATGGTTTCGTACAATACATGTATATTGATTCTCGCGGTACCGCGTCGAGTCAAACTAACGGCTCGTTCGAATTTTTCAGAGCCCGCTCTGCTCTGGTACAAAACATTATTGCATGATTACTAAGACATGAGAGCACTTTGGGGCGAGTAAGTCTCACAGTGTTAGTTATATGAAAGGTACTTTAACCTGAAACACAAACTAAGACAAGGAAACTCAGGGAAACTTTTGAGGTACCAAAACTTCATATTATCTTTAAAGCAAACAGTGACATTTTAGACTTTAATCTTGCTCTTAAACATCTGACCTCTCTAAGATTCTTCCTGAATCTTACACCTTGTACCAATCTTTTGAAGAAAATGTGATTAATGTAGAATAATGCCTTTTGAGATACTAATTGGAGAAGAATGAAATAGTAATTAATTTACAGGCATGTAGAGCAAAAACTCATAATCTTGAGAACTAAAGGGTGCTATAACAGGATTATTATTAGCAAGAAAATGTGCCACAGTGCTGTAAATTGAGTACCGGGTAGTAAATACTGCAAAGAATAAGTACTTTTTGTCATGTACTTTTTCTTTCTTAAACAGGGCTGAAGAATGCCAATGCATATTCATGAACACACAGGTCACAAACTTTTCATGCAAATAACAGAGAATTAGACTTTTCTGACTCGGAATCAAAAATGTACAATTATTCAGTGCTGCTAGCAGTGATGTAGTTAACTCTTTATGTGCCACGTTCACATGCCCGACTCAGTTGACAGCATACCAAGTTCGCATATTCTGCTCAAATGCACAAACCCACGCAAACCGATTGATAGATAGCCAAATGCCGCAGTACAACAAAGGCGTTTCTCGCGATTCCATTACTGTCACGTGTAGCATGTATTTTATGTGGTGATTGACTATCAAGCGGTGTTCCCTATTGGATTTGCAAGAAAATTCTAAGTTTCTGTCACTGTTTTGTGTGCAAAAGTCATGCTTTTACAATAATGTAGCTACTGGTTATTTAAAAAAAAAAAAAAAAAACAGTTACAGATTTGTGTCATACAATATACATCAAAGCAAAGCTTGGCTTTTTCTCTACAACTTTCTTCATTACATTTCCAAGATAACAAAAATCTGTAAGATATGAAAAGTATGACGTCGTTGCTGTCTCAGAATAATGTGGCACACAGGGGGTTTACACCATGGCACATAAAGAGTTAATGTCCAATTATCAGAT
The DNA here is from genome assembly GCF_964275005.1 of Diadema setosum. Lineage (NCBI taxonomy): Eukaryota > Metazoa > Echinodermata > Echinoidea > Diadematoida > Diadematidae > Diadema > Diadema setosum. Next base: position 10,925,200 of record NC_092689.1, on the reverse strand, counting down.
GCAAAAGGTGGAAAGGAGAAGAATTCTTCTTTTTCTTTCCATTTCTCACTCTTGTGAGAATGGAAATGTGTGAAGCTCTAATATTTCCCTTGTGTATTGAAGAGAAAGTGCATTTGAATTAAAATGGCAATGTAACTTTAATCTTATAGCTAGAGAGTGGTAATTATGTATGAACATCAATTTTGGCATCTGCTGGAGCAATATGTAATGCATTGCCTAAGGATGTGTGTGTCTGTCTATCTGTCTGTATGTGTGTCTGTGTTTATCCACATTTGCAGGGTCAGAGAGAGGAATGATTTGATGTGCAGATGAGTGAAATATGATATGTAATTAAAGAATTACATATACTTTCATAATTCATAAGAGGTTTCTCATAATCTCACAAACACACAGACAAAAGTTGGAAACCTGCAGCCCCATCTAAACCGAAACTGTACCATCCCGACGATTTCATCCAAATCTGTTCATAACTGATTTAGTTATTTTGCAGACAGAAAAAGAGACAACAAACTATTGCCACCATGTCCAAGAACATGACCGCCTTTGCAGCTCACTAAAATGTTAACTCTGTATAACAGAGGGCTCTGTAAGGCTCATACACAAACAAAAGTACAGTACATTGTATTTCTGATCTTTCTTCTTAACACCATCTTATAAATGCCTCCATTCCTTGACTGCAAATGCTACTGTGCTACAAGAAACTGCACTCGTAGCAAAAACATACAAACACACACACAAGCACACATAAATACATACACACATGTACATGTTTGTGCTGTGCATGTGAGACATTGTAGTCATTCAACCTTGTATAAAGTGCATTCACCTGTCACATGTTCACGCATAGTGCAATACAATGTACTACAGTATCTCAAATCTATATATAGGTAGATCAATAGATATGTGTGTGTATGTGTGTGTATATATATATATTACAATGTATATATATATATATATATATATATATATATATACATTGACAAACAGAAAAGGACAGTTACACAGTAATTCATATTATCATTTCATAGATTTTTATTCAATTCATTACGATCATTAGAAACATTGTAAAGATACAGCACTAGGAGAGAATATTAGAGAGATAGAGAGAAATAGAGACACATACAGCAAACATAAGCCGCCCCCAGTCGAGGATTAAAAATGGCACAGGTAGCTACTCTAGTGGCAATGAAACATAAGTCCCATGGAAAGAGAGAAAGTGATAGAGACAAGACAGAGAGTACAATTGTATATTCGTACAGATATTGATTACACAGTGAGTTCAACCACGTATAATACTTCCACTTTTTTCGTCCTTCCAAGATTTTGAAAACAATCAAGTTCTGCTTATCCTTTACACATCTTGGACAAAATTTTCGGCAGAAAGGACGATCAACTTTGAATTTGATTCACTTGTAAGGAAAAACTGGGCTCTCCCTTGCTACTAAATTTTTGGGAAGCAAAACATTGCTCCCAGTTCGCAGAGCCACACAACTTTTGCTTCCTCTTTCAGTGTAAAAAAAGAAAATGAAAAGAAAAACAAAGCCAGTGGAAGTTCACAGTAAAATATGAACGTCATCAAAGACAAACATATACCTAATACTATTATTTTTCATCCCAAGTTGGATCCCCTATACAGGACAGAGTCTACAAATTGAAATCCATTTCACATCAGTCCATAGTTTTACTCGACATCTCCCATCCAACTAACTCCATGGCTTCGTAAAAATTTTTCCTGATGCACAGAATGAATCGGGAGAAGCAACAGGACTATCGGTAAAATGTGCCACATAAATACATAACTGTCCATTGTGCTAATTGGCAAATAATAAAGCTATCTAAACTTGGATTACACAGTATCTATTCAGACCTTCAAAGTCTGGAGAGACGAACATTGCTACAAATAAAAATTTTACCACAGGGGGGGAAAGAAATTTTTCATACTGACAACTGCAAGCACAAGAACGAGTGATTTCATTACATAACATAAATGTACTGCTAAGATATGTGTTTTCTACAAATTAATATATTAATCCTTTCTGTGCTGCACATGTATACATCAGTTTTTACTACAACACAATATTTGTCAATGCATTCAGTTTTCCATATTAATTCTGTGTGTCTTGCTTTCACATATACTTCTTTTTATTTTGGTAAAGAAAGAATATAAATCTGTTGAAGCAGATATATCAAGCACAATCACTTTTCACCCCCTGCTGTATAAGGAGAAATCTACCTATTTTCGAAGATACATCAGTTGAGTACAAATGAAATGAATGTTTACAGATTTCCTGCACGAGTGAAAAAGAGACAAAAATGATCACACTGCATTTGCGTTGCTCTTCCGAGTTTTTCAAGGTAACGGAAAGAAATACTGCTACATATATTCTGGTACTACTGACCAGGATTAAAGATTTATACCAATATACATAAAATGTTGTCTCTCTCTATCGACGCAATCTTTCTCTACGGCCTCAAAAATTTCAAGTAGACTGTAAACTTATCAACCACTTCATACTCTCTCTGATAATTCACAGGTTAGTGCAAGGATGTGTAGAGTACTTTGGACCCCTCACTAGTCTTTTAAGGTGCTTTACACCAACATTAGTCTTCTGATACATTCATGGAGTACCGCATTTTCATTGACATGGCATGACTAAAAGAGGTGGTTTGATACTCAATCCCGGTTCTTCACACTCGTACCTCATACCTCAAAGCACCGCTTGCCTTCCAAATTGATCTGAAGTTTCACCGTTATCGTCATCACCTTCCGATATGGAGACATTCTCCCTGAAAGTCACTAGCAACATCCAGGCAACTGATCAAGCATTGTCTGAGGATGTCCTTAGTAAGGGGGACAGCCCAATATGGCACTGCATTGAACGTTTTGAACAAAGATGGGTATTCTAACCCTACTTGGACCACCCCACCCCTCCCCCACCCCCACCCCCCAAAAAACAACAACAACCTAACACAAAAATAACATCAGACGGAAAAGCAAACATACAAAATATCAATCCAATGTCTACAGAAATGATGCAGCATATACATAAAAGATATCTTTTTGTTTCCATTCCTACAGAAAATTAAATGGCTTAAAAACTGGGGAGAAGACAATAGCTGGGAGTCGGTACAATCTGATTGATTGATTGATTGATTGATTGATATATGCATAACGACACTATCAACACATTTAGTGTTATTTAAGTGTCAAACAATTTAGCTTAATCTAAGTTCATACACGGTTTTAACATGCACAGCAAAAATAATGGGCATCTGACAAGCTAATCCTAGGTCATAAAAGGTAAAAATTCAGCAAAGTTGGTCTGTACATGAAAAAAAGCGACACTGTATTATCTTGCGGATTTCATTTAAGTTTGAGAAACTTCAATCTATGGTCTAAAACCCTGCATTTTTAAGACAATAAATGTGTAGTTTTGAAGTTCATTCAAATGCTCCATTGATAGCTCATATCACACTTCTTTCTTCGCTGAATTTTCATTTTCCCTGTGCTGCCTCCACGTCCTTGAGAATCCCACTCTTTGACCAATACGATGGAGACAGTGCACAAGACCTGTACCTGTGAATAACCCTAAGTCGCACTAAGATCCTGTAAAACACAATATTTGAAATTTCCGCGAATTGGAGCCGATGGCCTTTTTCGCGGCATGAAATTTCCGCGAATTGGAGCCGATGGCCTTTTTCGCGGCATGAAAATTTGCGAGTTGCCTCAAACATTCAATGCATATAGTGTAGACAAGAACTTTCGTGTGCATTCTAATTTTGCGAATCCTGGCTCTCGCGAAATTCGCGAAATTAAAATGCATGCGAACATTCCTCGTTTTACAGTATTCAATGATGTGGTGCACATGAAACTCCACAGAGAATCTTGCTAAAAATGCACAATAATTTGTAATGTGTTGATTGACAATAGAATGCATGGGGACCATTTCATCTGAATTCAGGGTGACATCACCATACAGCCCCCTCCTTAGCTGACAGCAAGGCCAAGCTACAATGCACACAGGCAACTCCCCATCACCTGACCTTTAAAGGACAGAATCTATTACGAGCACTGCCTGGATGCTGTGGGGTGGTCTAACCAGCACAAACAGCATACTCTGAAAATCCAGAAAGGACATAAATTAAGGTCCTACTAAGTATCACGACCATCAGTCAAAACCTCCCCTCCAGCTATGCTTGAACCCACATTATCTTGGACTCAGAAGGTGGTCACTCCACCAGATTTCAGAGAAACATTCCCAACTTCTTGTGGCAATTTTCGAAGCTTTGTCTGAAGAGGAGCATGTAACTCAATGCTCTTCACTCTCCTCTGCTTGCTTCTATATCCATAAAAGTCGAAGATTTATTCCCAGAATGTGTGATGTATTACAGCACGGGTGTACTGAAATGAAACAAGTATCGGCTCAATCATACAGTATTTCACATTTTGGAAGGAAACAATACAATAAACATATGTACTCCAGAAACAAAATTCTTTGACATGAATAAATACACTTAAAATTCAGGCAATGCCATGAATGGACAAGGATGAGAACGAAAAGTCACACACTTGAGTATCAACAAGCTCAGATTGCCAGTGAGAAGAAACACTTTCATGATTATTATTTTTTTTTTTTTTTCCGGTTTACAGGGTAGAGCAAAACGAGCAAAATATATCAAGGTTCTGAGGGAACAGATTTACATGCCATACATTTCATGAAAGCATCTTTTTTTTTTTCCTTCAATGTTAGTGGCTGCAAATCACATTTGGCATCTTTTAGGTTTCAACTATTTCAACAACCATTTTCTTCCCCTTCCTTTGTAACATTTTCCATTCAAAGTTATTCAAAGTATGGCACAGGCCTGTCACATACATGCTACGTGTATCTGTGTTGATGCTGTAAAACCAGAAATTTTCATGTGCATGAAATTTTCATGAATTTTTGTGAGGAGGCAAGATTTGCAGAAGTAAAATGCATGCGAATTTGTTTTTCTACACCATGCATTGAATGCCAGTGGCAATTTGCAATAATTTCATGCCGCAAAAAAAGGCCATCGGCTCAAATTCGCAAAATTTTCATGCCGCAAATGTTTCTGGTTTTACAGTTCAGTATTCTTGGTACAATAATGGAGCTGCTCAGTCAAAAACATGTTTGTAGTGGCTCAAAATTTCTCTGTTTATGCTAGCAGCTACTCATGATCCACTTGTCTTTTAGCTGAAATGATATTTACATTTTGTCATTGTTACAAATCAGTACATGGAATTTTCTGTCACTACCGACTCGACACTTACATTGCCACAACTTAAAAAACATGTACACGATAGATGGGGAAAAAGTCAGAAATTGTAGAGCTGAAGTTTGTCAGTTTGACCAGAACAAGAGTTGAGACAATCCTTTGTATATATATATGTAGAAAAAGGTAACATTATTACAGTTTTAGTGCCAGAACATAAAAGAAATAAGATTTTTAGAATGGGAATTCAATGCATTTATTGAGACCTATGGTTAAGCAATTTGATATGTAGCGAATGGCTGAGCATCTGCTGAGGATCTTGCAGCATTCCTTCAACGTTATGCTGAATATATGACTCGAAAAGTTCTTGGGAGAGGGACGAATATGCCTCATAATTTATAACAGGCATGACTTCAGTTCAGAGGGGTGGCCCAAGACTGCCCCGTTCATACACAACTGGTGTAGTGATTTTTACTGCATGTGGCATGTGAATATGCAAATCTCCTTCCTTGACTGTCAAATAGATATCAAACAGATAGCTTCGTACTTGACATATTTCAACACCTTATTTCATGTGAAGAGCAAATGTGCACATGCTCACTGTTTTTGCGTGTGCACAAAACACTTAAAGGTACATGTGAACAGAAAATAAAAACTCAAACCTATTCATATTCTTTTCTCCAGAGGGAGGAAGTCACAAAAGGACAGATATGACATGTAAGTAGCAATACATATTGATGAGGTGCAGTGCTTCCTCTATGTATGCAAATGTGATTCTGAGCAGAATGTGTTAAAAATTGATATTCTAGTTTGTTTGCTTGCTTACTTTACTGCCACATAAAAATCTGTGAATTTAATATTTTTTCAAAACAAAGTAACATATTGCTGAACTATTGCAATGGCTAAAAAAAAAAAAAAAAATCAAAAACAAAACACAACCAATCGGACACTTTGAGACTTTGAATGCACGATCATGAAATCTGAATATTTCTACGCTTGAAAAAACAGAAGATGTCAATGGAGGCACGTCATGTGTCAGCTTCACTTCGCCAATTCTCTTGGCCGGTAGAATGTCGCGGATGTCTGGGATGATGATGATGATGATGCCGGCGATACACCTGCAGCCGAGACTACTTAACCTCTTTCTGCAAATGCTGGATGAACTCGTAGTATGACATGGAGCCCTCTGTGCGATCCTGGATGAGATTCCTCAGGAACAGGCCGCGCTGCTTGCTGTCGTCCCTGAAGAAAGGGTGAAGCATACTACAATCAGCCAAGCATCGTTTACTTTCTGTGCGTAACCTTTTGGCATCGCTTCTGCATCAAAATGACATTCTCATCTAACGAGTGTATTGGCGCTCTACTTCTAACACAATGATGATTTACCGAATCAATATTGTGCAGAACCACAGTGGAAGATTTATATATGGATATTCTTTTCACAGTGTACCATGAGACTGCCCATTCCTATACTCCCCCCCCCCCATTACTTTTGAAGTTGAGGACAGAATATTACAAAACTTGTAAAGTTTTGAAAAAGGGGAACCCATCGTCCTCACAACTCAAAAAAAAAAAAAAAAAAAAATCCATCACTCTTATCTGCATGGTCAAGCTAAAGTGATACATGTATACAATGTGAATACTGCCACAATCAAATTGACAGTCCCTTGTCATCTCCACTAACCTAATGACCAGGAGAGGTGCATGGTAGGGCCTCTTCTCAAGAAGCCAGCTAATGAAGGTCCTCATCCTATCCGACGTCGAGTTATCCAGCTCTGGAAGCTCCATCTAGAATGAAGAATTACAGGTTCCGATGACTAATTCATATCACAGCAGAAAAGGAAATATGAGCAAAATCTTGTCTGAGATCAAGGAAGGTTAATCTTCAAATGAAAACTGCCAATTTCTGTCAACCAGTGCCTTTAAAGTACAAATATGAAAACCACACAACTAATGTGACACAGTTGTTGACTCTTTCAGTTCAATTTAGTTCAATTCATTTCTCATTTTCTTCACAGAGCATATTATCTTTACCAAAAAAAACAAAAAAATTACAAATGATCCTGTATACACATTGACTGACTGTAAGATGAAAATTAGAGGTGACTTCATCTGCATAATCTTTGTGACTTTAATCTGCATGCATCAAAGACATAGACCTGTAAAAGAAATTTATAACAGCTAACTCACCATTCCTTCTGGTATGCTTGCAAAGTTTGGGACATCCAAGACGTCCTGGCAGAATTCAGGCGAGATGGTCTGACCGACAAAGAGGTACATGGCATCACCGCAGTCCATGAGGAATGCACCGTCCCTGCTGAGGTACTCAGACGACAGACCGATAAGACCCGGCTGGGGTATGGCTTGATCATTGATCAGCAGACCGCCCTATATATATTTTTTAAATCAAGGGAGAGGGTTGAATAGAAAGACTTTATGATAAGTTTCCAGATAATTCAGTACAAATATCAATATATGTTTGCTTTGAAATTACCACAGCATGACATTGAAACAAGGATTTGTTTTTCATTTGTACCACTGCAATGCCTTGTTATCTCATGGTACAGTTTTCACATGATGACTGTATACACAGTAAGGGATTTGAATGCACAAATAGTCACAAGCCTGATAAAGGATATTTCCCTGCTGGTGAATAATCAAAAGTTGCACTGATATGGACTAAAGAAACTAATAATTTGCATTTTTCATTTACAAAAGCAAAGTCCATTCCAGTTTAATGACACTTTACTATGCCAGAAATTCGAGCACAGATAATGGATAGAAAATGTCACTAAGACGAAGTTCACACACTCACATCAATGTCATTCTGTCTCAAAATGTGTAAATACCTTTTGTGAAAAAAAAGAAAGAAATTAATTTGACTTGTTTTCCTGTTGAGGGTAACATGTTTAACTAGTTACTCTGACAGGCATACTTTTTATAAAATGAACTACCCAAGAAATATACAAATGTAAACTCCACTTTCACTACAATCATATGACATTCTCTGAGATCACTTTACTTTCATTTAGACATTTGACAAACAGCAATATTCGCGTGAAGCTCTGCTCCAGAGGATCCCAAGAGGGCGCCTTACCTCATCGCTCAAGTTGTGCACTGGGTAGAGGTCGGGATGCACATGGAGCATGATGTAAAGGAGGGGCATGCACTTGAACATTTCCATGGCGAACACACGGCTGTCCAGCTTGGTGCTTGTGCCGAGGCGGAACGCCATCTGCAAAATCAGATCAAACATGCGACATGTAATCAAAATGTCTTCCTGAACTATCAAGTGGCAGAAAAAAAAAGTAATTTATTGCTACCTCAGTGTTGTCTTGCTACCACAGCTGAATTACATACATGGACAAATAATCTCTTGTGAATCATCTTTAACTGAAGAAAGTGAAGAAGAGAGGAGAAGTTTAAATCACTTCTGTATACTACAAACTTGCATTCCAGGGGATGCTTGCACTCAAGACATTGAAATTCCGTGGTTCTAACGAGAAATCAGGGAGATCATTTTGTGCTACATGTGTTTCAATAAACCTCCTGCATAAACAGGGAGATAATTGGGCAGCTCTGGCTCTTGTGGCAACAGAATCGTGCAGACGAGCCCACCGCACGTCACAAGTCTCTACTCACGTTCTTCAGCAGTGACAGGGTGTACAGCGGCAGGAGGCGGAGATTGGGCGGGCACATGAGGGCGCCCATGGCGTGGGAGTTGGCGAGGGTCGTCCGGTAGGCGGCCAGGGAGTCAATGCACACGTTGACCAGGGCATCTCTGGCATCCCCGAGATTGGACGTCTGGCACTTGTCCACCGCTAAAATGGGGGTTGGGAGGGAGGGGAAGATTTAGAGCAAAATATGCCACTACTGAATAGTCCATTTTTTTCTCTCTCTCTCTTGCATGTTTCCTACTCACGGCGTCACAAATACAATGTACTTCACTTTGTTGAAATGCCCTGAGTTTCCGATTACAAGTGGAAAACCCGCTTTTTCTATGATTCAATGCTGAAATGAAAACATAAAAATGACAGTCAACAAGATTAGAGCACAATCTATTGTCAACATGATGTAATTTCATTCTGGAAAAGGAAGTTTTCCTGAGGAAAAACAAGATAATATGTCATTTGTTTTCAGGAGGTATTCTCAGCGTTGAACCACATATCAACAAGAAATGGTGATTAAATGTGCCAATCATTGGTCAATACCACACAAGGGTAAACATATTCATCACACAACAAAAAGGTGAGGTTACATAACCCACCCATCCTAGACAGAAGCCCTGTGATGGCCTGGGGATCTGCTGATACAATGACATCTGTCAGCTGGTTGGCCACCGGCAGGCACATGGTGTGAACTCGGATCCGGCGTTCACCTAATGACAGAAAAACAACAAACAAACATTCACTTTGAACTGACAAACTTCAACGATGGGACTTGAAGCTTATAAAGTCATGGATATATTCACTGTTATGGCTATCATTGTCACTTTTCTCCCATTGTGTCAGAACCTCGGTCAAACCTCTCAGAAAACATTTAAACAGACACCAACCACTGACTAAATTGGGTCATTACACAAAGCATCATGACTTGAAGGTCTGCATGGATCGTTGACATGTGAATGAATTAACAACACCAATGATAAACTTGTTTCTTCATATGATGACAGAGAACTCATTTGAATTGTAAGGAACAATATCACACACGGGAATTATGATCATTTTCGTGATCACTATAACGTGAACTTATCATGTAGATTTTTGTTCATATACATGCACTGTTAATTTATGTATGATTTTAAAAAAAAAAATCAAATTGAACTGAAAGGCCAAGAATGAAAAATGGATCAGCTTCAATATGTACCCAGTATCCTGATTACTAATCCTGATAAAAACGGTACATTTTCTTTTCACTAAACAGACTATCATCCACTGTGCATACATAAACAATTTGTGATATACACTCTATGCATAAAATTTCCCAGCATGGATGTATCACTTTAATGGAACAGGTCAAGTGGTCAAGAGATCCTTGGTCAACTGAAGTGGCTGAATGACCAACCTTTGCTGCTTGTGTAGAGTAGTGCTGCCTGGAAGCAAGCCATGGAGGAGCTGTTGAGGTTGTCCTCTATGGCTACCTGCATGGCAAAGCCAGCGTCGGGGTTGATGTTCGGCAGGGAGAGCAGGTCCGTCGACCGCACAAAGAAGTTTCCGTGGAACGCATGGATGCTCATCCCTGATGGACGGTAGTGGGGAGAGAGACGATGCGAAACAAAAACAACGGTTTCAAATTTGGTATCAGAGCAATGTCAGAAGCATAAGTAAATTGCTCATATGAACTACGCAATTCGCGGCTGATCTGACTGTTGATTTACAATAGATTGTGGCTGTAGGTGGTATTCATTCCCCCATCTTCAACAAAACTCATTTGACATTTCAATGCTTTGCATCAAACAATAAACCACATCACTACCAAAGCAACTGACTGGAACCAATGTAGGACCTTTATTTTCCAAAGGTTTCATTTTCATGTTCACTGCCATATTTCAGGTGTTATGTTGTGAGAATCATATGAACAGGGACTTTATAATCAGTCCTTTTTAAGACAGCAGAATGATCAAATTTGCATGAAAGTGAATTGTATACACTTTACATCACCTTGAATTGCATCTGTTTTAGGGGAACCTATCTTATTTTCATGTTACAGGCACAGAACACAGCATGTGCAAAAAAAGTTTGCCCTTCATGTCAGCATATTCGAGTTCATGAAACACGGTGTCGACTGTAGGTAAATTTATCCTCGAGATAGATTGCAGCACAATATTTACTAATGGGCCAATTCCATCCTCTCCCACTAAGCAGCTTTCAGGCTGAAGCAAAGGTTTCAAAGAAGGACAACAAGGATAAGAGTCTCACCCTTTGTGCATCGTATCCTCATGACTGCCTCGAAGCCGATCTTTCTCGTCAGATACCTCCTGAAGTCAGACTCGAGTCTTTCCGCCTGCATTGGATTCTGCACGGTGTGGAACGCCGGGTAGTGGTTCAGGCAGCCCCCAGAAAACTTTGCTATGCCAGCTGCGTGTGGAAATTGAGGAAAAAGCAAAGGTCAATTCTTTCAGACTTTTGTGACACTAAATAATACCATACACATGACAAGCCTTCATGATGGGATAGCTCTGTAATGGGTCTCAAACATTATCTGCTGTAACTCTTCTGTATGCTACACAGTATTTCTTTCTTTCTTTCCTTTTTTTTTTTTTTTTTGAAGAGAGTCTTTTGGTCACAACCATTTGCACACTTTCCACCTCATCAGCAAATTAACTTCAGAAGAGACATTTCACATCCACAATATTCAGTTAATATTAATGAATTCATATAATTTCATCTTGTTGCTTCTATTTCAAACAACACAGATGGTATGCCACTTATTTATTTGTCTTTTATTTGCACTAAATTACATTCCATAATTTTTATCTATGTACTATACAAATGTCTTTCCATTCTATCACTTTCACAAACATGTTTCTGAGGTGCTCAGCATGAAATTTTTAAGTATGCAAAAAGTAGGACATCAATACAGTAATCACTTCATGGAATAGGATGCAATATTGTCATGTCTCACTGAGTGAAAAAAAAAAGCAAACCAAAAACATTAAAACTCGTGACAGACATACCAAGAGTTGCAATGTCCATGTACTGTGCGCCCAATACAAACAAGTCTGCTGCCACCTGGTGTCCAGAGTACTCCAGGGCCGTTCTCTTGTAGAAGTCAGTGGCGGGACCAAGGTTTGGCACACTCTAAGATGATGGATTCAAGCAAACACGATCAAAGATAAGAACATTACAATTTTTTAGCTCACACATGTCTATCAATGTACAAAAAATTTGCAAGACATAGACTGTCCTTCTGCGCAGATATTTCACTAAAATTCCACAAGTCAAAGCTGGCATAGTGCACAAAAAGTCTTTTGAGGATCATCAGCTTTGAAGTAATGTCACTCAGATTAACAACCCTAAAATACATAACATTATAACTTAACCTTTTCAAAACAAAGACTGTAAAACTGAAGATATATTCATCTTTATAATATACTGAAAGTTCAATGAATAACTAGTGTAAAATGTAAGCATTGGATAATACTTTGAAGAAATAAATGATACCACAATTGCCCCCTCTCCATCCTAAATAATTATACACAATCATATGTTTAGGACTCAGTTATTAGTTGGAAATAACTACAAATGGGCAAGAGAGTTGTAGCTACCTTTGCTGTGGCTCTTTGATTGGGATCCTCTCGCGACTTGAGGGCGCCCACACCAACAGAGGGTAACGTACACTGAAATATCGTGACTCGACCTCCAGTTGGACTCTGTTGGAAAAAGAAACAATTTTACAATAGAAGAGAGAGAAAGAGACTAAAGGTGCGTTCGAGCGCTCTCCTAACGTAAACTGTACCGTTACGTACCCACACCAGAGGAGCGTTCAAACACTCCTGAAGTGTACCTTACCGAACTGAATCAAGCCAAAAGTGTACCACTTCCCGATGTGCTAAAAATGGGTACCAAAAGTGTACCAAAAGTTTGCATGTGAAGGATGCGCGTAACATGCACATACATCATAATGCAAAGAGTTCATTCTCTTCGTTTAGGATATCTGTAAGTAGTTTAAGCACACCAGGTGAATGACCCCATTGCTACAAAATGCATGATACTTCCTCTAAAAATAACTCATGATGAAAGCTTTCTCGACAGAGCGCTCAAATGCTCCAAATCTGGCACAGTTCAGAACAGTATGCTTTGGTTCGCTTTAGAGTGCTTGAACGCACCCTAGGGCTGTCAGAAGAGAAAGAGACTGAAACAACTACAACACTTGTGCAAACTGAGGAGCTGATGTTGTGGCTAAGTGGAAAAGACCATGGACTATCAATCACTATTTTCCTGGTTGGAGTGCACTGGCTGTGACAGTTATATATGCCCCACGGCAAGACAATTTACTGTCACTGCCCAACCCTTCTGAAGGGACCTTAATCTCTCAGTCTTGTGGTTGCTTGCTTAAAAGCTTTCAATGCTTCCTTAGTGGTCACACCAACACATATCAATGCAACCAACCAAAGAAAAAATGAATATATAAATAAATGCGGCTAAATCATTAGGGAACCTCAAAGCTCAGTCTGAAGAGAATGCGCCTTGATGTGACAAACCTGAACATCAATCACCATTGGCAGGCAAAGTCTTGTTTACCATGTCACTTTTGATCATTGAATTTCTTGCTCATATTCAAAGACACAGTTATGCTGTGAAGATGTCACAGTACAGGCACCTTGACATCTCGACAAGCTTTCAAATATTGGCAATTAAATGGCAAATTGAATAACACTTGAAATAGTCCAGCTTTATCTTCAGCTCTGTACAGTCCTATCAAGTTAACTTATTATTTCCCTGCTGATTTGTAGTTTTGAATTTGATATTTATATTCATAATTGGTCATTCTTTCCTTTTAGTGATGAAAGCGAGAGCTACAGGTGATGACTTTTAAAAAAAAACGGTAGTGGAAACAAGACATACCATGAGTTTGAGAGCAGCTTGTAAGGCTGGTCCCAGTGCCGTCTGCGTATTCTTGTTGTCCACAAACATGGCCGGCAGTTGATTGAGGAGCTCACATATTAACTGTAGGAGAGGGATGTAACATACAAAAAGAAAATGAAAGAAAGCTTGAATTTATGTCTCTGAGATATCTAAAAGTGAAAAAGCCGAGACTCCATGAGTTCAAAAATGTCCTAATTAAAGACTGTTCATTTTTCTTTTAATCTCCTGGTGAGCTCTTCTCTACACTTTATACATATGCATATGTCACTTCAAAACGCACAAGAGAAACACTGTATCAGTAAAGCATGTCACTAGGACTTTTTTCTCTCTCTTAATGGAATGTTTGGGCTTGGTGGTTCTCAGTTTCACTTCTGAGTTGGAGTCAACATTATACAAAATAGAGAAGATGAAAATGGCTGCCTTTTAAAAACATTTCTTTAGGTGCAGAATTTGCACATACAATCTTCATAAATATTATATTGTATTTTCTCAAACTGAAAAAAACAAAACAAAACAAAGATGTATATGCATACAATGGGAGGTATATTAATCCTTCCTTATCCAAATATGGGTGCACGCACAGACTTCTTGACTTACCTCTTTTGATTCATGAACATTGACCAAGAGATCACTCGGGCAAGGCAGGAAAACATCTGAGAAAGAAAAACCATAGAAGAATCAAAATATTTTGCTACCATCTGTCATACAATCTAAGGGGGTTTCTGTTCTGATTCTGCAGAATACACACAACAGAGAATCAAACTCATCGTAATGGACTAACAATAGTCATCATAAAACTGAGCTTGTCACTCATAAGCATGTCAAATACAATCCAACTTTGGTCTGATTCCTGGCAACCTACTCAAATCTTATAAAGCTGTGGAGCTGTGAATATGCACAAATTACCTGCCACTAGTAAGTATGCATTCCCTTGGAATAAACCACTGGCTTTACAACTTTTATTGTCTCACTAACATGAGGTCCTAGTCATGACATTGGACATTAATTAAACACTCCATCATCCTTCAACACAAAAAGATCAATGCACTTGAAATTCCTAAAAGCATTGTAAGTAATTTATTGTTTGCTCCATACATGTGAAAAGAACAGAAATGAAAAAAAAATAAATAAATGGACAAAGTAATCATGTATTAGTAGACATGAAAGAGTAGTAGGAAGTTGTATGTCATACAGATTTCAATGTGTGCACAGTATGGCTAGAATACTTCTAAGTGATTTTGAACAATGAAACGAAAAATTCATAGTTGCAACCGATTGACAACTTCCCCTTAATCGACATGAATAAACACTAATCATTCAGTGTTGGAAGTAGTAGTCATGATAATCTGCGCTTGTTTACATCAATGAAGGGCAATTTGACAATCAGTTGCAATAAGCCCAACTCCACACAAGAATTCATGAATTTGAAGAATCATAGTGATCACTGTGCGTGCATAAGTAGGCCGCCAACTGCGGAACATACCGTCCACATCCGAAACGACCATCATCTGCGGCCGGGTGGCGCCCTCCGGCAGGCTGTAGAAGTGCAGCGTGCTGTCGAACGTGATAAAGCCGATCATGGTGCGGGCATCGCCGGGCATCTTCTCCATGTACTCTAGGAGCGTCTGGCAGATGACCGACAGGTAGCCGGACTCCACCGCGCTGAAGGAGACATCCAGGAGGAAGAGATAGACAGCTGGCTGGGGCGGCCGCAGCTGAAAAACAAGAATGCACATATTCCCATTTATACGCAGCGTATTCACTGATATTTCAAATTTGCATGATGATCACCTCTTCATCAAATCTTTCGTTGTGATTTTAAATTTGTGACTTCTGGGCCCTGTTGCATAAGAAAATGCAGTCAACCTTTAGTCACATATCAGCCGATCACAACTGAGTATTCAGAGACATATGTTTGATCTCAATTTTAATGCAACAAGGAACTGGAATTTCAAAGCCACACTGATTAAAAAAACAAACAAACAAACAACAAAACAATACTACTTCAATCAACATGACCTTTAGCCAGACGAGATAATACTTGTACTTCAACACTTGTAGTGTTGTATACAGTTCTTAAAGCAAAGAATCACAATTGTGTTACACTTGTCTCCACTAGAAGCCCTGATAACATTATGATGGGCAAAAAGTGGACAAAAATACATCCCGTACATTGATTCCTACCAAAAACAGCTGGAAAAAAATAGAAATCATTCTGGAGTGATGCAACTCCAGAGCAAATCAGACAGTGCATCAATTTGAAGAAAAAAAAAACACACAAACAATATAAAATCTCTCCTCTAACTTGTGCAAAACAAACACAGACAAATAAAAATCTCCTTTCATTCTGTTTGGTAGGTAGCTGCATTCAGGGTATTGGCCACAAGCTTGCGGACATATGTAGTCTGAAGATGAAAGTCTCACCATGTACTCTGAAGGTGCGATGAACTCTATTGTTGAGGATTTGATTTCAGGCCTCCTCTGCGGTTCTCCGTACGTCTTCGTGACAGGGTCAAAGGTGAACTCTTCGGGTACTGCCAGAAAGAAAAGAATCAATCCAAGGAGCTTAAATGAAAATCCACCTGTTCAAGGTTCAAGGAGGGTAGCTCCCTTTATGCAAGCCAATCTAAAAGCTTGGAAATTTAACTTTTTCACAACTATGGGGCCAGGGTATAAGTCGTGTCAAAAGTTTCATACAAGTTTCCTCTTGTTACAATGGATTAATTTTTTCCCATCATCCATCTCTACTTATTAACCTAGTATGCAAAGTCTGCATCAATACGTCAAATGGTACTCTCTCATTTGCCTGTCTTCTAACATTTTAATCCTTTCTTCATGAGATGAGCATGTTAGGCTTGGCTTTCCTAATGGGTTAAAATAGTGTACCTAGTACTCCTGTATTATGTGTCAGTATCTTTCAATAACGTGTAATGATTTTTTATGAATTAACTGGCATCTACATATTGTATAAATTGAACAGGTAAAAAAATGAACCTGGGAAAAGAGTCAATGAAGATGGATAGATCAATTGGCAGCTCCATACCTATTCTTGTGTAGCCCAAAAATATTGGTCAGTATGACTGGACGCTTACATTTTCCTTTTTCTGCCCCTCACCCACACAGCGCAAGTGTATCAAAGCTAGCCATGAAATTATAACATTGCTCTATTTCGATACATATGAGCAATTTTTTATTAAATTCATGATTTTGCACATGAAGAGGTACAGTCAACAGAAGAAAAAAAAAATTGCTTGGAAGCCCCCACTTGGGGCAAAAGAACATTGAGATGTCTACTCACAGTCGTTGACCCTGAAGCAGAGATTGCAGCGCCACCGCCGGTTGTCGATGAAGGCGACAAACGGGTTGATGTAGGTGCGACAAGATCTGCAACGGACTATCACACTGGACTGGATTACTGGTAAGTGCTGCGTGGGAAAAGATTCACATGTACTAATGGTGACAACTGGGCTTTATCAAACATTTCATTAGTAATGCCATTCTAGCAAAGCGTGCCTCAAGCACATAAAAGTGTATGTCTCACTCTGTTTATATCATCCGAGTCCTTAAACGACAGAGTCGTGAAAAAGACTGGGATTTCCTAAAATGCGTTTCTTGCAAACTGGCACGACTGGCTTGAGAAGGAGGCACTATGCTCAATAGATTTTTGGGCAGTTTACCATCAAATAATACTCTAATTCTGTTCAATTATTCAGTCTAATTGTAAGATAGTTGATAGGTGATCAAAATACTTAATGAAAAAAATAGTTGTGAGAGTTAATTCTAAATTATCTGAAAACCCGAGTAAATGATAAACAGTATCATGCCACAGTTATCAGACTGCACTATGGAGAGTTTGCACTTACTGAGAGGTCCCTGAACGGGTGAATGATGAGGCCGAAAGGAAGTCTGGATTTCTGAAGCAGTGACTGAGATTCTGGGATGGCATTCAAGGTGCACCGAAATACACTGAAGAGAGAGAATATAATATGTATTTAGGAGTGACAAAACAGGTAAAAGATGTATTTACAAACTTAATATCAACAAGCACCTAACAAAATCAGCAAGTGGTTTGAAGTGACAGAACATATGCAATTCATTAAACCAAAAGATATGCAATGTACAATGTAAGAGCAATTTGCATAGATTCGTCAGCTGATTCCGACATGACACTGATGCAATGTAACCATCAATTTTAAAGTAATTCCACTTCAGGTTTATTCCACATTCCATTTTCAATACAGTATAACAAAATCTAAAATTACAAGATTTCCCCAAACAAATTTGCAGCTAAACTCTTGTTGACAAATATCGATCTTGCCATGTAAGATGAGGAGAGACTGACACTCGGGAAATATGAGTGTCCTGCCAGATTTGGAACAGTTGTTTAAAGGCATAATTTACCATTTGCAGATGAAACAAAAACCCAACATTAGTGCTTTAAAATAGTTCTAAAATGAGAGTTAGGGATAGAAACAACCACTGTAAAAATTTGAATCCGTATAATCGATGTTAAGTATTGTTAAATACACAAAATGTGAACAATAGTTATAATAAGAATGCTTTCAGACTAAACCGTATACAGTTATGGTTTATTGAGAAAAATGCTGATATCTCCTCATATTTTAGGCTTTATTGCAAAAATTTTATGTGGTAGGATGTTTTGTGGTACAACAGACCTACACATATGCATCAAATGTGATATCTTGAACATTTTTGAAATCACTGCTCCCAAAGGTAAACTGGACCTTTAAATGAAACAAGGGGTAACTCCCATTCCAATGTCATCTTTCCCCAGACATGGTGAAATCCCCTACGTAAAATTTCTACTGTCAAATATCAATCATCCCCTCTATCCAGTAAAAGGTAAAGGGTACAACAAGTCGTCGCTCTCCTGAGCATTTGGCATCTTAGAGATACATAACTAGGTTTTGTGGCCCCAACCATGAAGTGTATGTCCCCTACCCCTTCCCCTTGCCCCTACCTCCCCCCCCCCCCCCCCATCTCCAAGCAGACCAACATCTCCCTTCCCCTCACCTCCCCCATCTTCCCTAGTCCTTTTTACTCACTCTGGACTGACTTGGAGCTTCTGGTAGTCTGGGTGGAGCTTGGCTTTGGGAGGCTTGAACTCCTTGGCCTGCACTATGTGCCTCTCCTGAAGCAGGTTGAACGGCCGTGTCTCTTGAAGCCGCAGGTTGTTCATTCCTGCATTGATGTCATTCATTGATGTCTTTTAAAAAAACAAAAAACAAAACAAATAATATACACATAAGTACTCCATGGATTTCTAAGCTACACATTTTGTATGCCTAATCCACTAGTCTTCTCATCTACCTACTTATTCATAAATCAATCTTTCTATCCATCAAATTTTCTCATGGAATGTCCTTTATCTGTCTATTCATTCATTTATTTATTTTTTTTGACTCAGTATCAACATTCAGTAAGAACAGTGACAAAAACAATGGATACTGCACACACACACACACACACAAAATACTTTTTGAGATTAAAGATTAGTAGTCTGCAGAGTTAGTTGACAATGCATACACAAAGAGAACTTGGGTCAGTGAGCTCTTGGGTGAGTTATAATAGCTCCTTAAAGTTTCAGTTGCAACCATTGTTGATGTATATGCCTGTTTCCCTAGGAGGACATGCATAAGAAACCTAAATGTGCTAAAGCAAAATAGATACATCTATGCTCTTTTTATTTTATTTTATTTTTATTTTTTTAATGTCTCATTGATAATAACATCATCATAGCCAGAGGCCGAATTGTGACAATTTATATAAAATAAATAAAAACAAAATACACACTCCAATAGCTCATTAAAAAAAAAAAATCCAAGTATACATTAACCCTTAGATTACACTGACATGTCTATTGCAAACTTCTAAGTATATTGATTGAAAGCACTCTTACACCTGGAAAAAAAAAAACAAGAAAAAAAAAAACAATGGCACTTACTACATACAATAGGGCAAACATCACATCTACTAAAATCATCAAAAAATATTCATAATTTAAAAGACATTTTTACCATCTCCATAATAACCAAGGTTCATTCACTGCCTCCGTGATGTAACAGGGGTCAAACATGGCATATCATCTGTTTAGGTACATCTTTACACAGTTCAATAACATGTTTGTTAGCTCAAAACCATGACCATGCTCTATCATCACACATACTGTAAAAGTGGATATTTTCGCGCGACTAATTTTTCGCGCTAGGCCGGGTCAGAAGAGTTTCGCATGTTTTTAATTCCGCGGAATCAAGATATCACGCACAGGAACGTATGGCAAGCAAAAATATTCGCGTGTTTTTATTTTCGCGCTAGTTTCTGGTTGCGCGAAATGCGCGAAAATTTCAACACCGCGAAAATTTCCACTTTTACAGTAAATTACTAATAAAAACAAACTGTTAGTACAGTAACTGAAACAACAAGGCAGACATGCATCAACAAAAAACAAACAAATACACAGTTAGATTAGTGGTTTTAATGATAGCCAGACACTTCTCTGTTAATGTTTCAATTCAGCTTATTCATCAAAAAGCGTTCTACACGCCAACACAATGTTAAAGCACACACAGCTACTAACAACCACACAAGTTGCGATACAAAACCAAAACATCCATTGTAACCAGACTGCCGAAGCGCCAAATCATATTGCACAAAAGGGTCAAAGTTGAACGAAAACCAAGCACATGCACAACATCCATGCACTTCATGCAAACGGACTCACTGCCTCCTTCTTTATCGCATCATTCGGCACCTCGTTCATCGGGCCACCCCTGGAACCCACCTGCGAGGGTTGGAATGGCCCTGGCTGCTGTGCCATGCCAGTGGGTGGCTGGGCCATTCCACTATTCGGCTGGGGAGGTGCAGTTCCCATGTAACCTGGTTGCTGGGGATACTGTCTTCTCCCTGAAAAAATATTCAATTTACAAAGTCCATTCCATGATATAACATCCCATACATTGTGTTGTACAAATTACATCATCACTGATTTTCACTGAAATATTTCACTTGAGTCAATACTACTTTTACATCTATAAAACCATTTGATAGGATCAACCAATACCAAGACTAAATACATCTATGACAGCTAATGACAAAAAGAAAATCATTTTTAGATACAGAATGTATTCATCACCATTAGTCTTTTCCATCCCCCCCCCCTTTCAACATTCAACATTATACTCATGCTCATAAGATCTTGTTAACCCTATATGCACTCCCACAGCCTAGCGACAATCTACCATGTGCAGGGAAGCGCGTTAACGACAATTTGCCATATGAATGATGAAATACAAGAGTATCATTCTCCCCTGCTCAAGTCCAGTAAATGTTTGACAAGATTCTTCGCAACAGATTCAGCTAAAAAGCTGTGTTCCCACAAAATTCCTTTTGGGTCTTCTACATGACACACTATGAAATGTAAAACAACTTAAACAGAGAGAGAACCAAGATATCAACACGAGACTCCAATAGCAAGCATTGCTACACAATGTACTGTCTTGCAAATATTGGTAAATTTCACTGTGTATAACCGACTGTAGTCAAAATTCTCACTCACTAGATACGTTAATATATCCTTGATTCTACTGAAATTTCATTTAAAATGTGGTGATGTACCCTAAGAAATACAGTACCTCCTTCGTGATTAATGAGACTTATTATACACCTACCTGTCATGCCACCAGCCCTAGATATATCTTGTCCCGTTGGTGGGCCTGTCGGGGGACCCATGGGAGGCCCAGTTGGAGGGCCCGTAGGAGGGCCGCCCATAGGAGGCCCACCCATAGGGGGCCCGCCCATCGGTGGTCCACCCATGGGAGGGGGACCCGTGGGAGGGGGGCCTCCAACAGCAGGGGGCGCATGTCCACCAGGAGGAGGGGGTCCCAGGTACTGACCGCTGGCATGGGTGGGTGGCCCTGTGTAGGTGTTGGAATGGCCAAACTGGCCATGCTGGAGGAACTCACCGGCTGGAGGTGGACCTGAAGAAGAAGTTGCAGGGTAACTTATGAGTTCCTCATTCAAAAGGCAATAGAAAGAACACAACGTCTCAATTACTTGTTTAGAGGGATTGCATAGTTTTGGTTGAGACCTAATTTCAGGTTTCTAACATTTTTTGGTGAGATAATGAAAAACCTCTAATAAAATGTAAAAGAGAATGTTATTCCAAGAGAAATTCAACGTTCATTCGATGAAAATTGGTTTTGAAATAGCCAAGATATCCAAAATAGAGCGATCCAAATAAAAGGTGGAACCCACTTTTTATCACAATTGCTTTGATTTACTTTGTTTTTGGATGTCTAAGCCATTCCAAAACCGATTTTCATCAAATAAACTTTGAATTCCTATTAGAATGGTATACTCTGTACTACTGGTATTTCATAAGTGAATCCTTGGTACCTTGCAAAAAGTTAAAAGCCCAATTCTCATCTCCACCAATACTATACCATCCCTTTAATGATGATAGTTTGTTATATCATAACTCAATCATTGGCAACCATCTGCTCTTTGTTTACTGTAAAAGTGGATATTTTCGCGTGAGTAATTTTTAACACTCGGCCGGGTAAGATGAATTTCACATGTTTTTAATTCATTAAGTAGAAAAATGAGCAAAGGAAATGGAATTCCATCGGAATTCGAACCCGAGACCTCCAGATTGCTAGCCCGGTGCTCTACCGACTAAGCTTTAGAAAGCCCTAGTACAGTGTTTGTCCAAGAAACCCTTAATTCCGCAGAATCAGGACATTAACTACTGGAATATATGGCAGGCAAAATTATTCGCGGGCTTCTATTTTCGCGCTAGCTTCTGGTTTCGCGAAGTACACAAAAATTTCAACACAATGAAAATTTCCACTTATAAATGCTCTGTATTCATACTCTGTAAATCTGTTCTAATATTCCCCAGAAGAAGAGAAAATCTAATTCCCTGTCTTTGCAATCAATGTCCACACATTCATTTAAATTCAGTCAAATACAGATAACACATGCCTCACAAGAGGCATCAACAATACTGTAAATGTGGATACTTTTGCGTGAGTAATTTTTTTTTTTGCGCTCGGCCAGGTAAGATGAGTTTTGAATGTCTTTTAATTCTGCGGAATTATGAACTATTGGAACATACGGCAAACAAAAATTTTTAACATGTTTTTATTCTTGTGCTAATTTCTGGTTGTGCAAAATGTGTGAAATTTTCACTTTTACAGTACACAATTATAACCCAAGGAACACATCTGTCTACCTTGTGAATTAGGGAAATATGGTATGCCGCCCTCTAGGCTGTCATATTGCTGGGATGGGATGGGGGACGGGGCGGCAGATGAACGAGCCGACGGAGGACCTGAAGAAGAAATAGAAACGTGAAATGATGAATGGAATAGAGTGAGGACTAAATGTCCACACCAGCAATCAATGCTCTCAAGTTGGTGAACCTTTGCATGACTTTGTGCAAAAGCACCAGCAGGGAGGTGCTCCCTGGCACCAGCTACATGTACCTGCAAACAGCCGTACTGCAGGTCTAGTAAGTTGAATGAATTAACTCGTTTGGAAACATTGATAAAGCAATTCTGAATGTATGACCAAAACACGGTATATAGTTTGCGCATCATTTTGAACCCCTCCCCCTACAAAAAACAACAACGAATACATTTCCTTCTCAACATGATGCCTGCATGTAAGATTCAGAGTTACTATGAAATATCTGCAAGATGAAGTCAACATTTTCATCCTACAGGAAATGCTGCCAAACCTTAGCGAGGAGTCAGTTACCAAAGGTCATTTTGAAAGGAACAGGCAGGGTTTCCTTGAGAAATAGTTGACAGCAGAAATTCCCACATAATCTGGACCTCAAACTGGTAGCAAAGCTGAAATGCAGTAAATTGTGAAATACTGCTAGGGACCCTTGATTCCTAGAAAGTACTAACATGTAAATTGATGTGCAAATTTCAATGGGTCAGTATGATTACTCTTTTCTCTTACATGGATTCATTTCTGTATGTAATACTTGATGTATGTATTTTTTTTTTTCTAAGGTGTTATTTTTTTTGGGGGGGAGGGAGGGGGGCTGGGTTGTTCAGCTTTGTTCACATCAAAAGCTGCTTTCAATATATTTATTTCCTTTCTTTACAGCTTTGCAGGTATTGTTTTCTGCAATATTCACTGAAGAATACATGGGCCATAAACATGAAAAAGAAATCATAACAGGAGAGTTCACTGTTTACTTGAAACCATCAAATTTTGAGAGTCAGTTTGAGGGAAAATTGTACATATAGGCGATTTTGATTTTCAGTTGCTAGGTAGGTAGAAATGTGGATGACAACAATCACATTTTATGAAATACGAAAATTGTTGCAAAAGACAGGATGTGAAAGAGAGCTACCACCTTTTGAAGCAAATAACATTCAAACTAGCTAATCTTGAGGAAAGTGCAACATTGGCTGCGTTTATCTAAAACTTTTCTGAGGCAGAATCATGATCTTAAACGCGTTTGAGGCATTTTCAAGGGTTAGATAAATGCAACCGTGTTTTCAAACGCGTTTAGAAATGCCGTTTTGGAACGCCTTTCAAAGGGCGTTTTGAAACAAGTTTGAGACCACGATTGCCGTTCTGTGAGTAGATAAACGCAATGCCGTTTTGAAACGTGTTTATATCTCAAGGTCAAATCCCAGCTGTTTCCAGTTGTGCTCTCTACCCATTATTTGTGTGCGACTGAGGAGGCACGTTTGGTGGGTATGCAGTTGACCTTTACTTCCCGGGTCAAACAGCGCAAAGCAGCTGCGCAGTGACACCACTCGAATCACGATTGTATGATGGTTAGATAAACGCAGCTCCCCGTGAATCGCGTTTCAAACCACGTTTGCGAACACCGTTCCAAACGCGTTTAGAAACGTGATTCTCTCTCTCAAGTTAGATAAACGCAGCCTTTGATACCCGACGTTCCATTCTAAGAAGCAAATAACCACACCACAAGTCACTGACTGACACCGCAAAACTATATGATTTGTTATCAACACTCATCATCTTTGTGAGTAAGTTCAGAGTGAGGATGACACAACAACCATGGGTACTGATGACTTATGATAAGAAGGAAACAGGAAGCCCACATAGAGACTAAGAGAAAGTTACAATACATGTGATATGCATGGAAATCAAGACACAGCAATAACCGTCACGACACAGATAACAAACAGGGAATGGTACAACAAATAAGAACTTCTGTGGGTTCTTCTAAGTGACGATGTTAAGCCATCATCAAATATCTTGCAGAGTTCAAGCAAGTACTGTATAAGTAAAAGCTGTACTTCCATACCCTGCGTGCATGATGCATGACGGGGATACGTGTATGAGACAAATTTAAGATGTAAAACTGAAGAATGAGAGAAAGTGGGGATTATGAAACACACCCCATGAAAACTGAAACAGCTAAACCAACCCAGATCATATGTCCAGTTGTATCTAGCTCTCTCCTATGTTAGACTGCTACAGATACAACTGTAGGATGATAATGTCAGTTTAGAAATACAGACGCATGTTGGCCCAGACTACGAAGCAGGAAAAGACCTCTACAATGTACGTTTTAATAGCTGCAGGCATGATGTGACAATAATTTACAAGGCCTCGAGAGAAGCATGCTATGGTCCAAAGGTAGGACGTTCAGATGTGGAATGTCAACACTTTTGTCAAATTTGTTAATTGAACCTTACACCTTTATGATCAATTGTACAAATATGCATTGCACCACTCTCTTCCCCTTTTAGTACCAATCTCACTTTTAATTGTCTGCAAAATATGATTTTGCCGGAAGGGAACTGAGCAACGCAATCTTAATATCCCACATGCATACTACAATGTGCATAGTTTGTTTCAATCTTGCTTTTATCATAAGAGAATTTGTCCCACAGAGTGTATAATTTAGAAGGCGTATTCCTGCAATGTGGGAGGTAAATACATTTGCTGCAAGCTCCTCCGTCTAACCACCACAGAAAGGTTGTTCACATGTTGCTATATGTGTCCTTGTACTTAAACTTTGGCCCATGGATTTGCATGTTTACATGTACAGCATGATAAGAATCCAGATTTATCCTCAGTGTACATGTACTGTATAATCACTTGAGAAGCAAAAAGTATTTGCCAAGCAGCAGCAGTGCTACACCACTCATTTCAACTCTTCATCATACACTTGGGCATTTTCAATCCCATACACCATTTTTTTTTTTTTTTGGATAAAAAACAAACAGATATTGTAACTTACAATCTGACAAGAAGGTAGAATTTTTCAACAGATACTAACTATGGGAGTCTGTATTATAAAAGACATTCTACTGCACAAAGTTTCTATACAGTGGTCAAAACATACAATGATAATATTTATAATAATAATAATAATAATTTTAATTTACAGAAACATTGTATGTTTTCCTAAACTGCAATTTACAGGACTACTCTTAGCTCAGGTCAAAACCAGAATAAATCATGAACTTGTCGGAAAGCACCCATATTTGAACTTCACCGGCATTTTTAGGAATGTACCTGTGGTGTGAATTTGGTTTGAGTTTGATGGTCATGGCTCAAAACCGTAGAAAGTTTAAGAGTGAGTACACGAAATTGTTGACACTAACAATGCCAGCGACGACTCAAGAGTGACACCTACATGTACAGTATGCCTCGCTTCTGCAGCGGGGTGAGAAAAATTACTATGCGACGCATCTTTTTCTTCCAAATGAAATATCATGAATCTGCACTTGGTTAAACATATCAACATTTACAAAACTATGTGACATCTACCAGAAATCTGGCAATGCAATGCAAAATCAATGTCAATAAAGCATTGGATAGATTTGAAGAAATATACAAATGTATGATATTCAGCTGAGGAAAAAAAAAAATAATAATACCATCCACCATTGCTGAAATAAAAATTCTTAGGTTCACACACAAAGACAACAAAATCTGAATGTACATGTACAATGTACATTATGTGTACATGAAAATGTTGTATGTGTACACTGTATAGTATGTTCGCATTAACTTATTTTGTATATTTTTTTACAACACACTGATATTGAACAATTTAGTACTGGTATTGGTCCTGCTGATTTAGATGTAGATGTAGGTCAAGGAGTCCCAATCACTTTGTCAGGTAGACCAGAAGAAAATAAGGTGAATATTGTTTCAGGGATGCCACATCAGTTCGCGGTCATGAGCTTTAGCATTTGTGGGCTGTAAATAGTGCTACAATCTGATTGCACACTAAATAATATCTTGGCTTATTCTGATAAAAAACAATATTTTCTTGAAAGGTTTGCTTTTCCTGGAGACTGGAAATCATTCTACATTTGTATTTATTTATTTATTTATTTATTTATCTATTTATTTAATTTTTGTCTGTATTTTGGGGTCTTATTGGAAAGGATCAGTAAAAGTTTGTAAGGCATGTGAGCTGAGAATGACCCAGGGCGTGAGACTTGGTAGGTCTACCATTTTACACTCGCGTAAATACTGTACTCAATCTGAAATACACTGATGCCTCTATCATGATTACCAGTAGAAAGCTAATGCTTCAAGGGATCGTACAGTTTTGGTTGAGACCTAATTTCAGGTTTCTAACATTTTTTGGTGAGATAATGAGAAACCTCTTATGAAATATGAAAGAGCATGTAATTCTATGAGGAATTCAACGTTTATTTGATGAAAATTGGTTTTGAAATGGCTGAGATATCCAAAAAAGACAATTCTAATAAAGTGTGGGACCCACACTTTATTACGATCGCTTTGTTTTACTTTGTTTTTGGATGTTTCAGTCATTCCAAACCCGATTTTCATCAAATAAACTTTGTATTCCTCTTAAAATGGTATGCTCTGTACTATATCATAAGTGTTTTCTTGGTATCTCGCAAAAAGTCAAAAGCCCAATTCTCATCTCCACCAATACTGTACCATCCCTTTCAACAGTGGGTACTACTTTGTACACTTGAAGGAGTTTTTCTTGGTTTGCTTTTCATTTGCTCTTTAGAAGTTTTTGCTAGGATAGAGTTGACGCAGAGGACTGGTAGTTTGAAGTGCCAGCTTAGGCACAGTCCACTGGGCCGCAATTGGAAAGTTTTCTCATGCTTGGCAGACTCAATCTGGATCTCACGGCACAATTTCCAAGTGAACTTGCTATTTGACTCACAAGAGTAACAGAACTTTGTCACAGGGTGCCTTACAGTAACCTTTCTCAGTACCAACTCTGGACTCTAAAGTGTGCCCATTTTGATGAGGCAAACACATAAGTATTGAATGTGCATTATTGTGCCAATATGTGGAACTTGTTCATGTACAAAGGTAGACGGGCAATGCATGACTTGGCACGAGTGACTACAGTTCAGATGCAAACATAACAAGCCCAGGCTATGTCAAGGAGGATTGTGTCCCTGGCTGGGTCACACACCCTCTAGTCTACATCCAATCAGACCTTGATTTATAGAATGGCTTTTACGACCACAAACGTGCATTTTGTTTGTAATCATGTTACGACTGGTAGCATCTCTGAAAGTGCTGTAATGTATGTAAATTATAATCTATTGATTCTTTTATAAATGTGTAGAAACTCAAAGAGATTTTATGCAAGAATGCAAAATTAGTCCAGACCACAATAATGGGAGTTACAGTATTGTAGGAGTTCAGTCAGCTGAGCAGGTAAGACTACAAGTACAATCCTTATGCTACGTGTACAACTAGCCTGCTCTATTTGTATACTTGCCAGCATTGTGAAATGTCTAGTGCTCTGGGCACAACTGGGAAGTACAAAAGGCATAGAGTATCGCAAAACTGCGCAACTGCCAATGCAATATCACAACACGACACGTGGAAGTATTTCAAGAGAGTGAATTCTACACGCATTATTGTATACCAGCAAACAAGACACTAATGAGCCAAATGAACTGATGTAGTCAGCTATAATATTTAGACACTGTGATATTAGCATCCTGACAAGTGACAGATTGTGTCTATTAACACATTAGCACTATATTCATTTGTCAAGTGCTTTAAGTTTTACCCAGTGGGTGTACCAGTGAGTGTTCAATCCTGTACAAATGTGCAGGTACAAATACCTGAATGACTACCGTACTCATTTACAGTACCGGTAGTTAATATTGTATACCATCATCTTATTGGTAGTTTTAGGGTTCCTCATGTTTACAGTTATCATCTGAATTTTTCATGCATTTTTTTTTCACTTTTAATCCACAGTCACCTTAAATTTTGTTCTGCACAGTGGATTATACAAATTGTATTATCATAGTTGTTGTGCAATATAAATGTCCATTATTGTTATTGTAATAATTAATGTCCAAATCCACAATCAATTCAAGAGCTTTTGGTGGTTTTATCACTGCAACGATCATTCTGAGTTTGACTCAGAAAGCAACTATACGGAAATATGAACTTTCTCTCCAACAGAAATACCATTACACAGTAATTCTTGGTGACCATTACAAAGACATTGACTACCCTCACAAGTATTTGAATGTGACTGCTACAAGCAGTGTGATAAAAAGTAAGATTGAAATGAAATTTAATACTTGCATTCCAAAGTAAAATGTGACATACAAACATGTACATGTGCACATGTAGACAGAAGTGAGTTCATGATAAATGACACCATATCCAAATGCATGCATGGCTACAATGTATTTCTTACAGAAAATTGTATGTGGCCATACAGTACCTATTTTGCAATATTTTGACATTTGAAATGATAGAGCTATCCTATTATTTCACCGATCTATTTAAAATATTAACTGGTCTTTCTCCTTTAATGTCTGTGATCAAACCAATGTACAGTATATATACTTATTGGGGGTCATCATCCTTTGATAATTCATGACATTCAGTCAGAACAAACAGACCGTGCAACATAACAAAGAAAGCACACATGTGCCAACTCTATCACGCTACTTAGATTTGGGCCTTTCAATTTGGAAGCCGCAGAAGCAAATCGAGTAATAAATAAATCAATAAATAGTCAACCTGCTCTCTTCTGAATCAGAAGATCACAAGTTAGAAGTTCACACTAATGCATTTTCATCAGCACACATCGCCAACTGCCACCACTGTAGCTCTGTCAGCAGATTGAAGGTCAATCTACACATACAATTTGTAGCTCACTACCCTGATAATATACAAGTGTATGCGCCAAATGTTTCATGAGATTTTTTTTTTTGCTCATTTCGCGAGTCAGGTGCTATTCGCGAAGTTAAAGACACACAAAAACATTTGACTCTGATCCCGACATAAATGTTACATGCATGCATACATTTCGCCATTCAGTACTGTACACCACAACCGCGAATTTAACCACTCGCGAAATCGTCAGGAAGTCCCAATTCGTGAAAATTTAGACTCGCTAAATATATGGCATATACAGTAATATAGACAGGACACAAATGATGCTCTATTTGCAAATCAGCTACCTCTTCTTGCACATCACATCTCAAGGCACTATTGGAAGTTCAAGAAAGAGCTCTATGAACTACTGGTAGTCAACATCTTCCTCCTAATAAATGCTTGCTACCTGCTTTAAAGGGAAGGTAAACCCAAAGAGCAATGTGGATTGAGTGAAAGCAGCAACATTAGTAGAACACATCAGTGAAAGTTTGAGAAAAATCGGACAATCGATGCAAAAGTTATGAATTTTTAAAGTTTTGGTGTTGGAACCACTGGATGAGGAGACTACTAGAGGATATGACGTATGAGTGGACAACAATACAAAGAAAATATAAAGGATATTCAGCAAAAATTCACTTTTCTAGAATTATGAAAGAGCAGTGGACCAACCGCTTTCAGAAAGCAGGGGGAATAATTGCTACCCTTAACATATGTCAATATCAAGTTGATGGAATTTGTAATTTTCATGAAAAATGGATTTTTGTAGTATTTTCTTTATATTTTCTTGATATTGTAGTCCACTCATACGTCATAACCTCTAGTAGTCTCCTCATCCAGCGGTTCCAACATCAAAACTTTAAAAATTCATAACTTTTGCATCGATTGTCCGATTTTCTTCAAACTTTCACTGATGTGTTCTACTAATGTTGCTGCTTTCACTCAATCCACATTGTTCTTGGGGTTTATCTTCCCTTTAATAAGGGAAAAACAACGAAAGTGAGAGGCTGTTTTGCCAAGTAGTGTTAATAAAAACTGCACCCAAATTTACCCAGTATGAGTTGATCTAGGGCTAGAAGTCTACTGCATCAAAGTAAACCATGACACTATTCCTTCATTGATTTGGACACTTGCATTTTTCCAAAATCACACTCCTGTCAGACACTTGTAGAGTGATGGTTGAAATCACAAGAAAGTCTTCAATGCCAAATTATGTTTGGTTCGAAGTCAAGTAGTGGTATCTACATTTCGCATATGATTTTTTTTTTTTTAATCTCTCTACGCAACAGGCCCCAGCAGCATTGGTACACACATGAAATACCGGTATATACAATATTTGAACATTCTGTAGTATAACAAATGTAACAGTGATGAATATGATTCAAACTATGGTCTTCATGTGGATTTTTGACTAACTTGTATGACTGCAACACATTCTACTTTGTTGAAAGTTGGTTTGAAGAAAGGCAGTGACTACAGAGCAACAGTTTTGTAAAATCATGTAGGCAAAAATTGAAAATGAAGAAGTACTACGCTTGTTGTGATAGTTTTGATGGTGATATACAGCTGTACTGTATCTATGCAAATCATATATCAAAGCAACGTTCAAAGGATACATTTACACAGTTTCTCTCTCAATTGTCATGTGACATTTGAAGCATCGCACCTTTTTATTTCCTCTACAATCATTGTTGGAGTCTAATTGACTGATTTAACTTGATGATGCTTCAAAACATAACTTCCGCACTATAATCACCACAAAATGGTAAAGAAAACATGAATTTTCTGACTGTGACATTTGGAGGGTCAACAAAAAAATTGTGACCAAAATGACTTTACTGCTCCTCAAACACTGTTCTAGAAGATGATTGCCCAGCTCTAGAGAAATCAAAGCTTTCCTCTATATTTCTTTTTGAAGTGTGCCAGATCTTTTTTGATCAGTTGCTCAGATATCTCATTTCCATGGAAACTTCCTTCCTTCAGAAAGGTCTCTTCAGAAAATAGATGTTTACTGTCAAAAGGGAAAAATTGGACAATAACATTCCCCTCAAGCCAAACACGTCGTGAAAGATTCACAAATTAGTAAAGTTCCAGTATGTTAGCACAACCACAAGAAGATGTTCTGTCTACAAACTCAGAAAGGCAAAGGGTTTTCTAAACTACTACAGACATTGTATATACTGGAGAGCTGCTACACTGTACATGTACATGCTACACAAACTACAGAGGTGAAAGCTTGAATGCTAAACAGCAAATTTGCTGACAAATATGAAAGCAAATGAATGGAGATTCAATGTACCTGATCCACTTGGTGAGGGAGTGTTTAACATCTCAAGGGTAGGGGAGGGTGACATGATTTCCACACGGGGGCGGGGTAGGGAACCAAGAGAGGAGGTTGATGGGGACTTATGGATTGAGGGAGGGGCAAGCCCTGGGCCGAAGCCTGGGGTGAGGGATTGGGGGGTGGTGGCTGGTGGGGCGGACAAACAGAAAAGAACAAGGAGTAAAATAAGCATCCGTTAGTCGTACAACAAGCTAAATTACCTGAACTGAGGTGTCATATTTTCTTTCTTGGTTATATTCAAACATTCCAATGTCAAAAGATATACTATCAAGACATACTGTACAAACCAGACCCTGTTTATACAACATGCATAATAAACAATTCATTGCCTTAAGTATCTTTGCTCTCGCAAACCAATCATGCTTCAAAATTATGACATAGTGATCAGCCCATTACTGCAACTCATCAAGAAAGTGCATTAATTCTTTATTTCCCCAAGCAAACATTTCAACATGATTTGGTGGTGGTTTGATGGAAAAAACATGCCCATTGGCGTACACTCTCAGAAGTATCGTAAGATCAAGTGCATTCAGCCAATCCTTAATATCATATCAGCACAGTCTGACTGGCTTCTGACAGTCCAATACATTTTATGCCTGTGAAAAGCCATAGACACACAAGTACGCTGTACATAAGAAGTTCAGGAAAAAGCAGACTGATATTCTAATGACACCCATTCTAGCCTCAAATGATAGGATTTCAATGGACCAAAAGGGGAGGGGAGGTTGGCATCGAAGTGTCAGTTACATACTCTGCTCACTTTCATTGCCAGGGCTTTGTAACCATGGCTGACAATCAATTCAGGGGGCCTGATGAAAAACTTGCAGCAAAAAACTACATGTTACATGTCCATACAACCAGCATGCAGTGTCAACACACCCTGCATATTCAGTCACTGTATTTTTTTTCACCATGCATTATAAAGCTACAAGTATGGCAGCACATGTATACAGGATTTTTTTTTTTTTTTTTTGATTGATGGGAATGACAGTACACAGTTAAACAAAATGTGGTGCCATTGCATTCGACTGGAGCAGTGCGTGACAATTGTACTGCATGCTTACAATGTCAGGATATAAATTATTAACAATTACAATAAATGAGTTGGAGGTGAAGGAAAAGGTTTCAATCTCTGTCAACTACAGTATAAAATTTCTTTAAATGAGTAGTAAAATAAATATGTTTGCAGGTATACCGGTATATTTATCATACAGTACATGAATGTTAGTATGTTGAATACACTGCACATGATCCAGATAGCCCCAGGGCTACAAGGGCAAACTTTACCATTTCCGTATTGCATGGGGTATAAGTGTCCTCTGTTTGGACCTACATGGTGTACCTCTATTAACACAAAATAATGGCTTGCCACAAAAGCCAGTATTACAATGTATGTGTTACACATACACATACCTGTATCATATTTGCCCACAATGTACACAATACCCTACTGATCAGGAATATCAGTTTGTTTCAGAAGCATACTGTACATTGTTGTTGT
The DNA here is from genome assembly GCF_964275005.1 of Diadema setosum. NCBI lineage: Eukaryota > Metazoa > Echinodermata > Echinoidea > Diadematoida > Diadematidae > Diadema > Diadema setosum. Next base: position 10,891,374 of record NC_092689.1, on the reverse strand, counting down.
TGTTTTTTTTCTCTGTTGAATTACATTTTTATTTCTAAGGTGCATTAATTTTGGATGGTTCACCCTTACAGTGTAATGGGAGTATTAATTCATTTCAATCCCTCATGAGATACAGGAATCTTTTCAGCATGCTCAAACCCTTATCTTCAGATTGGAAGTTATTCAAGTCATTTCAATGAGTTCATACATGTCACAGGGAACTCTACAAATTAATCTAAACACTTCAATCAGAAATTCACTCATAAAGTATAATTGCATTTTGATTTGAATACTTTGAAGGAAAGAAATATTAGACCATCTCTTCACATGAATTTTTATTTTTTCTAAGAATTATCTTCATGCTTTAATACTTCCTGAGTTTATGGGATATTCCAAATGATACCAAACTCAACACAACAGTAACACTAATGCCCATACAATATACACAGTCAATACATGTACAACATATGTACACTGTAGTATAACAGTCACCATTGATTAAACATGGTAAAAAAAAAAAAAAAAAAAAAAAGCGCACTGATAGAGATGGCAAGTTCAGAAACACATTTCATTACACCATTTAGTAACAAACTCTCACACAATCAGATTTCAAGTTAAGCTTCATCTATACAATATGCTAAGTGTATTACATATCATGTACTCTTTTTTAGTGCATTTTGAAAAAAAAAAAATGATAACTACAAAAAAGAATGCTTCCTTACACATATAGTCATAGTCTCGGGTTTTTCACTGCATACAAAGCTACTTGAAGAATATCTTTGATACTAACTATAATCATGTTGGCGCTGCAGTACATGTATGTAACTTCGTACAACCAAGTCTCAAATAAACTGGGTGTATGTGAACAATTCAAACATATTGATGTTGATCACAATGTACACACGATATGCACCAAACAAATATTTGCAGCCATTAGGATGAATTTCAGACAAACGAAAGGCAGGGTCTCGCATCATCTGTTGTCATACTGTGCACTGGGGATACTAACATCCAGCCTCAGCTTACTTGCACCCCCCCCCCCAAAAAAAAAGAAGAAGTTAACTCAACTACACATGCACTATTTTGCTAAAAACCTGCAGTCTGCCGTTAAAGATGCCATCCCCTCACAACTTGCCATACAATTTGCACATAAAATTTACCCATTCCTTTTTCTGTTTGTTTGTTTTCTCCTTCTACTGCATAAGCCTGCAGGAGAGGACGACTTCTGTGTATGTGTGACTGTCATTGGCAATCCAGAAGTTGCTCAGACATCTTAGACTGCCATTCAGTACAAGGTGTAACTTTCAGAGGAACGTCCTGCTATGTTTCCTTACTCAAACATATAGTCATCATTATGCTTCAAGATATCTTTCAAGAAATATTTTCTGGTCAGTCAAAACAGTCACAGGAAATCTTAGGAATTTGCTGCATGCTAATCTTTTCAGAGCCAAACCCAAGATCATTTCAATAGAGAAAAGATTATATACTGTGTCAGGTCAAAACCAATGTTATCCATATTTGATACCCAGTAAACACACTGCTGGCAGTGTTTGTAAAAGTGGAATGACTCCACTAGAGTAAGGAATACTCAGTTACTTCCCTCACAACTGAAAAAAAAATGATGAATCTGGCGCTTCTACAACATCCTCCCTCTAGCCATTACACTTCTACTGCAAAAGACGGCTTCTGTAAGCAGCCTTCTGATTTTTAGTTCTTTGCACACCTGCAAGTTTTTCTTGTTCATTCTCCCAAACACTGAACATTTTGCTTACCACACATTTTGCCTTTCCTGAAAAGGAAGAAGAAAAAATGTCAGAGCACAAATCAAACTTCAATCCTGGAAAGAAAAGAGGTAACAGTAAAGTGATATTATTCTTTAATCATCATGAGTATGGCAGGTACAAACCTGCAATTCATCCTGTACTCACAGGAATTCTCTATACTCACCTGAAGAATTCAAACTTGCATTCTGATCACCGGCTCCAATTCCAACAGAACCTGGTCTACTATCCTGCTGAACACCTCCAATCACGGGTGTTCCTATCCGGGGCGGCGGTCCCATTTGTGGTGTGCCCATGGGCGGCGGGCCTGCTCCCGGAGGTCCCTGTCTCGGACTCTGCCCACCTGGGGGAGGTACGCTCCCACGAGGTGAAGCCCCACCTGAAGGGGGTCCTAAATTTGTGTTTGGTAGTCTTTGAGACATGAAACTACTAGACGATGATGGGTCATTGATACTGCCACCATTGGCATAAGAGTTTGTCGCTGCTGATCCTGGAGCAAACCTATTTTGTGCTGCTAATGGATACCTACTCGAAGGTCCTGAATTTGAAGGTTTCGAAAATCCACCTCCAGCGCTAGAAGGAGGGGGAGGGCCCACTGGCGGGCTTGCCGATGGCGGGGCACCTGATGACGAGGGGGGAGGCCCCATGCCACTGTTAAAGGAATGTCCTACTGTTGCTGGTGGTGGCCCTTGTGGGCCTGGTTGGGGGCCTCTCATTGCAGGGGGGTCAGCGCCATAGGGGTGGGAGTTCATGGAGTTGGAACTTGCAGGTGGCATCATACCACCTGGTTGACCAGTCCTTTGCACATCCCCTGGATACTGTCCCCTTCCAATGCCTTGTCCGGGCAACCTCTGTCCTGCATACTGCTGACCTGCTGGTGGGGGTGCCCCTGAAACGGTCGGAGGTGCTCCCGTAACAGGTGCTGGTCCATACATGCCGACTGGATTCGTTCCCGGAGGTCCCATTCCCTGTGCCTGACCAGGCTTCAGTGGACCAGAGTTCATCGGCATACCTCCTCCCATGTACCCTGCTGGCTGGTGGGGCAGACCTGGCTGCATACCTGGCTGCATACCTGGCCGCATGCCTGGGTTGTACCCTCCTGGGGGTGGTGCTCCTGGTTGCTGCATGTCTTACGGGCTGAAAGCAAAATTGAGAAGTGAAGCTTTGATTACCAGTCATGCCAGGTACACACATCTATAACTGATTTCAACAAACTGAGGAGAGTAGCAAAATCATCTTTCATTCACTTGATGCCACTTTTGGCCTACCGGTATATTTTGAACTATATCTGGCAAAGGCAAACGTTACAGACAAACCAGTGTACAGAGTTGGAATAACATCAGACTAAGTGAAGACCTTTCGACAGTTAATTTGGCATACTGGCATCTAATGAGTAGCAATTGGAGTCACACGATTATATTCCCTGGTGTAGGACTATTATGTTGTCTAAACAAATCAGTAATTTTGTTAGAGCTTTAACAGGAAAAGAATGAAATACTCTTTGTGCTCAAGATGTATCATTATCATCACATTTAAATACTAAAAGGTACAATACCTCTCCAAGTTTTCTAATGCACACTGAACTGTACACCCTTTGTACCTTCATCCAGACTGATCTTATCCTTAGATGTCCACAACTTCTTTTCCCTTTTACTGTCACAGTGCCGTTCTTATACTGGACACTGGAGAGAAGTGCAACATTATTTAGAATGAGTACCTAGGTAACTTTGGTGCACTCCTCAAAACAATGATAAAGCTATACAGGTACTGTACTACATTTCATACATTACATTTCAAGAACCTCTTTCAGCTTCTGGGATAGAAAATGTCTAGGAACACAATGAGCTACTGTATAGTGTACATCTACACTGTACATGGTTCAAAAGTTACACTAGTCAACACTAATCTTAAAAGGAAGGCCTCAATATGCACAATTGAATTGTACTGTTGTACTATTCAATTTAAAACAAAATGCTGACAGATACATGGCATGGCCTGAGGGGAATCTTTTCATCTTCTTCTCTTCTTTTTTTTTTTTTTTTAAAGGGGGGGGGGGGCAGCATATTTGGCTTAAGGGTAACATTTGTAGGAAAGCTATCCCCAAATACAATATACACCAGTAAACAGATCAGTAGACATGTCACAGACAGACTGCTACATATTGTGGGAATTCTGACAACTCATTGTCCAGGATTCAATATCAGGTATTGTGCAAACTCTGTAGGTTGATGATATACCGGGATTGATTTGGAGGTCTAGAAGTTAACTACCGTATTCAAACTGACTCAAACTTAGAATAATATTACAGCAAATGGTCTGTGACTCATCAATCACTTTTGCTATGCCATGGATTGTTGTTTCTGGTCATGGTGTTTGTTTGTTTGTTCGTTTGTTTGTTTGTTTTTGTGTGTGAGTGTGTTTTCTGATCACCTGTTGGTAAAGTGGTCAGATGTATGCAGAAAGAACTGACTAGTTCAATGAGCCAATGAAATGATACACATTGTAGACTTTCTATGTGAAGTCATGCATCCAGAGTATTGTTGTAAGACAAGTACATGTATCGGCACCCACACCAAGGTTCGACCTCCCATGCCAAGGTTCGACCGTGCGCCAAAGCATAGGTTTATACATGTGTTTAGCAGGGGGTCAAATTTTGGATGGCATTGTGGTTGAATTATGGGCGGCTTGCATCATGTATCGACCCTGTGCTCATTCTCCTCGGTGTGGCCGGCTCGGCCAGTAATAAAATATCCGACACCAACTAAATTGAATACAAACCACTGCCACTACCAGTACAACAGAACATGGTTTATGTGAGCGGTGCTGTGACTGTACCTTATTATCCCTAGGCCTACCTGTAATTTAACCGTGTCTGTAGACTAACCAGCTAGCTGAGAGGTGAAATCTCAACCCTCGAGTTCTAACAACATAACTACACTGGAGTCTAACATTACCTTTCTGCATCCCAGGAGTGATGCCATCAAATTCTACCAACAATTATCCAATTATCCTTACTCAAGGCATGGTAGACTAATTCAATAAATGAGTACAGGCAACGCCATAAATTTCTACTGATCAAAATTTTACCAAATCTTCTTGATGGCAATCACACACTTTACGGCCCTATGTTATCGGTGCGAGATTTTACCCTAATTGAGCAGTGCATGCGAATTTGAGTAATAATGAACAAAAGCAAAACAAAAAACCAAAAAATAACTACAGTCCACAAAAATCTTTTATCCAACCCGCCAGTCTGTTACTGTCTGCAGAGAGTTATCGCTTTATGGGCACGGGAGCCAGTACATGCTTACACACACACCACTGTGTGTACACATACACACACACACACACACACAAGCCCCTCCTGCCTGTGATGGGTGGTTTGTGCGAATTGCAATGGCGTCGGATGGATAAAGGAGACATTAAAATAACATATCGTTTATCTAATTGATGTGGCTAGCTAGGAATTGTAGTAGGATGTTCAAAAACAGAAGCTACTGTATCGCAGATTTCTTCACACTTTGTGCCATGACCATGGCAATTTTCTGCGATGCAACATTGTAAATGTAAAGCTTGATAATCCTGCAGCAGACAGCAAAGACACGCAATATTGCGTAGGTTGTGAAGGGCTCAGTCAGTGACTGAAGAGGTTAGGCCTATCACTTGTTAAACGGCGTTCCATACAACAAGAGTAGCTCGCCGGCTGCTCAGTGCGTGGTGGTTCATGGGATATCACCTTGCTTGGCACACGGGGAGTGAGGTACTGATTAATGTAGCCTGGGGCTGTAAAGTGCATGCATTGTCAATTATTTTCGCGCTAGTTTCTGGTTGCGCGAAATTCGCGAAAATTTCCAGTTTTACAGTAGTCTACACTTAATATTGATTTACACTAGACTCTACACTACACAGTTAACTAGATCTATTTGATTACATGTAGAACTAATTTACCTAACGTTACTCAGAAAAAGAAAGCATTGCGAAAGGCCTGTACGGTGGACATTAGTCATTACTTCTCATGCTACTTACGTACTAACGTTAGTACTCAGTCAGTCTCAAGAGAATATTGCACTACCTATCTAACTTACATGTAGTAATAGTTAGATCTAGGCTACATATGTAGGGCCTAGGCCTAATATCAAAAATATGCCTATATTTCTAATTTGCAGGGAAGAGGGCTACATCGTCATCGGTATCTTTAAAGACAAAGCACATAAATTTAATTTATCTGTCAACGTCTGCCTGCTGCTGGGCCCATGCACTCAAATCGATGCGGTAGATATCTCTCCCCTCTGCTATGTTCATTCAGTACAACTAACAGAGAGATAGGCCTATTAACACATTAACACCATCACTATCAGTAGATTCCATAACCGATAACGTAACGTTCGTCAAGCAAGTTTCATTCACAAACTAACGTTTCAATTTGAACGTTTTCCACACACACTTTTAACAAGTTCTGCTCACATACGTTCGTAATACCATGAAGACTGATGGAAATACGAGCCTGCAATCATCTTACCTTAGTTTCGACTTAACAGATAGTCATGATCAACGTGATTTCTATAGCATACACCTCGGTAACACTTGAGGAACGCCGTTCATTGATCAGCATGTAGCTTGCATTGGGCTAGTTCATCGAGCGTCTCACGCCTTTACACCGTGGTGGTATTGGTAGCGAATCACGGGTTTGGCAAGCTAGCTGGCTGTATGACTTTGGTGCTATCAATCTAGCCATGTAACACGTTAGCGTACATGTCAGATGCCCGAGATGTATCACAACCGGAAACGCTGTGCACATAACGGTGAAAGGGCAAGTGACATGCGTATTAGGTCATTATCATCAACGTGGCAGTTCTTTCACTCTATTTTCCGGGGGTGCCATTGCCTAGGGTTTGATTGGGTTTCAGAATATTTCATGCGCGAGCACAGAATTTGCGATTTCTCCATTACGTTTTTCACGTATAGAGTATCTTCCAGCGGCCTAGAAATGAGAAAGTTTGTTACACGACTGTAAGGAATTGAATTGGATACGGGGCTTTTGTTTGTGCCCTTCCCTAGAAAATAGAAATAATGAATAGAAATTATAATAATTAGCCATTATCATCATCATTGTTGTGCATATTGTTATCATTATTATCATAACCGTATCAATGATTATGATTATGATTATGATTTAGTGCAGTGAGTGTAATTACCAGGGACATACCCATCATGCTTTGTTTTTCTTTGTGGATGGAATGTTTTATCCAGTTCAGGGCGATGAATGAAAGTAATAATGATAATAATGATAAATTTCAACTTTATTTTTCATTTCCATTAAATTAAATCTTTAAAAAAAAAGTAATCGTCATTCTGGGGAAAATCCCCTTTCCTATGTCAGATGCTCTTGCTAAGAATGTTCAAAATACAAAATACGAAATAACCTTATCTATAGTGACATATTTAGAATCATTGATATGTGACGAACTGTAAACTATGATAGGACAGGTTATACTCATGCCCCCTCGTTTGGCAAGAATAAACGTGCAAATTGTAAAATAATGTACAAACAACTATACAGTATGTCCAAAAAAAAATCACAATCAGATTTTCGCATTGATAACACCCAACATGTTAAAAAAAGTGTCTAAATGCTACTTCAGGGTCTTAAAATATAACATCTTAGCTCTATTTTGCAAAAAATCCCATCCGATTTGGTTAAGCGGTCACAGAGAAATGTGGATTGTTGTAAAGCATGTCATGAGTCTGATTCTTCCAAGTTTAGCACTTTGATGATCTTGTGTGTGAATACAGAATTTGGAGGGAAGAGATTCCTGACATCCTCTACAAAATTCCTCATTTCTCTTTGACCATTGAAGCAAATCGAATGGGGTTTTCTGTAAGATGTTGGCAACGAGTTATAGTTTCATACCCTGAAATTGTATTTGGATTGATTCATTATTCTTAAAGCTATCATTGTGGAGGGTACCGTTGTAATTTTTTTTTTTTTTTTTTTTTTGGGGGGGGGGGGGGACGTGCGGTATATTGCTTGGAGCCCGTAAAGTGATTCCCATAAAAAGCTATTATAAAATAAGTTCTTACTAGATAGGTAATTTTCAGCTGTAACGAATGACAAATTATGAAGTCGAAGAATTTATATAACAAAATGAAACCCCAATACATTTAACGAGAAAGAGCGTTGTGATCACCCGTAAAATGTAGTTGTTTCATAGTAATAATCAACTCGCCAACACGACGATTCCACGTACGTTTCCACTTCCATGCAGTGCAAAAGCAATACCGGGTACATACACTATAGTATATTATGCCTCTAGTAGCTTATTTTTCCTATTCGTGTACAACACCTATATATTCGCGATGAATGCCATTCAAATGCCATAACAGATAATGTCTGTTCATGCCGCGTACAGACGTTCATTATGCAAAAGTGTATACAGCTGTAGGCTGCCTTATGGTCAACTACCGAGTATAACACTGCATGCATGCAGCCATCATAGCAATTCAATAAACACTTGTATACGCATGCGTATACACATACACAGACAGACAGACAGACAGACAAACACACACACACACACACACACACACACACACACACCATGGGCGTAAATCCCGGGGGGGGGGGGGATGGGGGGATATATCCCCCCTGAAATGGAGGAGGGGGGATGGCCTGTACAATCATCCCCCCCCCCCTGAATTTTTAGGAAAAAATGGAGGAAGCAGAAATGTGATATGTATCAATTTTGGCATATTGCATGACGTTTGTACGCCGGCCTTCAGACAGGTAACAGAGCTGAACAATATATGCTATCTTGTAGGAAAATGTATACACAATTTTCTCAGGCGCTCGCTCGCCTATTTTGGCTTCGCTCGCTCGCGAAGAAAGTAACATCGACATACACTGCGAGGTATGGCTCAGACGTTGACAACGTCAAATAGTATAGGCCTACATGTAAACATCCTATGACGCGAGTAACTGGGGACCATCTGCAAAATATGTACAAAAACAAACAAACAAACAATAACAAAAAATATATCGCCATAATTGAACCCCTCCATTTCCTGAATCATTATTGAGAAACGACAGTGACTGATGACTCAGTCAGGATACATCTATGGGCATACCCAGGGAAGATCAGGGGCGTCGAATCTATTGGGGGGGGGGGGGGCAAAGGGGCATTTGCCCCGCCCCTATACGGATGTGTTTAGGCAGACAAATCATTTATCCCCCAAGCAATTCCCGAGATGAGGACAAATCTCGAACTTTCTTAATGGAAAATATTGTCCAAATATCGCCAGAATTATGCACCAGATCGTTGTATTGCAATCATAAACATGCAGTGTGGACATATCATGAAGAGGCGTCGATGAGGAGGGGGGTGGTTCCCCCATAAAAGTGGGACAAACAAAAGCGAAAAATATAGCTACAAACGGCAGTTTTTGGAGTGTAAAATGTCAAAATTTTAAAGCTCGCTCGCTTCGCTCGCTCGCATTTAACCGCTATGCCATGCTGATGTTGCTGCCAGTGACTGACAGCAGTTGCGCCCGGTGCGCCCCCCTTAATTTCCAAAGCGAAAAAATACAGCCACAAACCACAGTTTTTTAGACTGTAAAATGTCAAAATTTTCAAGCTTACTCGCTTCGCTCCCTCGCATTTAATCATTATGCCATTCTTATGATGTTGCTGCCAGTATTGCCAGCAGTTTACGCCCGGTGCGCCCCCCTTAATTTCCAAAGCAAAAAAATACAGCCACAAAGGACAGTTTTTTAGACTGTAAAATATCAAAATTTTCAAGCTCACTCGCTTCGCTCGCTCGCATTTAATCGTTATGCCATTTTCCTGATGTTGCTGCCAGTAATTGCCAGGAGTTGCGCCCGGTGTGCCCCCCCCCCTTAATTTCCAAAGCAAAAAAAAAATACATCCACAAACGGCAGTCTTTGGAAGCTTTTGGACTGTAAAATGTCAAAAATTTTCAAGCTCGCTCGCTCCGCTCGCTCGCATTTAACCACTATGTCATTCTCCTGAAGTTGCTGCCAGTGATTGACAGCAGTTGCGCCCGGTGCGGCCCCCCTTAATTTCCAAAGCGAAAGATATAGCTACAAACGGCAGTTTTTAGACTGTAAAATGTCAAAAATTTCAAGCTCGCTCGCTCCGCTGGCTCGCATTTGATTGTTATGCCATTCTCCTGATGTTGCTGCCAGTGATTGACAGCAGTTGCGCCCGGTGCGGCCCTCCTTAGTTTCCAAAGCGAAAAATATAGCTACAAACGGCAGTTTTGGGACTGTAAAATGTCTAAATTATTAATGCAAAAAGATTTCATCGTGGGAGGGGGAAACCTCCCTACCATACCCTCCCCCCCCCCCCCCCCCCGCTTGCTTCGCTCCCTCCGTGGCACATAACCGCTCCTCCTAAGATCAAATCCTGTCTACGCCGGTGATAGGCCCCATTATTTAGTAGGCCTTCACAGTGATGTCGCACAGGCGGAGCAAGAGCTGAAATACCACGATTTAGTCATTCAATAATATATTGTGAATATTTCATTTTCTTATTGTTTTTTAAAGAAAAGAAAACAAAATTTCACCAAAAGTGTGCACCAGATCGCTGAATTTCAGGTCTGAAAATACAAAATCTTCCTCGTGTGGGAGAGGGATACACACCCTCCCCCCGTTCGGTCGTTCCGCTCCCTCTCACAGATATTTCAAAAAGAAAAAGAAAAATATTTTCATACTTTTAAGGTCTCATTTTCCGCCGAAAGTCATCTGACAAGCAAAAAAAAAAAAAAAAAAGCAACAAGAACAAAACGTCTTCATATTTTTGCTGCCACTTTCCTCCCACTATAACTTATTCCATGCAAAAGAGTGGGACATCCGATTCCTGTAAAGTGTGTGTGTGTGTGGGGGGGGGGGGGGGGTTCACCAAGCTTCCCTCCCCCCCCCCCCCCCCCAAAGGCTGCGCCGGTCCGGTTATGGGCTTGTAATCGTGGTGATGGTGACCATCCCCCCCCCCCCACTCCTCAGTACGGATTTACGCCGTTGACACACACACACGCACAAACAAACACAAGTTACGAGCGCACATGCCTACACATTAATACAAATGCATTATTATACACACGTACAAACATCAGTTGTGAAAACAAAAAAGAAGTTGCACCTATATGAAATTCCACATGCACCAATGCCATGCTTTAGTGGACTTTAATGGAGTTATAGATCATCAATGAACAAAAGGTTATAATTTCGATAAAATTTGATATCTGAAAGTGAACAATCAAACTCGGCGATTTGTTTATGAGAAAGTCGGATTTCGTAAGGTAAAGTTTCCCATCATGAACTTTTGCGCCGAAAAGTCTTGGTCGCAAATAGATTCTTATGCAAATGATTAAGATGCTTTTTAACCTCAGGAAAAACTCTCTCTCTCCCAAAAAGTTACTACACGTATTATAGGTTATCACAACAGAACAAAATACTAATTTAATGCAATGAATGCAAGTTCGTTGCATTTTTAAAAAATCTCATATGCATGATGCCAACAGAAATAAACCAAAAAGACACGTTGTGTATGTGTGAGTGTGTGTATGTGTGTGTGTGTGTGTGTGTGTGTGTGTGTGTGTGTGTGTGTGTGTTTACCTTTATGTGTAAAGGAGACTTGCAAAGTCGTCGTGCATGCTTCCTTGAATTTACAGAGCAAACGCCAGGTCTATAGAGTGCATTCTCTAAAATAGAAAAAAAAGGTTATGCGAACTTAAATAACCCTTATACAGGAGGGAGGTAAAGTGTATAGAGGTATAACAGCTACTATGTTGTGATGAATTGAAACAAGGATCGTTGTATCCTTCGTTGCGCAATGTGCAACATGATGTGTGTATAGATATCTACGTGTCTTTGACAACGTGTGCAGATGCGCGTGCATAAGGTTTCATGTGTCTGTCTGTTTGATTGTTTTTGGATAAAAATAAAGTTATGCAACCCGGAAAAGACTTTTCCCACGTAGGCTAAAAACCACGTCATCCATATCAATTATCCTGGTTTTTTGTGTGGGGGAGACAGAACTTCTAATTGCATGCGTACAAACACTTCGAGGCATATTCATCGATTCTCTTGGGTGAAAGGAGTTATGCCTTGTCTACTATTTCTTAGGCACATTTATTGCAGGGAAAGGGGGTAAGAGGAAAGCAGTATAGAGATGGTAAGTATTCAGTAAACGTTCAATGTAGAAAGTTCGGTCGATCACTCCATTATGAATTATCCTGCTTAGTGGTTTTTGGGGTTTTTTTCGAGTGCGTTTGGTTTATGTTGTACTTGTTTGTTAAGACGAGGGTATAATGGTAACTCTAAATGTGTATGCCAAAGCTTTATGAAAATTCTGACAATTTTGATTTTACCCTAAAGGGTCAACTTGAACACTGAAGAATAATTTGATTAGAGGTTGAATTATGGCGCTGGTTGTCAGTATTTAAAATCAAAAGAACAATTAAGAGAAAATGTATTTTCCAATCAACTTTAAGATCACTCTTCCCACTGGGTATAAACCAGTCTAGATAGTGATAATGGTTACTCGAAATTATTTTCATGTTATTTCTATCGTTTCGTCATTGCCAGTGCTCTTAATCATGGTCAGTTATCATATTAATTATCTTTAGCGTGAGTGATGTCTATATATATATATACGTGTCTCAAAATGATTGAGTTTATTTAACTTGCTATATGTGATATAACGATGTGAAAAGTTGAACAGCAGCTTCTTTCATGCTAGCAAATAATTTGCCATTGACCTTGATATATTGGAACGCCTATTAATATAGAAGGATGGACGAATTGATATGCACAAACGAATTAAGAAGATTTTCCTGTCATTTTCAGACGGATACGGCTTTAGGATTCTTGTCGAAATTTGCTAAAATCGTATCAAACACTGGGATCTCTTTTTACGTGCAGTTATAGTGTACTATTTTCCGCTGATTGTGACAGCTCTGGTTAATTGCGCAATACATTAACCAACGCCATAATGACTACCGTCTAAAACATAGGTGCGGCGCCATTTCTCACAGTTGAATGAACTTTGTGCCAATGGCTGCACTGGACAAATATCAGGCACACTGATTGGATAAGGCGTAAGTCTCCCTTCTCCTCTATACGTGTTATACTACTCATGTCTTATTGGCTTGATCAAGCCGAATTGGCTTGATTTTTACTAGAGTAATGCATACATTTATTGAAAATGTATGCTTGTATAATTTTTGCTTTCTCGTCTTCAAGAAAAAAGTTACGACACCAAAATAACTTGAACGACGACCGTCCTCACTTGTAGTCTGCCACAGGGAACTAAGGGCAAAATGGTCCAATGACATGTCTTGTAATATAAATCGTCGGACTGGTGATGACGTCACCATCAACTGCATCCATATTGCTAGTTCCTGTCAAGTTGTGTACGTAGACGTAGACTAACGTGACGGTGTCCTGTGGATGAATGACGCAAAATTCTCCACCGAAGTAATTACTGTGTAATTACTGGGTTTGTGAAATAGTAAGTCGTGTACTGTAATCTATAATGGAATTTCTGATTAATATTTAGGGAGAAAATGCAAATAGTGTTTGAGGTTAAGACGCCATGATCCTCATTTCTTGTTCGCCGGTCTTTTTTTCGCTCCGTGTTATTTGGACGGAGATCGCATTCATTGGCATTGCACTCATTCTGTTATCACGCAGTGCAGTACAGTGCCAGTGGTGACAGTGATGCATAATTATGGTGCTTGATGCAAACTGTTTTGTACTAAAAATGTAAGTGTTCTAACAGTAACATGTTATATGAAACTCGCGTGTGTTACGTATCTGATGATGGGTGATGAACGTGAAATGCACTTCCATAGCGTAGTGATCACTTCCTTTCCTGTAAATTTAATGGCTGTAAAATTATTTTGTTTTGTCAAATTAAACAGTTTGCACAGCTCAGCAGCACTCCAGCACTATAGATCTAGACTAGTTCATACTAATTTTAATGTTAGCAGTCTCGACTGGAGTGTCAGTCATGGTTCTGTGGGCCTGTTTTAGGATGTGCATTTAGATAAGTTTACCCATCATGCCCATTTTGTAGAGCTATGACCATGTATGTAAATTTAAGTAATGCAAGCTGCCCATGATCATGATGATAATCATGATAATCATAATGCAGGGCTGCCAACTCTCACGCATTGAGCGTGAGACTCGCGCATTTTGGTCCTTTCTCACTCTTAACAATTTATTTCATTTGCATGCATTTCTATTGATCTCACTCATTTTGACTCCTAAATTATAGCATTGGCCTATGGAAGTCTCACTCTCAACTAGTTTCCAGTGTTGGCAGCCCTGATAAGACAACCACCCAATGCCGTCCAAAATTTGACCACCTGCTACATCCATGTAAAAACTTCGGCTATCCTGGGTTTTAGGGGTCTAAATTATTTTGGGCTTCTAACTTCAGCACAGGCATAGATATGATGGACTAGGCCTATGGAAAGCCAAAATGGTTTCACACTAACACTAACTTAGTCCCTAAGGCCTAACCCTGGCCCTAACCCTATTTGGCTTTCCATAGTCCGTATCTATGCCTGTGCTGAAGTTAGAAGCCCAAAATAATTTAGACCCCTAAAACCCAGGATAGCCAAAACTTCGCTTTTGTAGGGCCCGGGGGTTTCTAACGTCAATTACCGTATGGTCGCCACTGCTGTAAGGTCGCCAGACATTCACATCGCATGTAATGCGCACCGCGATCGGAGATCAGCTTGGGCGACAGCTTTTCATCACTCTCAAAATACATTCGTAATTCACCTTTTTCCTCCCTAAATACACAAATAATTGTAATCAAAATATATTTTCCCATATGTAAGAGGTGATAAAACCATTTTTAATGCGAAGATGTTTTTGATTTAGAATGGATTTCAGGCGGCAGACTAAGGGAGGTTTTCAAACGCGGTGACGGACGATGCATCCTTCATTGAAGTGTGTGTATAAACACACACGCTAATAAATATGTGGCAGGCTATGGGCGGCGAACTAATTCAGTGCCAATATTAGTTCGCCAACCTGGAAGTGCATAGGAATTACACACAAGTGGCGACCATACCGTAATTGACGTTACACGGTCAAACTTCGGTATGGGTGCTGATAAATTAAAGTTAGATAAAAAAAAGAACTGCCTGTTCAAATTTTTGCGTGTTTTGTATTTTGCGCAACCAGAAACTAGCAGTAGGCCTAGCACGAAAATAAAAGCATGCAAATATTTTTGCTTGACATGGAACGATGTTCCAGTAGCAGTAGGGCCTAGGGCCTAGGCCTAGATCTACCTAGATGGTAGTTGATGTCTTGATTCCGTGGAATTAAAAAATTGGGCCACATGAAACTCGTAATACCTGGCGGAGCGCAAATAGATTTAATTGGTCGTGCGAAAATATCCACTTTTACAGTAGGCCTAGGTGGTCTACAGGGCATGGGATTCCTATTATTCAATTTATAACTTGGAGAATCTAACACCATTAGATTGTCAGTATACTTGGTCTATGGCTATTCATCTCATTTCCTATCCAGCTGCAGGCTCTTGTATCCAAACACTTGAAAACCAGTATTGAAAACCAGAACATGAAATGTAACGTTATTAGGCTACACTGTAGACCCTCTATAGCCTATAGCTATAGACATGCTCTGGTAGAACTCTTGTATGAGTGGTAAATATGCAGTGCACAACAATATTAACTAAATGAAAAATGGGAAATGGGACAGAAACTGCTTTGATCTAGCATCAAAACAATTATAGTATCTATTCTAGTGATGCATTCATGTTATTCTTGATGCTTGTCAAAATTTTTTAGATTTGACAGTCGTGTCGCAAATGGCCATGGGAACCTTGATTTAGCGTACACATGTTGATTAATCTTTAACACATTGTCTACACGTCATCTTCTAGATCTCAATCCCACTCTACGACAGTGCTGCTGCTGTTCACACTGCACATTTGTTGTTGTAGTATAATTTATGACAGATACAACAAGAGTTTGGATGAAACAAACTGAATATGCTGGACACATCAACCTCATAAATGGTATTCCCAGGTTTGGATACTGCGTGACACTGCCATTTTGAAAGTTCTGCATACTTATGTGTATGAAATTCAGCCGTACCAAGTCCTATACATAAGGCATGAGACATGTGCTGCATTAAATGTAGCCTTTCTCATGCTCACTTGCCAGACAAGCTTTTTACATGCCTGAGCACAAAAAACAAAAAACAAAAAAAAATGACAACATAAAACATGGATTTCTTACCACCAAGTCATGTTCTTATTTAGACTCCTCATTATGAATGCCGCTATGATTGTGTCTTTCTAACGTGGACTGCTTCTGATATTTCTATTCATTTTGCAGGATTTCCAGAGGTCTGTAAATAGATATTCACAGAAGATGAGTTATATATGGAACTATATTGTCGACACCTTCACATCACTGCTCACAAGTTTAGGTAAGTAGAGACAGTGTGAGTTTTAAAAAGTATTATAGAAGCTGTTATTTTTGCAAATGTCTGGAATCGCTGTTCAGCCACAAATTTAACAACATGTGAAAATATCGCCACCTGATGCCCTAGCAGAGTGAACGGACAGGCATTGATGTACTTATGATAGCCTCTGTGTCAAAACATGAATACGATCTCTCTTGAAAATGGCTGAGATCTTCTTTTTCACAAAAAGGACAGCTTTTAACAGTATAAGCGATGTTGGAATTCCAAGTCTTTGTTTCAGTGTTTCTCATTTTGTGCATACATGAACATTACTTCTTCTGGCAGACTTGTTGACAATTTGGGCTGAATGGTGAGGTCCTCAAGCTAGTTACTAAATAATTGACCTTAATTGCTTGGTTGAAGTGGCAATCATCCAACTTTTGCTACTCTTACGGAATAGACATTTTGTTTTATGAACAAATGAAATCTGTTCCATTTACTGTGGTATGAAGTTATGTGTTTATGTTGAACCATATGTACCCTTTGCAGTGTACTGTTGATAGTATTGACTTGTATTTTTTTTTTTTTTTTTTTTTGGGGGGGGGAATATATATAATGGGTAACTGACAATTCAGAAGGTTGCATGAATCAAAAGAAAAAAAAAGCAGTTGACTGAAAATAGAAGACAGTCAGAATCAGTGGAAATATAGATAATGTGTGATTTTGTGCCAAGCCTTGTGACCTTTGTTGTCATGGAGAAATTACCACAAACCCGAACGGGTATTTGCTGCATGTCATATTTTTGTCTCTGTACATTGTGTCATATCGTCAACATTGGGAGATTTCTACACTTTTTCGCAATCAATGACAGGACTATGGGGCAAATCGGGCAGACTAGTATTTCTCGGTCTAGACAATGCCGGGAAGACGACCTTACTATCAGTCCTGAAAGATGACAGAATGGCACAGCATGTCCCCACATTACATCCAAGTAAGTAAATTATTGATGATAATCAACTCTTTGTCTTTCTCAGGTACAGTGCACTCCCGTTATAACAAACACGGTTATAATGAAATTCCGGTTACAACGAAATAAAAATTCAGGCCGCAAGATTATCTACCTGTACTCTGTGTATTTGTATTGTTTATTTGTTCGTTTATAACGAAGTTTCGATATAACGAAAGAAAGCCGCCGATCCCAAGGACTTCGTTATAACGGGAGTCCACTGTATGTATCTGTGTGTTGTATACATATGATAGAGGGAGAGGTAAGGGTGAATGAAACTCTGAAGAGATTGCTGTTTAATGAATTTGTGCATATTTGGCTCTGTCTTGTACTAGCTTGACTGTCCCAGTGGGCAAAAATTTGTTGAATATCAGTCTCTCATGGAATTTCATTCACCCTTGTTTCATATAAGGATATATCAAAGATCTCCGACTCCCCTTTTATTTTATATTATGTGTGAACAATCTCTGTTTGAGGATGCCCAAGTACCGACTAGTTCTTAGGTGCTGATACTGTTTGGAATGCAAGTGTCACTCTGCTTTGTATAACCATCCCTCTGTTGTGTCCTGAAGAGATGAAGCTTGACTTAGCACGAATAATGTGCCCATTCTCAATGGCTTTGAAAGAAACTACATGATGTTTTTTGCCTTAGATAATCTGTCTCCTCCACGCTATTCTTTAATTTTGCTTTGAATGTGTAAACACGGTAGAGATGATCGGATTAGAAACTGTCCGCCGTTGAGCTGTGTCTGATGTTTGAAGGTTGAAAAAAGTTTGAATGTTCTTGGCCCCATTTCATAAAAGATGTTAGGGTGGCAACTCTTGCTGGAATGGCAACTTCCAATAGCAACAGCCAATCAGGAAGCTGGATTCTTGTCGTTACTATGACAATTGCCATTCCAGCAAGAGTTGCCACCCTAACATCTTTTATGAAATGGGGCCCTGATCTTACACGTCCAATCAAATCCATGCAGCTTTGAAATCACATGTATTTGCCTTGCAGCATTTAACCAATCAGAATCTTTTGTATGGACTCCAATTTTTATATTCTTTGAATACTTTCAGATATGATTACATGTTGACACATTTAATGTCAATGTTGTCAATGTTAACGTTCCACTCACAGCATCAGAAGAGTTGAGGATTGATGGGGTCACCTTCACAACCTTTGACCTTGGTGGTCACTTACAAGCCAGGAAGGTGTGGAAGAAGTATCTGCCCGCTGTGGAGGGCATCGTGTTCCTTGTGGATGCTGCAGAGAGGGAGAGGTTTGCAGAGGCAAAGACAGAATTAGATGTAAGTGTGTGTGATCCTTCCAGAGGAGAATGAAACCCAAATATACATGTGCATTTAGTAAATGCAGCAATATTAGTGGAACACATGGTAAAAGTTTGATGAAAATAGGACAATCGTTTCAAAAGTTACGCATTTTTACAGATTTCTTATTGATTTCTCTGCAGACAAACCAGGTTACAGTATTTATGCCACTACCACAAAGCATTGCCAGAGGCACTTTTGATGTTTAGTGTGTGATGATGATGATGATGACGACGACGATGATGATTACAGTATTTATGCCACTACCACAAAGCATTGCCGGAGGCACTTTTGATGTTTGCTGTGTGTGTTGTGATGGTGATGGTGATGATGATGATGATGAAAAATTGGTCAATGATTATAGTGCTTTATTTATCCATTATTCATTGTGCCCCATGTGTTTCGTCATCTGATCTTTGCTTCCAACGTGTCTGTCTGTTGTGTGCAGAGTTTAATGACAGACGAGATGGTGGCCAACGCCCCCATCCTGGTGCTCGGAAACAAGATTGACTTACCAGGAGCAGCTAGTGAGGAGGAGCTAAGGTATCAGATGGGTCTCACTGGCCAGACAACTGGAAAGGTAAAATTGAGTCATTCGCCCACAAACTTGCCCCCATGGATTTGACAAATATATCCTTTGCATATTGTGATGAACAATTTTACATCAAATGATAGTAGCCTTGTCAGGGATAAGTCTTTTGTTTCCTGTTTTCATCAGAGTCAAGCAAAGAAAAAAAAATATGTTGGCATTTATCTTTTCCCAGATAATAATAATAAGTACTGGCAGTGTTCAGGGGTCTTGTCTTTTTTTTTTTCCAGTCTTTGTCATGTTATGTTGTCATAGGCATCATGTTCAAAAGTTTTCTATCTATGAAGTTCATTGCGTTTTAAAGGTAGGGAATCCCATTTGCATGCCTTAAATGAAGAGTTGTATAAATACAGTGGTATGTTGAAGAGAGTATCATTTTAGAAACTCCCATAAAGTATTGAAAGTGGAAGGTAACATTTAGTACATTTTTATTGACCATTAGATTTTGAATTGAATTTTTTTCGGGGCTCACCATAAATTCCAGTACATTACTAGGCTACCTTTGCAGACCCATGCACTGCATGTGTGTCCATCATGTATATTTTGTGAAGAAAGTTCATCAAAACTTACAAACATTTCTATATACATTCTTGCCACACACTCCATATGTTATTACATCAGCTCTTAAACTTTTAGATTTGTGTTTATAGATAAAAAAATACAGAAGACTGCAACAAAAAGGCTTAAGTGTGGCTGACACACAGAACTAATGAGTAGTTGAGTTTTGTGCATTATTCAAATTGTAGATAACTGTTGACTTTCAAATTTCTCAGCAGTGGCCTAAACAAGTCCCCTGAGGTTCATATTTAATGTTTTGCTGCATTTTGGGAGGTCTGTAAAAGGTATTCCTACCTTTAAGAGGAAACGGAAACCCAAATATAAATTTGGTTTGAGTGAAAGCAACAATATTAGTGGAACGCATCAGCGGAAGTTTGAGGAAACTTGGACAGTTGATTTAAAAGTTATGAATTTTTAAAGTTACTGTGCCATCATCACTGGATAAGGAAACTACTACACTTCATGATGTCGGTATGGACAACAGAATAAAGAAAATGTAAATGAAATTCAACAAATTTTTCACTCTTCTACTATAAAGAGAGAGCACTTGACTCACACAGAAAGCTGGAGGAATAATATTACCCTTAACATTTGTAGTAACAATTCACTGGAATGTGTGCTTTTCATAAATTAAATTTTGTGAAATTCTCTGTATATTTTTTTTTTATATTGTTGTCAACAGTGATGTCATAAAGTGTAGTAGTCTCCTTATCCAGTGATGATGGCACCAAAACGTTAAAATTTTATAACTTTTGAATCGATTGTCCAGTTTTCCTCAAACTTTCACTGATGTGTTCTACTAATACTGCTGCTTTTACTCAATCCACATTGGGCTTTGGTTTCCTTAGAAATAACTGCTTTAGTAGTAGAAGGACATATTGAAATCAATAACATTAACTTGAGATTTACTTACCAGTATGAACGTATATACCAGTTACCACATTGTCATGGTTCTTGTCATCCTAGGGGAAGGTTCCGCAGAGAGAGCTTCCAGGCCGTCCCCTGGAACTCTTCATGTGCAGTGTCCTGAAGAAGCAAGGCTACGGAGAGGGCTTCAGGTGGCTAGGACAGTACCTCTAAGCCACACAGGCGCTGTTTCGGCGGCAACAGCAAACAGCAGCAACACCGAGAAAAAAAGACAAAGACAAGACTGATTGTGGACACGAATAGTATTTAAGAGGGAATACTGAACGTTTCATTCCGAGGTTCCAAATGCAAGATCGTCAAGGGCTGGCGAAGGAAGGCAGAGTGCGCAAGCCATTTAGAAACGTGATAATCGAGGGTAGACGGAGATGTGCTTGTGGCCAACTGCCTTGCTGCTCCAGATGAGTTTACTGCAAATGGTTTGTGTGACCTGCAGATAGCCATGCCAATATCTTCAAGGTATAACCCATTAAGAGATTCCAGAAAAGAGCGAGGGAGAGAGAGAGAGAGAGTGTGAGAGTAAAACTTGCCTTGTTGATATTGGCAGAGCTAATGAGGGGTGTTCTACGAGATAATGTTGTAATGTCAATGAAACTGTATTGTAAGCATTACTATAGCCCCCCATTGTAAATGTGGGGCATGGAATCACACAGCCAATGATGGGATGAAAATTTTGCCGAGACTCTGGTGGGCAATCTTTGACAGACACTTGAGGAGCCATGTGGATGGCTTTTTGACAGTTCATAGCTCTTTGGAATCATTGCGAAATTTTCAACTCGTCACACAGGGTTGTTGAATACATGCTAGGATTCATATCATCAGCTACATAGAAATGACTTTCCAAACCAGTAGCCCATGTTTTACCAGGCTAACTTTCGGAGTATACTTCAGAGAAATTGCAAATTACAGAATTGAATAAAAATAACATTCGTGTACATTTATGAGATATGCTGGGATCACTTTTGTCAGAACAGAAAGCTCATGTGGCATCATGCTGGGGTATTCATAAACCACACTGCACAGCATCAAAACAGGGACTGTTGAGGGCCAGAACCAAAGTAGAACAATCAAAATTCATCAAGCTTTTGAACATGATTTGCCGTAGAAATTATCATACATGAGCTGTGTGAAATATTCTGGACACCACTTCCAGTGGAGTGGGGAGGCCCATTAGTCAGAACAAAGACTTGAAATATGTGCATGGTGATGCAGACTTTCCAGACATGCTTTAAAATTATAGAAAAATTTGTAAACATGTTTGGAATAAGGGTTCTGCGTACCACATGGATAGCTTTATTTTACAATGGGCAAAATACTGTTGGTGGATGTGCTGTGTAAGTTATTCGGGATGAGCATGGTAAAAGAAAAAAATAAAAGGTGAAAGTCTCTCTTTAATCTCTTCTCCTGAGAATTATGTTTCAGCAAATTTCAAAGTAAGTAGGTAATGCTGTATAAATATCACATGTGTATATGGTATGTTTTATACTTTAATACCAATGCTGGACTGTTCACTTTGAATTTGCAATCATATTCATGTCTGTAAATGAAAGCAGTTTAGGCCATCGCATGTGGAAATGCATGATTACATCTGGCAGCATCAAAGCAATCAATTTCTGTGTCATTTTATTTTTCCTCAGATACTGCATTACAGCCTAGTAAATCAATTCTTAGCACGAGAGTTGCTCCAATTCTGTTAGTACACCACCTGTCCTGAACTAAATATCAAATTCCATTAAGTTTTCATTTGTTGTAGACCCAAAAGACATTATGCAAATACTTCAAATTTATGTTGTTTGACTTGTTCAATCTGCACACGCTTATTTCTGAATCAATGTTTCCTGCAGCAGCTTTGATTATTAGAATGCTTGTGTCGCTGTGTCTGGCCTTGAAGGAATCAGAAAATTTAACACTTAGCAGTTCTGCTCACATAGGAATGTGAAATGAAATATGCTGTAATGAGCACAAAGATTATGTAATGTGAGTGTCATGTTGTGAATCTGTACAAGTTTGCTCTGCTGCTCTAGATCTTGAGAGGTAAAAACCAACAACAACATTTAGACAAGGTGAAAATATTGAATGCGCTGTCAAATGTATCGAGTTCAGCAAGCTTGACCTGTAGAGCAATGGAATTCATGCCACAACACTCCCTAACTGAATTAGAACATGTTAGACCTAAAAGGAGTCAGAGGTTGTGGCAAGATATGTTTTTACTGGTGTATTCATGTGTCTGTGTGGAAGCAGTCCATTTATCACAAGAGGAAACCCAATATTGCATTCTTGCTGCTAGGAACATGGAATACCAATGAAATTACTGAAAGATTCATAGGTACTCGCAACTGCTTGAGTGAGTGTGAAAGCTGTGAAAGTTGAGACATATCTAACTTAACATTGTTCAGGGATAACACAAATGAAACCAGGTGACGTGGTAAAATGTTGGTATGCACAGGTAATCCTTCCATGAATAGGAGTGATTTAACTCCAGACACAAGTGTTGCGAGATTTTTCAATGAATTCACCTTTCTTGTGTAGTAGCGTGTCATGACATTATGGCTTTAGGCTCTTTCATTTGACAGTTGATCTTTATGCAAGTAAAGATGCATCTGCATAGGTTGTAATCAAAATTTCAATATTTTGAAAGAGTATAATTAATGCAGTGGAGCCAAACTTTCCCAATGAAGATGTTATTCTATTCTTATCTTCATTGCAGTTGAGATTGATAGTTTAAATTAATGATGTATGCAGGACACATATGATTTCAGTGTTTGCTAACATGTGAATTCCCATTTGATTTTTTTTTCTTGTCTTTTCGTAAATAGTTTGTTAGAATTATATAGTGAGAGAGAAAAAAATAAGCTTGCCAACTATTGAAGAAGAAGATATGGCAAATGTCATTACAAGTGCAGTGAATGATTTCACTGTGGCAAACAAACCCTCTTTCGGTGTGGCTTTTGTGTATGAGCACCTTTCACTATTGTAGGGGTTTCTTTTTGCTTTAAATTCTATAAATTAGCTGCAGATTTAATAGATTTTATTTTGTAGGTTTTGAAGTGAGATGTTTCTTATTTTGGGACGGCTCAACAAGAAAACACAAGGAATGAACATGGCGAGTTGTTCGATAACAGTATCACCCAATTCAAACAACCGCAGAGAAAAGTATTGCTGTAATCATGCCGAGTTTCTATTTGTGATAATGCTAATGTCATCCAATGCCGAGTTTTACTCTTAATATGTTAACCTGTATTTTGTTATTTTCCTCCCTTTTATTTTTCTTGGAGGACGAGTAAAGGTGTCATTTGCAAAAATCTTACGATTTATAAACTCATTACCACATGTATTGTTTAATTATTACCATACATGAATTAAGTACCAATAAAGAGAGGACATTTTCAAGAAATTATGAACCTGATATGTATGATTGATCCTCTTGCATGTTGTTTAGCAGATTACCGCTGAGAACATGTCAATGTGCATCAAGTTTTCTTTCTTTCATTTTCTTTTTCTGGGAAGTCATTTTTGATGTTACCAAAAAACAAAATAAGGATCTAAAAGACTAACGGCATACAGTACACTGTTGTAAGGTTTCCTTTTGTGACCCGAGACTAAATTGCAGCAAGGATGACTTGGGCTTTAATTGAAAATCAATCCCAAACTCTTTGCTTGGTCATATTTTCTCTCTTCAATGCCTCTGCAGGGTTCCTTGTAATCATTTTCAGAGTATGTACATGTTATCTGTAAGTGATTGCAAGCAAAAAAAGCACACATAATGTAGGCCTAGTCCATTGCTCTAGTTGGGATCTTATTACAGTGTATTTAACACTGGCAGGATTCTTCAAACAACAGAGCAAACCATGCCCATTTCACTTTTTCTCTGCATGCAACAGTTTCCAATGCTAGAGAAGCTACAGTCCATGTCATACCTACAATCAACTCTTACCGTAATGAAAGTCACACAAGTCATACATGCAGTAAATTCTCATATTTATTTATTTATTTTTTTTTTTCATTTGAACATCGACACTATGAATTGATTGTACTGGGTACAGAGTTACAGAATGTGTAGTGATCAGGTTGAGGAATAAGCAAGAATTTCAAAATTTATTACAAATCACAGTGAACAAGGATGAACATACCAGCTTCACAAAAGAATACAGGATTGGGTGTTCATGGAAGCAGAACAAAAGGAAGCATCCATAAATTGTACATTGGTGAAGTGGTATTATTATGAGATTAAAATTATAGATTGCTACATTACTGGAATATAGGAGTCTTGTATGTCGTCATCCTCATTCAGTGTAATTTGTTTGGGGTTTTTCAGAGTTATGGTTTATCTGCTCCGGGACCAGAATAAATTCCACAAATCTATGCATGACACTATCGATTTATGTATGACACGATTTGAAATCATGAAAACCATCTGGAATTCCCTTTTAAAGTGAAAACATAGTTCTGGTAAGGGTTTGAGAACCCATCTTGCACCATTTTATATTTGCTTGCAATATATCAAAAGATTCCAAGAAACTTAGCTGACGCGATTTGCCAGGATGATGAGTTGTCAAAGTAGTTTGGGATCAAAACTAAAAGTCAGTATACCGACTTTTATTTCAAAAGGATCCAGGTTAACTCGGTGTCAGGGACAACTTGGGCCTATTTCAGACAATTTATATGCAGTTTGTGATCGCCATATTCTATACATAGACGCATGTTCATTTTGTAGGCGCGCCAAAGAGGTTCTTTGTTGCGTGCGTTGTATCAACTTGAACTGCAACCAGCCATAACGCGAAGTGCTCTCATAGTACAACACTGTGCAATCCAGAGGGACAACTCGGCCCCGCCATCAATGAGGCCGAGTTCCCCCCCCCCCCCACCCCCGAGTCCGAGTTAACCTGACCCCAATCAGGTAAGTTCTGAGATGCGAACATTTTTGGTTGATATACATTTTTGTTGCTCATTACAGCATTGTTCCACACATTTCTTAGGCATACGTGTACATTTTGGAGCAAAATTTGACAATTTTGCAGGCATACCAGAACTATGTTTTGCCTTTAAATCAACATAATTATTGCTCTACGTCTAAGCATCTATGTTCCATCCTGATGGACTAACTTTGAACAGCCCTGCACATGTAATCTCGACCCTATCATGACTCGAGTTGAGACTGATGAGAGGTTTTCATTCTGAGCAACTTTCTTGTGGAAATGCACTGTACACATACTATCAGCCTCACACATTCAAACAAGAAAGCTTCACTCTTTTCTCCAATACATTTGTGTCGTGTTTGATATCCCACATTAGTTAAACTGTATTCATTGTAAAAAAAAAAAAAGAACCACAGACAATAACACCCTCTCTGCAATGAAATAATTGACACAGAGGTAACAAATACAACATACATTGTACAATGCTCTGACTTTATTGTACGGTATCCATATTGGCTTCATGGAAAGTACATCTACAAGTTTTATATACACATTGTATCAAATTGTACTGGCATTAGGTCACTGTAATACCACTGCAATTTAGACATGTAGTGTTTGAATTGATTTGATTAATGCATATACGGGTGTTCTACAGAAAAACAGAAGACAAGTAAAAAGACATGTCTGACCACATTTGAACAAAAGAAAAACAACTATACAAAAATAAGAAAATGTCTGTTATGTTCAAAGCAGATTCAGCTGTACAGTACATCCAAAAAAAAAAAAAAAATTAGATTTCTGCACTTCATAAAGATGAAATAATCTGAATGCAATTTGAGGGAATGAAAATGAAACTTTTTACCTACATTTTGCAGAAAACCCCATTCAATTTGGATATTGTCAAAAAGAAAAAACTTATGTCAATCTCCACCACACAATTTTTAATTATGAGTATGTACTTGCCTGAAATAATTTTGGTTTGTATATGTACACCTTAATTTAATTTTGATTTCTCTGTATGTTTTAACTGAATTTGTGAAAATAAACTTAAAACTTGAAATGTGGATTGTTGGAAACATGTCATGGGTCCGTTTCCTCCACATTCAGCACTTGGATGCCCTTGGAACTCAATGGACAAAACTCGGAGGGAACGGATTCCTGGCATGCTCTACAAAGATTCTCATTTCTCTTTGACCACTGAAGCAAATCAGATGGGGTTTCCAGTAAGTTGTAGGTAATAAGTTATAGTTTCATACCTGAAATAGCATTTGGATTGATTCACTATTTTTGAAGTTATCGTTGCAGAAAGTCCAATTGTAATTTTTTTTTTTTCCCTTGGGGGCGGGGGACATATGGTATATACTGTATGTCCCCCGCCCCCCAGGGGAAAAAAAAATTACAATTTATATACACAGCTAGGGATGGGAAATTTTCATTCCTGGGAAGCAAGCAATTTGCATTTCCTCATGCTACACACATGTATTTGCAATTTACAGCTGTGATTTCAGCATGTACAAATGAATAAGCTCAAGCAACAAATCTTCATGTAAAAGGCGCACATTCTAATCTTACTTTCATTAAAAAAAATACTGACCACAAAACGGTATTTTAAAAATGCCTCCAGCACTCTATGGAGTAGCGGCTTAGATTTCCTTTTATCACGCACAATTCATCAGTACCATAGCTAAATTTTAAAGTGGACACGTACCCCGCAGTTCCGTTTCACCCAAGAATTTATGTACACGTGAATTACATTAATTGCAACCACTGCAGCAACAGCTAGCCAACGGTGAGCATGTGTGGTAGCTGCTATGGTAGCTTTAGAAAGCAATGCAAGTATAAATTGTTGCAGATCTTTTATCTTCCCACAGGGCCAGGATGTGAAAGAAGTCATGACAATACCACAATACCAACTTGCACAAGCTGATACAGACCTTATATATCACTCGCAATGGTAGAATAGTCATTTCGGTATGTACACTACACTTCATCACAGATGTATGTCACATTTGCTTAAGCAGTAACCTGTCAACTTCACTGCAATACTGAAAATGTTTTGGTATCACAACATATGAAAAAAAAATAGAAAGTCTCATATGCATTGTCGAACTACTGATCAACAGAATTGCAACTACAATACAGTAAAGAGAATGAATGTCAAAAAAGGAGTTGTTATACAATGAAATCAGTCACGAGTGTAATCGCAACATTAATTCGTTGAACGCCAGTAGAGCATATTTGGAGTCAGAATACTTAAAAAGCAAGTAGGCATCTGCAATTCCATTGTGGGCTAGACCAAAGTGGTAGTTTCAGAGGAAAGACTACAATTTTCATTCATTAACCTCTGGTTTTCATATCTTCAATTTCTCATTCAGTTTTTCTTTTTCATGAGTGTAGCAACATATCACTACTCCAGAATACACTTCACTGAAATACTGACATACCCCAAAATACATAGGCATTTATCCATTCAACTACTACATCTTCTTCAAAAATTATTCTCAACTCTGAATGTCTCAATGATTTCTATGTTGGTTGTTTTTTAATACCAATACACTGGGCTTGTCTCATGTCAAGCACAAGACAAGAGGCCACATAAA
Source organism: Diadema setosum (assembly GCF_964275005.1). Classification (NCBI taxonomy): domain Eukaryota; kingdom Metazoa; phylum Echinodermata; class Echinoidea; order Diadematoida; family Diadematidae; genus Diadema; species Diadema setosum. Next base: position 10,863,238 of record NC_092689.1, on the reverse strand, counting down.
TTGATTTATGATTCATGTAACCACTTCATTACAATATCAAGCTTGCAGACACATCAAACTGCAGAGTGACAATTGATTATGGAATCTTAAAAAACGAATTTTTCGAACTGAGTGTGTATGAGTCAACGATTTCTAAAACATGGTCTTCCGCATGCTTTTTCAAGCTCATTTCAAGGCATGAACCTGAACCTCATAGGCTTTGTGAGATATTTGAACTGTGAGTTGGAACAAGGTACAGCCACTTGTTATGGGCAGATTTGGCATCACAATGTAAGATGAATCAGCTCACATATTCCTCTCTGAGGGGGCTTTGTACTTCATCCCGATGTAGTCAAAGAGGTCCTCCTCAGATGTGACTGGCAGTGGCTCTCCGGGAATTCCTAGACAGATGAAACAGACACAAGAATGGATTAGTGGCATTCATTTTCTTCAAATCATTATCCACATGAATCAACTTTTCCATCGCAGTCAACAGTCAGAATAGGTTCTGTGTATACAGTAAAAATCAACTTGTTCATATTGGCATTGACATTCCGTTATAACTACCCCTGCTCTTTTAGGTTTTGAATTCTGCATTTAAATCTATTCAACAATATGTATCACAATAAATATACTGTTACTTTAAGAGTGCACATGTAACAAAACAAAACAAAAAAAATGAAAAGTACCAATTAGAAATAATGACAGTAATAACTGGTGTCTGAACTGCAAATTTCTTTCAGTAAAACATTAGCTAAATATCAAGTGTTTCACATGCTCAGTTTATTATTACACAGAATTTCTCTGAATTCTATTCTTCATTTACTACAGAAACTTTCTAATTTGTTGTAGTTGTTGCATGGATTCCCCCTTATGTTACAGTAAACATGTATAGGTATTCTCAGTCATAATCTTCATGGTTACTGTTATTGAGACACCTGTCTCTCTCTCTCTCAATATTGTGCCATTCTGCCGACGCACCTGTGCTGCCCATGGGGCGGATGGTGTACTCGTTGAGGGTGAACCCTTCCTCCAGGGCCTTCGCCCTCATGTTCTTGTTGAACATGTCACTGCCGGTGAAGTAGAGGGTGCCGCAGTGGTACTGGTCGTGGGGGATGAGGCGGATGTCGAGGCGCCGGAAGTGGCGCTCCTCACCTTCCTTGGCTTCCTTCTCGGGCAGACGGATGACCCCCTAGACAGGAAATCATTGTTTGAAAAGACTTTAATGGAGTGGGTAGGCTGGCCCAGTTGGGATATATTTGAGAATCCCCATAACAAACTGTGTACAGCTTCATCACTGATCTCAATTTAAATCCTGCGTATGGCTCCTTCACTTTAGAATAAACTCATAATGTGCGCAACATACACAGTTTAGATGCTTTTCAAGGACATGTCAAGGCATATCTTTTTGCTCAATCATATAATTAGTCATTTCTTTATTTCTTCTTAGACATTGTTATTGTATTGTATTGCCTTGTATGGTATTGCACTGTATTGTATTGTATTATTTTATGTACCTTTTCTATTTTCTATTTTCTTTAACATCATTCTGGAGAGAGCAGCAAGTGCTCTGAGTAGTTTGTAACTAGATATAGCACTATATAAGAAATTACATATTATTATTATTATTATCATTATCAAGTACACACACAGCTGAATAATCTCGACTAGAGTCGACCATTACCGATGAGCGTATGCTCAGAGACTCCAACTCTCCCGCTTTCGACGGGAGATCTCCCGCCGAAAGCCCATTTTTGCAAAAATCTCCCGTTCTCCCACTTGAGATTGAATCTCTCCCGCCATGGCTCCGTGTCTCCCTCTTGAAATGATTTCTTACTAAGTGTCATTGTACGTTGAAAAATAAGCCTTAGATAGCACAAGAAAGCATCTAAAACCCTAGAGCTTGGACCCTGGCCACAAGGAACTTCACCTTCGCACACATGAAGTCTCCCGTTTGCTGGGGGTTTCAGGCGGGAGAATCTCCAGATCAGAAGGTGCTTGGGATTGGAGTCTCTGTATGCTTCAATGCACATATTAGCTGACTGATGCTATCTGTGTGTTTTTTTTTTTTAATGTACTACCCTGGTGGGCAGCGAATGAATCGGGTCACCCATGAATCCCCATGCTTTCGGGTCTTTAAGGCTGAGACAATTCAATGAATGAGTGATGCCTATAGAGTTACTGATTCATATCATTTGAATGATCAATCACATATGATTACGTAAATTTTTTTTTTTTTTTTAATGGTCATCAACATAACACACTGTCCCCACAGAAATAGTCTGTTTGAGATGACACTCTATTAACTTCATTAGGAAGCTGCATTGGTTTCGATTGTTAAGCGCTTTCAGCTGATTTTCGCATCCATATGCTCTTAACCTCACAATAACATCAACTTAATATACATTGAAGCCTGCCTGACACAATGTTGGGGAAGCGCTCTCCAAATATCTAGAGAGAAAAGTGATGTTATAATCATTCTGTATCTGTTCAATACCTGACATGAATGCCATGTATAACAAAACACCGATGATTCAGTAACATCAAGCTATTCAAGAAAGTTCTTTTACTATATATATTATATGGACTGAATTTCACCAGAGAGATGCTTATGTTTAATACTAAATATATTTGTACTTTCAGTGACCAATAAATAATTTTACGCAGGAAATCATGCTCACCATAAATTTTGTGTCCCCCTGAGAAATGGACTCGGTTGCAATCTTGGAATCCACCAATTTCTTCACCACTGCCGTCAGTAGCTCTGGCTGTCATGCAAAGAAAGAAAAAAAAAAGCTCAGTTTGGTGGCATTAAAAAGAGACTAGAGTGCACTCCTGTTACAACGAACACGGTTTTATAAACAAAATTCTGGTTACAACAAAATAAAAATTCAACCTGTAACATTATCTTTTCTATGGTTTTTATTGTTTATTTGTTTGGTTGTAACGAAGTTTCGATATAACGAAAGAAAATTGTCAGTCCTAAGGACTTCGTTATGACGGGAGTCCACTGTATTTACTTTTCACCTTCATAGACCAAATTCACAGAGGAGTTCAATTAAAAGCACAGAATGAAGCAAGGCTCAATGTATTGCAGATGAATTTCTGCAGTGTTAACATGACACAACAGCACCTAGTTCTGTGGTCCATAACTTTACTGGATTACAATTGTACTTTCTTCGGTCATGGCCAAGCGTCAGTCTTTACATGGTCAGTGATGCAAAATACCACTTCAATAAATTATTCCCTCAAAATACTACAGTTTAATATCAGACAAAAAGCAATGCATGCACATTTTTGAAATGTAGATACTGACGGTTCTAAAGAAATGAACAAACATCACAATACTATCAATTCTCAGCAAAAATCAACATTAACTTTAACAATGGGGTCAATTGGAGAAACACGAGGAAGGCAGCCAGCTGACCTTTTTCTTATCTTTGGCAATGAAAGAGGGATGAGTGAGGAGAATGTCCATGTCACCGCTGGATGCTGCGCCACGGCGATAGCTCCCACAGACCGTGGCTACGTAGTCTTCGTCCTCATCCGCTATCAGCTGTTTGATGATCACCTCCATTCTGGTGACCTCGTCCCTGGGAATTCTCCGCTCAAAGTCTTCAAAATGTCTGGCGTCGAAAGTACAGGGAAGAATGAGCGAGGGTGAATGTCGGCAAATGAAGGAGTGAACTGTATGTTACCACTTTATAGTCACAACTTCCAGCTTCACATAGTATCATGGAGCAATACACTGAGACTCAATGTACATGTAACTGACTTCATGGACTGGAAACCACAAGTCTGCAGTGATTTACTCTAAAAGTGGAAATTTTTGCGGTGTATAAATTTGCACGCATTTCTCACAACCAGAAACTAGTGCGAAAATTAAAGCACGCAAATATTTTTGCTTGCATTATGTTCCAGTAGTTGATGTCTTGATTTCGCGAAATTAAAAACACATGAAACTCTTTTTACCCCGCCGAGCACGAAAAATTAGCAGCGCAAAAATATCCACTTTTACAGTATTCAGAGAGCCACTGGTCAAGATACTGTATTTACCGTTGCATTAAACTCACTTTTGTTTTGTTTTGTTTTGTTTCGTTACAGAATGGAAGATCCTCAAGACAAGGGGTGCAATTTTAGAAATGTACAATGGCAAGTCACTTCCCCAAAAATGGCGGGGCTCCTGAGAATAGCATGGAAAGACCCTCTGACAGCAGCTGTAATAAAAAAAACAAATGCTCACTGTAACTAACGCTAAACTTCTCAAGAGTGTAATGAAAAGGAAGCTTTCTGATATAATTGCAACTCAAGAGAGTAGCGGGGCCTTGCCAGCTTTGGAAAGAGACAGACTGGAAAAGAGTGAAGTGCTCACTGAGGAAAAATTCAGAGCAAAATCTTCATCAGGCTGCGTAAGACCAAGCAATGGTTTGAAAATAAATGCTCTCCTCCTGCATTTAAATGATTGACAATTGTAACATAACATCACAAGTAGTCATTATAATGACACTAACCTCCCATAGACCTTACTGACTTGCTGAAGTTATCAAATTCTGAAAATTTGCAAACTTTGGTGCCACACAGAGCAAGAATATCTTTTGTTTTTAATGAAATCAGATATCAATCTTACAGAGAAACTCTGGATGTGGAAAGACATTTTTTTCTCTCTGTATTTCACATGATAGCATCATGGCAGTAGACAATGCACATCTGTTACAGGTAAAGCCTATTGTATGGGTGATTTCTTGAGCAAGGCAATTCTGCTACATACTACTAGACTGGCATGTTACACATAAGAGATGTGATATCTTGTGTAAGAGAACATATTATGATAGTGTAAGGTAATTATTAAAATGCCTCACCTCAGTCCAATCTGCTGGTGGTGATTTAGCTTGTCTGCATTCTTTCTGAGGTCTGAGAAAAGAAAAATAGAGGTGGACACTTCACAAGCTATAAATAGAACATGCTTCTATTTGCTTGTAGTACCTCATATTGAATTATTATATCTTGGATGTGTTTTGGGTATCATTACAACACAAGAGCATTACCGTACTTCAAAAGCAGTGACACCTACACTCTTTCCCTTTATTTAGCAAACACAAATCAATTTGTACTGCACAGATTCCAAGATCTGTTAATGATGGTATACCTATATATCTATTATACGATGCAAATTTCACATAACCCCTGCCAAACAATGTCAATTACCTGATGCATGCCTTCCTCAACACTATTAATGTGATTAAATAATCCTTATCGCCACAGCTACATTAGTACAAAACAACTACTGGGATCACTAGACACAAAACATATAACTGCATATGGTCTGTAATGTGTGTGAAGAATCCTAACAGATCAGATAGTTTGCAAAATATTTCAAGAAAATTTGCCATGTTGCAAAACTTTGAATGAATGCTGCTAACAACTTTCAGAGTTTCGATGAAATGTGTTCACTATACCCACATATATTGATGGACAATGTAACTATGTAAGCACATACCTTCAATAGACATGATACCATCTTCCATTACAAGCTTCCGGGCAGCAACAGGTCTGTTGAAAAATATGACAATGGTAGATGCACGTGACCATTACCAATAAACAGTGGTTTCTGATGGTGAATGAAATCTGACTGATATTGAATTTCACCGTTCTGGGAATTTGTTGCAAATGACTTCAATGTTGTACAGTCTTTTGATAATTCTTACAATATCTGGTCATCATTTTCAAAGTACAACAAAACAAAATGGCCCGAATTCACGAAGGTGGTACAAATGAAACCATGGTTTAAAACATGGACAAAAACCATGGAGCGCAAAGTGTCGCGTGGAATATTTTGTTACGAAATTAGTCATTTCGTCGATGAAATGATTTTGTGATGAAATGATTATTTTGTAACGAAATGACAACATTTTGTAACTAAATGAACCATTTCGTCCACAAAATAATTTCATTAACGAAATGACCAATTTCGTAACGAAATATTCCGTGCGACACTTGGCGATCCATGGTTTTTGTCCATGGTTTAAACCATGGTTTCATTTGTACCACCTTCGAGAATTCGGGCCAATGTTTTTTTCACAGCTCATACAAAGACAGCTATTTCTCACACATAAAATGCATGATCTGCTAAGTCATTAACAACTCATTTCTTATACTTAAGATTAGCTAGAAAAATATAAACAAACAAGTAACCCATCTTTCTTGATTATGCAGTCTCCTCTAATCTGAAATCGGTGTCTTAATTAGCAACTTGGTCAGGATTGACTCAGAGCTAATGCTGGCATCAATTCCTCCCCTTACCCTATTCCAGAGACCCTTGTCAGCATGTTAATGGCTTCACTCTTGTCATCTTTGCGAATCTTCTCCAGTTTCTCCAGCTTTCCAGTGGCAATGACCTCGTCTATTTTCTTGGCTATCTTTTCCCCAATGCCATCCTGAAAAAAACGATGGAAAACAAAATCAACTGCTTGTTATCCTTTTGACTGAAAGATCTGTCTGTATCTGATCATCAGGGATATGTTTCATGGAGACTGCATCTGGCTTCACAGATGTGAGGAGAGCGATAACGTAAAAAAAATAAGATTCCTCCAGACAGACGGATCTTTCTGTCTAGTCATCCTTAACCTTGTTTTGTTTCTTTTTCTTTTTGATATAAACATATTATTACACTTTTCCTTTTTTACTATGACATATTTCCGGCTGGAAAAACACTGCAGAGAATTAAACAGAACCCAGCACCTAAAAATTAAGGAAGGCATTATTACCAGCTTCTTGGCTTCATCTCCACTCTTGATCCTTGTAGGGTACTTTGCCAGAACACTTGCCGCCTTCCGATAGGCATTGTGCTTGTGCATCGCCCGATTCACATTCTTCTCATAATTGGCAAGCTCTAGAATAGACAGGTATGGGGGGCAAAAAAAAACATGAAATTACTGTACGTTGTTGTTGTCAAACATTAATACAGTCTTGAATCAATAAATACACTATGCAGACAACACATTTTATTTCGACAAGCTCCAACTGCTGATGTCACAAGTCAAGCAGATCATGTTACTAGAATTCCGCTCACAGTACAGAAAATTGTTCTGTCATATTATTTGAATACAAAATCAAAACGAAAAAAGTTATTTCTTCCCTTACTTCAAATTAAATGCAATACTTAAATGCACAGTATCACATTCTTTGTCAAAATATCACTTATCATTCCATGCTCATTTATAGTGCCAGTGCAATATGCAGCAACTTCATTTCATATGATGCCATTTATGTAGTTCATGTATCATACCAATATACCATATCATGTAGAGGTGACCTCTGCCTAATTCAATCATTAAAAGTGAAAATATATTTATAGATCACTCTACTAGTACTACTCGTATCGTACAAGTACTTTACTATACACTCTTTTTTTAATCAAGATCAATAAATGACCATTTAAATGGCCATACGGTGCATGCCAAGCCCATGCCATACAGGCCAAGATACTGTACATTACAGTATATACACATGATTTCTTCACTTGTGCTTCAAGTCCTATGCTATTTTCTGTGCACTACTTTGCTGATGAATAACTTGGGGTTTTTTTTCCCCTTCACATAGACCCTGCACTGTGGTCTGTACTATCTCATTCTTTAAAGTACAGGAAGTGTCAGGCTATACAGGCAATAGATCTAATTTATTGGGCAGAAATATGATATGTGGATCTGTTACGAGTTCGAGATATTGATGGGGAAATTTTATAGTTTAACAGTATACAAATGACGCACAGGTCTGAGTGCGTCAGTCGGAATTGTGTGCATAACGTACTGTAACTACTGTATGGAATGCTTAACCCACGAGGCGAAGCCGAGTGGGTTTAGGCTTAATTCCATAGTTACCGCATGCACACTATATTCCACCTGACGCACAAAAAGACATGTGCGTCATCTGTATTATAGAATGGGTAATTTTCTTGCCAAAACCCCATTTTTCTATCATGTTACCCGATGACAAATTTGCTGGATGCATTTCCTTTTGGCTTGCCATAGACGAGAGCCCGAAAACCATGCATCAGTTTTTACTAGACGCATGGTTTTTCTTCAGAACCATGCATCCAGTAAAAACTGATGCATGATTGTTTTAGCCAATAGGCGTCTCGTACCGAGTGCGCGAATGCTTGCTTAGTGCACGAACCTTTGTTACAAGTGCACGTACTCTTGCTACAAGTGCGCGATAACATGTTTACCACTGTGACTCAGTGTGCAGCCAGTACAAATCAACACATGGCTCTCGACCAATGAGATCAAAGGATTTTCGCTACCCATTCTATGATAATATCAAATTTGGAAAAGAAATGCTTTATTTTCAAAATTGGAGTAATAATGGTATAAATGTACATGTAGTGTCTGATGTAATAGTAAATGGATTTTGGATTGATCAAACCCAAGTTAATAATAGTTTGTAGACTGATAATTTGCTGTTTCTTTTCAGTATCAAAAATTGAAACATGCCTTCCCCCATTTTTGGTTGCATAAATTACGTAATCAAAAAAATGAAAATGAAATGAATAGTCAACAGATGTTTGAAGTGTCAAGGAGTAATTTTTTGATATCCTCGGCAAAAAAAAAAAAAAGCCAAAATGTATTACACTTTTTTTTTTTAAGAAATGAAGGTTACGGAACCAAATATGATCATCATTTGGCAACGCAAACTCAACCTGCCATATACATTTGATTTGGTCTCAGTATTTGATTTTACTCTGTTGAAATTGAAACTCAACAAGATAAGATAGTTTAAATCTTTATTATAATTAAAGGAGACCTCTGGATGATTTTCAAATTTTTACATTTGAACATGTATATAAATTAGTTATACTGGGTACAGAGTTTCAGGATTTATGATGATTGGGATGAAAAATAAGAATGTTTTCGAAGTTTATAACAAATTGCAATGAACAAGGATGATGACATCGCAGCCTCACCATAAGAATGCATGAGATGTGGCTCAAGGAAGCAGCTCAAAAGAAGAAGGCATGCATAGATTACACACAGGTGAGCTTGCAAGCATGCAGTATTGTAATGGAATGACACTGCTACATTTCTGAGATATGTGAGGCTCCTATGTCATCATCTTTGTTCAGTGTAATTTGTTTAAGGTTTTTGAAAGTACTGTTTCTCTGCTCAAGAACCACAATAAATTCTACAAATCTATACATGAAGCTGTTGATTTATGTACTACGTACATGATGTGAAATTAAGAAAATCGTCCGGAATGCCCCTTTAATATTAAAGTGATAAATATAGTACCTTTTAAACTAAGATATGAAATGGAAAATAACAACAAATGCACAGTGCAAATTCTGTAATAAAAATTAATTTTTAATGCATAATTTGTTGTATTGTCCGAGTATAAGAAACATTTGGGCAAGGATCAGTGACCTTATCTTTGAATGTTCAAGAAAAAATATCATCATAGATGAGAAAATTATAGTAATCTGGTATGAAGTATGTACAGGATTTAACCATCTTATCCACGCAAGACAATAGTTAATTTTATGGAATATGCAATTTATAAGGTACAATGTATATCTCATGGAGGAATACAGAAACCAGCGTTTTACAGCATCATTTATTGTAAAACTAAAAGAATTCAATTTTCAAATATGAGTTTCTGTTATATACTGACTTACGGTAATTATATTTCCAATAAATGAAGTATTCCAGCAATCGATGATAAAATCTGTTACATACAGAATTTTCATTTGATGTAAACTGAACTATGATTGCAATTGTTTTATGCTTGTATTGACTTTCGCATGATTCTGAACAATTGATCTGAATAAAGTCCCTCAGTTTGAGGACAAAAAATATATAAAATTTATTATTATTACTGACATAGAACTACACTTGTATTGTAATTAAATAATTTACCAACCGACTAAAAAATCCACAAAGTTCTGATTGGGGTTGTTGCTATCGGGCGCTTTCCTTTTGCTCATGGTGCTCTCGAACTCCTCCTGAAGTCGTCTAGAAAAGCCTCAAAGGATCCGTCGGTTGCCAGCCAGATACCAACGCAGCGTTTTAACGGCGGTGTCGCTCGGTTCTTGTTCGTCCAACTACAAAGCCTATTAGTATTGAACATACACGAAAAAGAACGCTATCGGACTAGGGCACGCACTAATCTATGAAAAGTGCACCCTACTCGCGAGTACAGCTCAGTCTCTCAAGATCAGATGGCAAATAGGGTGGAATGTTCTCCTGCTTGCCCGAATAAGATGCCCGTTCAGTTGCAAAATAGAAAGCATACAGCAAATTGTATGCCTCCAAAGCAAAACTGCAGCTCTAGTAGTAGATTACAAAAGCAGTAGAGTTCTGAGGACAACGCCAGTGGTGCGGTGTAAGTGCGATTAAAGTCCTTTGTTATGTACACACGTTTTCACTTGTAAGTCTACGTTCAAGGAAATTATATTTAGAAACTTCTCTTTGTCACTGTCTTTATCGTACAACTGCACTTTCTGAATTCACTCTGTAACTTTCTTCAATATTCAGTTTGTAATGCATTATAGTGATAAATAAATTCTTTCCCATATTGTGGCTGAAATCTGAATATTTGTATGTTTGCTTGTATTTTTCGTGATACAATCATCTGAAATAAAACTAGTCATTTGAGCGTCGTGTCGCGACAGGAAAAGAATATTTCATAGACGTAATGTACAATCAAATTGTTGCAAAATTACTAAATGTATTTTTTTTTTAATGGTTAGTCTTTATTGATAAATATGTAATTATGTGACAACATACCAAATGTATTCGACGTATCAGGGCAAATTACCCCCGGCTAAATTCTGGTTAGAGTAAGGTTAGTAGGTTCAGTTTAGAGTTAGAGTTTGGGTTAGGGTTGGGATTAGGTTCAGTAGTGTTCAGGATTAGGATTAGGGTTAGGGTCAAGGGAAGGGTCTATGGGGTGATTGCCCAGTTGATAATTGCCCTACCCATATTTGAAGCTAATAATAATTACTGTAGTTTATTATTATTATTCTTATTATTAACGAATGATAATGATAATAGAAAGATAACTCAGAAAACGGGAAGAAAATTGAGCAGAGTATTAAACATAGAATAGTTTCGTTATTCAGTCCGTTTTTGCTGATTTGCATGTTTGTTTTTAGAGGACATCAATAGGTCTGAACTGAATAGGCCTTACATTCTAAAACTTGTATCACACACTATATCGAAGTATAATATAGAACATACCGGTATAACATTTCTTTAGCCTATATATATATATATATATATATATATATATATATATATATATATATATATATATAGTCATTGTTAATTGGTGCAGATAAGGCTGTAATACTTTCTAATATATTTCTCTACAAGATAATAAGACCTGAAATGTTGATGAGCACCTGATAAATTCATGACGAGATCTTGAACTGATGAAAGTTTCATGCAACACAAAACTGATAAGATGAATGGATCTTTAAAACATGTGAAGATAATTACGAATTGCCTGGCATATAGGTCTGGTCACGAAAGTCTAGTACATTGTAACTATCAATACATTAACAAAAGATATATGGAACAAGTAAATTGTGGCAGTTTAGCTATAGTTTAGGGTAAAGTGAATCCAGGTGTCTTTTGTCAAGAATGTTAATTCTTCAGCTCTAATCCATGTCAGCGACTGTACCATTGGTTTCGATGGAAGTTATTTTGTTTGGTTTGGTTTGCTTAGTTTTGTTTGTTTGTTTTAGGTTTTGTTTTTGTTTGTTTTTTTGCGGACGGATGTATCCAAGTATTGAATCTTCAACAGGAAAAATGCAGAAAATATCATAAATATAAGCCTATGGCACAAATCTAGATAGGATCTTTCAGCCACATTTATTGTGATGATCAAGGTAGCAGTATCATGGCAACATACGTGACAAATGCAATTAGTCATTTGCATTGCCCATGAGGTCGAGTGTCGGGGTATAAAATTGATTTCATCAACAGGAAGACTATGCTGAAGGGAGCAGAGGTCAGTTTGTTGGCCTTAGGACCCCCCCCCCTTCCTTGCATTCCAATTAAAATCAAATAGACCAAAGAAAGGTAATAAAACAAAACAATGTGCACCAATTTGAATCAAATGGGCGAAATATGCCCGTGGAAAGAAGGATCTAAAGTCTTTCTATTTCACGGGATGAATGATACTCAATATGGTGTTTTGTTTGGGGTTTTTGTTGGTTTTTTTTTTTGAGAAAGGGAGAGAGAGAGAGAGAGAGAGAGGGAGGGGGAAGAGGTGATTCAATTCAATTCAATTCAATGAAGGTTTATTGACAATAAAAAAGAACATGCAGCTCATTAGCTGAAATTGTTCATTTTACAATTAAAACAGAAATACAACATTGTACAAAATAAACATATTTGTGAAATTGTCTATCGATATGTATCGAAATGACGGAAACACTGTACAAACGATATGACGGAAACACTGTACAAACAGATAAAACATTGATGTTTCGACCCGGCCTCAAATCCCTGAATTTTGAACCAAGACCCTAAAATTCCCATGGAAATTATCAACAAACAGTACATGCATAAATATTTTCTTTTTCACTGATTAAAACCTTTGACCTCTTAACCCTCAATAAAAATGCATGTATTAAAATCATCAATAATGGAGTACGAATACTGAAAAATATTGCACATGTAAAGAAAAAAATGATTGTAAAAATCATTGAGTAACTGAAATGAGCAGGGAGTAATTAAATTTCTGAACAATAAAGTACTTAAGCTTAATTATCGATACGCATCATAAACACAATCGATTATGAATGTAAACAAACTCAAGGCGCCGTTATGGCACAACATGTGGTTCTCAAAACAAGTCTAAAGCACATCTCAAATATAAAACAATACTTCAACACAATTGACAAAACATTAAAAAACATGAAAACAGTGTATTTATCACAAAGGTATTGAGTGCTTCCCACCCCCCACCCACCAAGTCCAAGTCAATGAACATCCAAGTTATTAAATAAAAAACAAGATATCTAAAAATCCAAAAAGTTTCAACTTACACCGAACCTATCACAAATCCATGCATCAAAACATAAAAGAGAAAAAAAAAATCAGCACCAAACAACAAACTTATAGCATTCAGCCTGACCCTTGACCCTTGACCCTTGACCTTTGACCCCACGCCCTCAAAACTCTCAAGAGAATCATTGATGGGCAGAGATATGCACTTGAAATTGACCTTGACCTTTTGGACATGAACAAAATACGCATGAAATTTACTATCAAAAATACAAAGAGAATACTTTACAAAAGGTCAGGAATATTGCACATTGATGAGTAGAAAAGTCTACAAGCCAACTAAAACAGTCATAATCCATCCCGAAAGTCACGGCTGATTTCATGCTATAGTCATTAATAGGGCTTGATATTAACAATATAAACATATAAGAACAAACTCCAGTCATGTAAAACTAAATATCAGACACACATTTGTGCGCGCGCACACACACACACACACACACACACAGTGCACCTACACGACACACACACACACACAAAAAAAAAAAAAACAGGACACACACGCTCGCTCACACATGTGCTCATGAAAACTTAATTGAAAACTGGGGGGAAAAAAAACACCGAGCAAACAAGCAAACAAACGAATGAACAAAACCAAAGCAGTGGGTGCGAATATGAACGAATATGATTTTATATATGGCACACTTTGTTAAGATATAATTTGGGCCATTTAAGACCAAAATTTCCCCATCACACTCTATGATATGAACTGTTGGTTGATTTAGTGCCTTGTAAAAGAAAATTTTGAGGACTGCTCATAGGCCTAAGTTCTTATCTGTTTCTCGCCATTTTCACATCAAATTTCACTGCACGATAACATTACACAATCAAAATTGTTTGCCTTTTTACGAAATAGAGTGGTATTTATTTTGAAAGAGATATTATTATTACTCACAATTTTCGATTAGCCATTGGATAAGACTCAACTATGTATATTTATAATTAGACAGTAGGAGTGTATAGGTTCCAAATCTTGCATCCCGACCGCGGGTATTGGAAAGGCCATGCCTTGCTAAGAAGCCAATGAACTAAGCCTCGCCGGCAAGAAAATAGGCCTACAATAGGCGAGGGAAAGCTAATGATAAATTACATTAAAAATATTTCTTTCCAAGAATAGGAGTACAATTGAAATAGTACTGTTTTTTGTTCTTTCTCTTTTTACATATATCCAGGCTGAATAAGAAACTCACGAACGTTGTAACAAGGCGGCTAGATGAATAATGTTACGCTAGTCTTTATTCTGATAAAATAACAAAAACAAAAACAAAAACTCTTTAGTCATCACTCAGTTGTCTTCGTCAGCTGATCGTCAGCTGATCAAAATTGTTGATTGGTATCGATCGCGCGGCGATAATTTGTATTTGATAGTTATATGGTCAGTGAGCTTCCTTGCGTACCACTTCATAATACGGCGGCATGCACGAATGCATGCGCGCGTACGTACGTGCACGTACGTGCAATGATTTTGATATGGAGAAGATCAACAAGAAGCTAAGCTTAGGCGGGTGATCCAAAACTAGGAAAATGTGCTTTCATCTCCACGTCACTTCTGATGGCCGCGTCTGATTTTCTAGTCAGGTAACTGAAGCCGCAGTTTGTGCCTCTGTTTTTACGTGTCATTTATGAAGTCATTTGTGTTTGACCGTTTCATTTCTGGCCCGTCAAGTGTAGACTTGCACTCAGCTCTCGTTCCGCTGAGACTTGGCCGTGCTGGGCCACTTGTCACCGCCACCGCTCCGGCTGGCCTCCCGGGGACAATTGACAATGGCCCGCTCGCGTGCACCCGTGCACCTTTATAATAGCTCTAACATTATCCGGCCGGCTACAATTTTGTGAACGACGAAGAGTATGTGAAACTCCTTTCTCGAAGAGTTCTACGAAAGACACCTCGCTCCCCCATCCCCCCCCCCCCCCCCAACAAGGCATACACACAAACAAACAGACAAACAAGCAAGCTATGAATAAAATATTTGGCATGCCAAATATTCCACACACCTTCCTGTTCTCGGTGCTACAATGTAGTTTTAGATATCCATGGCATGGGCATGGCATGGCAACCTTGTAAAATCAAGCAGTCATGCACTTGAACTGAGAATGAGATGATTGTCCTATTTCTAAACTGATGATATTTGGAAATTTAACCGTTAGTCATCCATAATTATAAGTAATAATTAATATCAATGTCACTTAGTAGCTTAATTTAATTGTAACCTGTCTTAATTATCATCATTGTCGTCGTTGGTATGAAAGCTTCAACTATTTGTAGATGTTCTATCATTGTATGAATTTGGTTCCCAATGTTTATCAATTTCACCCCACATACACACTTGTCTATTTTTTTTTTTTTTTTCAGATAAAACCTGTGTTACCATACCAGCAGAGTCATGTCACAGCAGCTGCTGTCTGTTTGCTGCACCGGGACCACTCAATAAGCACAACATTGACTTGCTATTTGGAGCAAAGTAGATGGATATGATCAGCTAAGAAACTCTGCAGAAGATACAATGGCTGGAAGGGAATTTCTTGTAAGTTGATATTTAATGATGTAATTGGTATTGCAGTTTGATAATAGAATACAACTGAAGTGACCATTCAGGTGGTGATTGTCATTTTGTGTAGTGTTCTTCACTGCAGCATACAAGATGCAGAAAAGATCAGAATTTGTCCCTGATTTAGGAATGAAATTGTCACAGCCAACATGGGTGTCAGCATAGGCTCTACATTTCTACATGTGGTAGAGTTGTGCATTTAGAAGTGCTATTTTAGTTTCCATGTTCATATTATTTGTACAATTTATGTATTTTACCCAGTGTACATTAATAGTATGTTTTCACTCTGCCATGAAACCTGTCAATTTTCATCTTTTCAGGTTTTGTACACACATCAAAAGAGGAAGAAGGCTAAGGTATGGCAAGACGGAGTTCTCAAAGTCAGTGATCAGGGCTCAAAGGCAGTCCTCTATGGAGAAGGCAACAAGCGTCTGGATCAAGTTCACATTAAACCAGACCAGGTAACCATGGATAACAAAGAATGCATTTATTTTCTCCTTTTTTAAAATGTCTAATTAGCATTGTCTTCACCATCATTCAATACTTCCATTTTATTTCTTATGTCCTCCATATCTGCAAGATGTGTACTAAACTATACTTAAAATATGCATCTACTCTTTTTTTCCTCTCATTCTTTGTGTGTGTGTGTTTGTGTAGGCAAATGTTGGCGAAGAACTTGAAAGTGAAAAGTATCTCATCACAATTGAGGAAGTCAAGGAGGATGATGCCTCGCCTGCTGGGACTGCTGATGAAGCTGGGAATCTTCAGCAGAAGAAAGAACAGAGCCAACAAATTCTTCACAGTTCTGCTCCTGCCCAAGTCATCAGGAGACATCCTATGAAAAGAAAGAGAACAGTATGTATTTCTATTCCAGCCATGCCTCCCTAATCATCACTTCTTGCAGGTGTATATTCAAGTAATTTGCACTGCAAACTACAATAATGTTTAGCTTACAAGAGCTCTGTCATATATTTCATGTAAAACCAGCATTTACCTTTGACAGTTTAATGCTTGGTAGTGGTATTCTGACGTCTTTCTCAGGTGCAAAATGGCGGGCTGAAGCAAATATCAGAGAACTGGTATATACATGTATACATCTCTTCCCTTACTCATGTTGTTTGGAATACATGAGGCCTATGCTTGCTACAGCCAGAGTACTTTCCTAATTCTAAACATGGTTCTCTTTGCTTGTATGCTTTGTGATTGCTGATTCGTCATTCATTCAAATCTGATTTCACATGATGAATTTCTGTACATATTTGTTTTACTCCTTTTTTTAAAGATGTCTGAATGCAGAGCTTTGAAACTGTCACAGTTAACTTCAACATTTTGATGTGATATTAACTTAAAGGACAAGTCCACTTTAATATACATGTGGATTGAGTGAATGCAACAATATTAGTAGAACACATCAGTGAAAGTTTGGGGAAAATGGAACAGTCCATTCCAAAGTTATGAATTTTTAAAGTATCTGTGCAGTCACTGCTGGATGAGAAGACTGGAAGACTACTATATGATTGTAAATATACTGTTTAATATTCTGTGCTGAAGAATACTTTACAGTGTATCACAAACCCATTTCCTTTGATAGATTGTGATCTGTTTCTCCAATGCAGGGGTTTGTTCCTCCAAGACAGATTGCAAAGAAAGCCAGCCCAGAGAGGGATAATTCATCTTGTAACAGCGTCAGAGCAACCCAAGGCATGCTCAGCAACTGTAGTAGTCCCAAGCAGGTGTCATCTCTCTTCAGCAGTCATTATCGCCAAAAAGACTCTGCAGGGTCAGGAGATGCAAACCCTTCGAGCGTGCATGGATCAAATGCTGGTCATACATCACTAGGTGTACCTGCATCGATGCATCTTCAGACAAACGCTTTGCATTGTAGTGATGGTAGCATGCAAGTGAATCAAAGTTCAGGCATGGAGACATCCTCTCCTCACAGTCCTGAAGCAGTTCCTGCATTCATGTTAGGAGCAAGTCAAGACTACCTACCCACTGGTGCAAGACAAGTTCCTAAACATTTTAGAACGTTCAGTGAGACTGCAATTCATGTTGATGACAACACTATGAATTCCCATATCCCTAGAACTACTTTGTGTACAACTACAGACTTTTCAGAACCTGAGAATCATCATACCTTACATCAGCCAGATCATCCCAGTAATTCAGCAACTAACTCCGCTGATGGTACTGAAGACAAAGCTGCTGTCAGCTGTCGTGTAGGTGACTTGTCTGCACCTAAAGGCAAGAGAAGTGCATCCCAGATTCTAGCTCTGCTTGGCAAGGGGAAAAGGCCATTTCAGCCACCACTCAAGCAAACAGCAGCTTTAGGGAAGGATGCTACAACCAAAGCAGACATGTTAATCAGTAACTCAATGCACTGTTCAAGTTCTGAGATGGAACAGCAAAATTTGCCTGGTGTCGGTGATGGGTCTATGTTTTCTTCTGTCATTGGAGAAAAGTTTACAAACTTGTATGGGAGTGACAGGACCTACTCTAACCCAGAGACATTTATGGAAGGGGAAAATGCTCTGCAAGGACAAACTTTGGGGAGCAACTTGCAAAGTGGCAAAGCTGATTATGAAACATTTGCTACCAACTCTCTGGCTGAGCCATGTAATTTCTCTATTCAAAAGGACTCAGAGCCCTGCAGAAGCAAAGGTAGTGAGCAAACACATCTGTCAAATGTTGCATCACCTGCCAATCCATCACTGGTGACCAGAAAATACAGTTTCAGCATGAGGACTGGACTGAACACCCATCAGTCGACAGGTAAGAATTACTTAGAAACTATAATTTTTATCAACTTTAATCATGCTGGTAGAATGTGACCATTAAGTAGAAATCAGTTAGACATTAGGTTGGCTGAGTCAAAATAGCATATTAAGTGGCTGATCTGTCTTGACTTCTCATGTGCATGTGCCAAGCTTTTAAACCCACTGAGGACAGGCTTATTTTGCTACAACATGCATTTCCCATAGACACCTGCCCAAATATACTTGAAGACTCATCTTCAACGGGTTAACAAGATGTTTTCATTTCCCTTTTGCAATTTTAGAATCATGAACATGTTTCAAATGTCATCTTCCTTGTGCACAGGTGTCATTGAATTCTTAGGCAAATAAACCTACCTTATTATTTATTTATTTATGTGTCATTAGGCATGACAGGAAAAGAACCCAGTGGATATGAAACAGGGCTAGATTCAGGCAGAACATCTTCCATTCAGTTGAATGAGGATAGAGATGTTGATGATGTTAAAGCAAAAGAGGATACTGCCGAAGTAGACATGCAAGGCTCTTCAGAGATAGAGGACAGACATAGTTCTGACTATGTAGCTCATATGTCATCAGACCATGGAGGCATCTTAGATTCCATAGAGTCAGATATTATGAATGAACAGGATGAGACAGGGGAGATGTTTGATTGCTCAAAAGCTGTGAAATCTTTAAAAGATGGTAAAGTACCTCTTGAATGTAGTGGTGTTTGCAATCCCAGGTTAAGCATAGGAACAGAGAATGGATCAGATAAAGGAGACAGTACACGTTCAAGTCAGAAAAGTGATGGGCTAGCAAGCAAAACGTTGAAGGATAGTGTCTCTTATGAGATGCAAGACTCACTCTCTGCACAGGAAAGATCTGATTTGCAAGAAGGTAGACAGCTGTCTGAAGGTGTCATGAATAGCCAGAAAACAAAGTCAGGTGAAGATAGATGGCATGTAGTGAAGTCACAAAGCAAAAGGGATGAGTTCAAAAAGAGCATAAATGTTCGGAGTAGAAATAGTGCACAAGAAAATGTTCCAGAAAGGAACATCATGTTTCAAGATGTGGACAGTAAGGAAGAAATGGATCAGGCCACCAGCCAGTTAGGAAGTAAATTGCTCATGGCTCACCTTGATCAGAATGAGGATGATAACCTAAAAGCAGAAACTTTACCGCAGGAACAAGGGTCACAGCCAGCTACATGCAGTGTCATTGTCCCTCAAGCAGTGTTTGAATACAGTAATCCAGCCATGAAGAATAAAAAAAAATTCAAGGAGTGCAAAAACGAAAACACATGCCGCACTTCTGAGATGAGATTTGGAGAAACTGCTGGTGAAATTGACAATAGCGTAATGGGAGTAAAAGAACTTGAGGTATGCAGTGGAACAGGGGAAAGCGACTGCAAACAAGCTCCAAGATGTGTTGGAGACATCAGGTCAGACAATGCGTCAGTGCTTGAAGACAAACTGACCTCCACATGGGATGACAGGATGGCATGTCAGACATCGGAAAAAGATTGTTTTGACAGTTTTCAAGAACACACTGATTATGCTCATGAAAGCACAGTGATACAGGTCTCCCCTGACAACATCGCAAGCCCACAAAACGTGAATAATCATAATGAAGTGCAGAGCTTGTGCATCACGGAATCCTCCAGTGTTGTCATGTCGAGCACAGGGAATGATCCAAACAGGCTTGATGAAGGCCAGCTGCCTGCGATACCACACCTACTTGACAAATCAAGAATGCTTCGTTCAGAGGCTAGATACTGTAATGGTGCATACACCAAAGGAGAGATTTCCTGCAGTAATGATGAAGCCCACTTAAAGAATAGAAGTGCTGCACATGGTAGTGTACTTTCCAGGAATATGACCCACTCTACCCAGGAAGTAGATTACCAAATTCAGCAATCCACAAAAGACAATTTTGCCAGAAAAGTGAATGGTGGACCACCACAAGGATGGAAATCTGCAGACAGAAGCGCTCATGAAGCAGATGGCTCAAATGCACCACAAGATAATCAAGAAGGAGTTGCAGCAAAGGTGCAGATGTTGGATGACCATCTAGGTAAATCAAATTTTCCTTTTCTGAATGATGATAGTCAGCTGTCTTCTGTGACATCGGTGGACACCTATGACTTCTCCCAGGATACCCAGAACTGTGATTGTAGCATATCCACACCTGACAACAAACTACAACTTCCAACGTGGAACAGGTGCGAGTGTGAATCTCTGCAGAGGTTGTCACAGGATAAGGATGCTGTGGTTCCTGACATTGCAGCTCAGCGGATTGGCAGTCCTTTGATCACAATGCATGTGGACTGTCTTCGTGACCGTACAGGGCTTGATGAAGATCTCAGCATCGTGAATATTTCAGAGACTGAGCAGTCTGTGCCAGAGATGAACCCAGAGATTAAAGAGAGTTGTTATGGTGGAACTGGCAATAGCAGTAACAGAAGGGAAGATACAGTGCCAGGTGAAGTAGAGCTTGCTCAGAGAGTGAAGTCCAACACAAGGGTGGCATTCCTGCAAACTTTAGATATTTCTTTTAGAGGGAAATTTCCATCTGAAGAATCACAGGAAATTGATACTGATTTTGCCATCACCCCTTCCAATGACAACTTAGGAAGAAATGGAAACCAAACACTTTCACAAGCCTTTGCAGGTGAACTGTCTTGTGATCATGCAGTGACCAGAAATAAAGAGTCAACACATTTGGATTGTCAAATAAGTGCTGTTGTTACAGAGGCTAGCACAGTGAGAGGTGTTGAGAATATCACCAGCTCACTACAAGGTTCAGACAACGGAGATGGAGTTACAAAATATCCTGCAGCTGCTGGAAGTGAGGAGCCGTTTCAAGTGTTATCTGTTTCACACATGTCTGGTCATGATCTTGTACCAGGAAGAATTTCTCATACCAGAGAACTTATGGCAAAGGATGGATATCCCAATGTTGGAAATGAAGTTGAAGCACATGCAAGCAGAAGAGATGGAGTTGCCACAGAAACCACTCTAGATATGTACAATGAACTGGAACAGAATGGGGCTGAATATGCAGTGAAGGCATACAAGACATCTCAAGCAAGTCAATTTGAAGAAGATTTCTCACCCTCAAAAGAGACTGTTGCCAGTGTCCAACAGCCAGATTGCCTTAATGCATGGATGCATGATGTGTCAGATGACACAGTGGAAAACCAGGTCACTTCAGAAGGGGCCGTGCTGTGTACACATGGATTGGCAGAAGATCCACCAGATATGAGTGTAGTGTTGTCCAACCCTGACACCATGGATAGAAGCAGCATTGGTAATGGAGGTAAGAACCTTCTGCACATATTTCTCCCTTATCTGTGTTTTCATATGAACAGTTGGTATGCATGGAAGTGCAAGTGACATACAGCAGTAATACAGTACAACATCAGTAGTGAAAACATTACCTGTGTTTACATTTTTCTTCAAAAGTTAATCAAGCGTAAGGACAAAGAAAAAAAAAGAAGAAAGTAAGTGGAGTGCATCACACTACTTTCTTAAATACACAGATCCTCATCAGAGTTCATAAAAGAATAGATTAGGGATTAAAGAGTAATCTATTCCACATTTTCATGTCTCAATAATTCTGAAATGCACTACATGTATTTCAACTAAATATGTGAGAAGCATTTTTTTGCAATCAAGATCCTTAAAATATTACCTTACTGTGATCATTGGTGTCAATTCTTGCAAAATTTGTATATCACCATGAGTGATTAAGATGTTCTGATGAATTGTTACAACACACAGATGATAGCTGTTTTGGCAAGAATCGGTTTGAGCCAAAGTGTTCAAAGCCAAAGTACATGAAGCCTGAAAAGCATCAAAGCACCATCTCAGTATTGCCTCATCCTAATAATCTAAGAAGACCATTGATGAAGAGAAACACTGGAACATTTTGCCAGGAAAAGTTGTCATCCAAGGTCAGTGGAGAAATTGAAGCAAATGTTATTTGCATAATTTTACAATATACATAACTTAATACAAGTTGGTAGAAGCCCTAGTGTCAGACAAACATTTGATCATTTAAATTTTATTCTGCTACTATCCACAAGTGGCTGAAAACAAAATGAATCTTTATCCAATTAGAGAGTGTGGAATTTGGCAGTTAGCATCTAAATGGAAACCTTGAAAGAAGCTACTTATTCTTTGATAAAGATTTTTTTTTCTCAGATTAGACAGATATCAGCAGATTTTGTTGATTAAGATGTATCATGGAATTAGACATTATCTTCCTGCTTTGCAAATAGCCCCATTTTCCCTGTGCTGTATAAACTCAAATCTTTCACTTAAATACATAAATTAAATGAAGTCTTGAAGATGTTTAAGAAAAATCAAGATTAATCAGTTCCGTTGTGTGTTCTCCTTTTTCTCTTTTTGTTTCAATTTCAGCATGTCTCGCCCAGAAATGAAATCAGCTGGAAGCAGTTCAAATCGAGCGAAACAGTTAAGAGGCACCGTCTTCCTGTCATGATGAGTGAAAAGTGCACCAGAGACGATGAGGACATTGACTACCATGTAGTGCATGAGCTCGTGGATGAAACTGCAAGATTAGGAGCTTGGCCTGGGATACCATCACATCACAGTTATCTAGGTGACGACAACAGCAGAAGCCTTTCTTTTGCAGCAGTGCAAGGCGATGAAATAGAACCTCTCTGCAGGAATCCAGCTCGTAGCTTTAATGTAGAGGATACTTTGTTGGAGGAAAGAATAAAACTCTTCCAAGAAAGAATGGGCACCCATCATATTGATGATGTGCAGAGGAGGCATCATTCAACAGACCTTTGTAGCAGTGGCTGCATTCCTTCAGAATCTTCATCAGCTTGGTTCTATCCAGTCTCCTCCCAAGCAAGCATTTCTGAACTTTGTATGAACAAAGAAACAAGTGAGTGCAGTACAGCATCAAAGAGATACAAGAACCTCCCAGATGATTACTTTTCCCCAACTACTCGAGGTGACCACCTGCACTCAGGTACACAGAGTATGGATGAACAGATCCTGTCACCATTTTTCAGGAGTCAACATGACTGTGAGCCATCTCCGCAGGGTTCATGTAATGATGTCCTTCATCTGTATTCATCAAGACAACCAGACCTTTTAAAGCTTGTAGACAAGCAAGAACTGCCAAGCAGATCAAGCTCTGTCAACTTGAATGACAGCAAGAGCAGAGTTGTGTTGAGAAGTGTGTTTCCAAAGCTTCAGCCATTGAGCCAGACATCCACTCCTGTTAGTGTCATTGAGTACAGTCAAGACCATGCCAGCCCTGATGTTACCTTCCTAGATTCTGGGGATAAAGTACCAGAAGTGCAAGAAATTATAGAGGGAATTAGTGACAGTTCACCTCTACTGTTCCCATGCTTTCAATCAGGAGAGGGTGCTAGTTGTCCTGCATGTGACAGTCCATCTCTGACACAGCATAGTGTTGACAAGGCTGACACAGAGTGTAGGCAACAGAAAGGCCCAGTAAACCCAGATACAGAGGTCAGTACACTAGAATCACAGAAGTCAGTCGCATTGCAAGACTCTAGCACCTGCTTGAATGTAGCACATGTGCAACAGCATGCTGCAACCCAGAATATGCCACCAAAGCATTCTGGACAAAGGCCTGTATCGAGAACAAATCTGCTGTCAAGTACAAGTGAATGCAACATCATTCCAGATGATGAGAATGATATCCAGTGCCCGAGAGCTTGTCTTGGATGTGACGTTTCACCAGTCTGTGATGAGATGCTGTCCTCACAAACTTCCAGTGCTTCATTTGATGAGAGTCCAATTTTCAAGCATGGCTCGTTCAAAACCCCATCCCAAAGAAAATATTCTCACGAAAGATCAAGTTGTCAACAAACTGACATTAGTGGGTCTGCAGGTGTGCAGAACAGGAGGCATGTTCAGATTCTGAGATGCAATATTAATCCACACTCGCAGCGAAGACCACTTATTGCGCAACCACCTGATGAGAGTGTGAACACACCTATACCAAACATTTTTAAGAAACTCGATCACAGCCAAAGAGAGTGTGTAGCTCCTTCACAGGGTGCCTCACCATGTGGAACCACTCTTCCCACAAGACTTGGGGTTGAAGCTAAAGCATCAAGATCTTCCCCATGTCAGCATGCTAGAAATATAGAGCATGGTACACTGGAGGTACAACATTCTCAGAACAGCACCTGTGACAGTGACTGTGGCACAGCCTTTGAAGATGCAAGAGATGATTGCATGCAAACAGGATATGATGAAGACAAGGATCATTTGATGGATTCTGGAGGAGACCAAGACCAATGTATGGATCAGCATGGCTCCTCCCACAATGATAGAAAGCAGCCAATGATAATTGATCTTACACTTGATGTAGGAGAGTTTCATCCTTCAGAAGGGTCCTGTGAATGTTACATAATAGACACTGCCGATGATGCAAGGCCAAGTCAAGATAGCATTGGGTTAGGAACTATTAGCCAAGGTACCCATACCCACAAGAGTGATCATGTCACACAAAGCAAGTGCGGTTTGTCACACTGTGTAAACTGTTAACTTAACAGCAGAGCTCTTTTGATTATGCATTTATGAATACTACAAATAAATTTTACTTATTTACAATCTATGTCATTTCATAGGTAATGCATGATGAGATATCATAAAAAAAGGACTTGAAAGAGAAGAGAGAGTATTAGCCACAAAATATAAAACTTTAGTTAAAGATCTTGTGTGGTAGATCAGATTTTTTCATATCTCAACAAATGCTAGATGATATTTTGATATCCAGCATTGATACACATTGCTAATTCATATGTGAATGCTCTTTTCCTTTCTTTTTTCCTTCATCAAACATGGCCAGCCCACAATGTGGAAGAAAATGCAAGGGAACCAATGCGAGCTGTACATTCCTCCAATCGACAGCTACCTAGACCATCTCGTCTTGCCAGACCAGCTTGTACCTCATCACTGGCAGTAGCAAAACCCTTGTCCAGTGGGCAGATGACAGCCCAGTCAGCAAAAGTTGCAAGCAAGAGTTTCAGAACGCCAGTCATCAAAGAACTTGCCTTATCAAATGTGAGCATTTTATCACTTATTTAGTTTGTAGCACAAGGTTTGTTGTGAATCCAGTCTTTTATATGAAACTGAAACTAAAAACATATCTACATGCAATTTGAAATTTGTTGATCCTTTTCCTTTGTTGATCCTTTTTACACCAATTTGCTCTAATGTGTGGTATTCACACACTGGGCCTCAGATCGATTAAACCATGGAGCTACCAAAAAGATGGAGTAACAACGGTTGGGGTCCTTTTGAAAGGCAGCCGGTCGTCGCAGGCGATTCGCAGCTCAGTAGAAAAGCACGACAAGCTGCTCCTCCCGTTATTGTACCCCCGTACGTACCGAATGCCGAACACGACGCTACGCAGCGCACCAGCGAAAACCTGATGGGGCACGAGCGCCGTGTGAGCTGTCCACTGTAATTTCAACATGGACGCCCGAATACCTACCGAATGGGGCCGAATGGGTGCATGCACAAAACCGCACAACAGCCATGCGCATGAAAATCTCTCCCGGTCCGCGACACAACAAGTAGTGAGAGCTGTGTAGGGTGTACGTACGTACGTATCTGGCTCCAGTCTCTGTTTATATGCACTATGGTGCCAATTTCAGCAATCTAGGCAATAATATTTAAAAATGTCTGAAAATATTATATAACAATATCATAAATTATTCATATATTACGTTGTTTAATATTTGGTATTTATAAATATGCTTTGATGAAGAAATATTAAAACTCTAAGCTTCATGTATAGCAAGTTGCAATGCATATGGCCATATGGCAGGTTGTTATGATCTCATCGTGCAATGTTGTCTGCTGCGTCAGCTGCATGTGTTATACGTACAGCTTACAGTACGTTGGGCCGGATCGTAACATAACAAAGTTGATAGAAAGTCGTCGGTACCGGTATGTCAGTATCAATATTGTGTGTGGTATGCGAGTACTGTTTGCAATAAAAAGTGCTGTACTGTTTCGGCTTAGCCTTGGCTTTGGTTTAGTAATGAAACCTCACAATGGAGATCAAACAGCCGTCCAACTCGAGGCAACGTATCTACTTGTTTGACGCTATCGACGAGTGGAGAACGCAGAGAGACGTGTTCTTAGCTGGAGGACAAGTAAGAGACCAGAGGGGGAGGCTCGCAGCGTCAGCGTGCCGATGAAAATTTTGCTTTCCACTTGCTGGAGTTGCATGAACAGTTTTGCAGGAATTTTTATTTAGAATGTGCAAATTCGTGTTACGACATGCACGGTGGAATTGTGTTGCCACGGCTTACGCCAATCAAGCAACCCCAGCTGGCCAAGTCAACAACTTCAAGGAATCCAGATCCAGATGATGTGTAAGTAGAAGTCTACACATGAATCAGTAATTGAAGTGGAATGACTTTTTCTAATCTAGTATCAGTAACTTTAGGGCATTTGCGTTTGATCGACAAGTAGGCCTATTTTTCTATGTATAATTCCGCGTTCTCATTTATGTCAAATTATGATAATGCCGTAATTGAAATGACATTTGCTGGGTCAGTTTAATGTCATTAGTCCCATTAAATGAGAAGTTTTTCATATCAATCATGTTATGCAAATTCCCCAAGAATATGATTTAGGATTTGCAAATAAATTTTAAAAAAAAATGAATAGATCTATCGCAAGCTCCATCATACATGTAGTCTAACCCAATAGATCTGGTAGAACTCTAACGTTTAAACAGGGGAACTAAAGGTTCAAAGATGATAGATCTAACAATAATAGATTCTAGTTTAGGCCCTACTTCGACTTGAAGGTATGTCGGTTGGTGCACGGCCCCCTTCTATCACGGCCACAGTTACACTGTGCAGTGCAACTGTGGCCGTTGGCCCTGCACGGGCACAGTCGCTTCCGGTCCCCGTCCTGAATTTACACACGCCAGGGCAAGTATGGTTGGACCTACTACTAATCGACCGCCTAATGTTTATCTGCTTGATAAGAATATTTAACACTGAAATTCACGTAAAAAAAAACTTGACCTACGTGATTGAGAAAATCCAGCTCTATCAAATGCCGTTGTTCCGTTTTCGATTCGAAGTTTCAGTGCAAAAATATCGCCGACGAACTTGCGTGGCCTCGTTTCAGCTCTCCGCGGTAAATCGCGTTAATAGGATCGACCGCTGTTTTTGCATTGACAATGCACGCAAACCGAGTTGTACTGAACACCGTTTGTACGAAGCTTTTTAGAAGCCTTTTAGAAACTTCCATAGACATTACATTGTGCTGTCATTACGATTCGGTGAAAATATTCATTCGAAATTTTGTCCTTGATTAAAACCATTAATGAACAATGAATAAATCGCGTTTTCCCACACCATCCTCATCTACATTCAAAGCCAATCCATTTTTATGTGCTTTGCGCGCAGAGAAGTGCGTACTAAGTGTTCAGTGCGCGAATTATACGCGGTCGGTTTCAATAAGGGTGGTATGGTCGATATGTAGTAGGGCTACACAAGACACAGGGTCTCCGACCCAATCGTCCGCGTTCAGAATGGACAACTCGGCGGTAATATCCGCTACCCATGACGATGTGTCATCGTCCATGATGGCCACCCTACCTATATATAATCTGATCTGACGATTACAGTGTAGTTAACGACTGACGACGATCGACGGTGCGATGAAGAGAAGGCGTAGGCCTACACTGTAGTCGTACAAGTATAGGCAGCTAGCTACTATAGCTCATATGCGAACATTGCATCACACAGTACATACAGTATACCATACATTCAATTCACATTACACAAAACGTACTCCCCGCGCTCAGATCAATCAAGCGAGCAAACGAGATACTATAGCGCGATACATTGCTTTAGGGATGTCTTGCGCACACACACATTTCGCTTCGTAGCAACTTCGGAAGCGAGTTTACGTGCTGCCGCCCGCGGCTGAAATATGTCCATGTATCCTCGCGACTGGGTGTCTTGAAGTGATGCTCGAAGCCGACTCGTAAAAAGTAATCCTCGCTAAGCCCCCGTGAGCGAGAGCGATGACAGATGAGACAGTGCGTACGCACAATGACGTCATCCGCAGCGCGTTCGCAAACTGGTTCTTACCATGGAGCCACCTAGCTCCATGGTTCCACCATGGAACGTCAATGCATGGGACTACACAAACTGCAACTGCCCCGTCGACTTCGAGCATATTCGATTTAACATGATTCTGAATTAATTATAGCTACAAATAGTGAATCTGCAGTGTAACAAATTGTTTAACATGTCATACCGTCGTTTAGTATGTAAATCACGATATGATACGACCGGCATGTAAACAAACACTGCACTCTCGACACGATCAATAATGGCCGTCACGCTGTCCCGAACAAACACAAAGACAAATAACAGCTGGCTTCACAACGGTATAGATAAAATGTCCGCAATTGTACGCAGTCAACACTTACGTAAGATTGTGGTTTCAAATGTCAGCTTTACGGACAGATATTGAAATATGTGGAGAAATGTGAGGGATTTTTATTAAGAATTTTATTCTTAGGGTATGTACTCGCCACAGTCACAAAGCATGACGACAATACACTGTACAGTACCTTCGCTGTTCATGGGCCAATTCAGTTCGTTCAAAGTGCACTGCACTCGGTATCTCCTCTGTTTTGCCTGTGGATATTATGCGCATGCGCGTGGTCTTCAGCAAAGTTTTGTGCAGCCATATGTTGTTGCAAGTCGAGTTTTCGACTCGATACAGCACTATATTGTATGTGCAATGTCGGTGAGTATGACGTCATTTTTGCGGCTCGGAGCATCGTTTGCCAAAGTATCCCCTGCGGGACGAGTTAAGCCGTCCCAGCGAGTGCGGTGCTTTGAAGTCTGTCAGAACTGACCGCTCGTAGTTGGGTTACGTAATATTGGTGGCCTTCGTTGTTACTCCATCTTTTTGGTAGCTCCATGATTAAACTCTTCAAGTCAACTTTGTAGGTAGTGGCTCCTACCAGGAATAAAATAAGAAATTCATGAAACTGCTGTTATTGTACTAAGATCATTAAAAAAGTTTAACTTTTTGTTGCAAAAAGCATTCAGTAAAATGGAAGGAGCATTAAAACCGAGTGTCCTGAAACTCATCTTTATATAATGTGAATAGTGAAGGGTTTTCATTGCAGATTTGACTGACGATACAATATGTGCCTCTGCTTCAAAGTCTATCAAAATGTGTGATGAGGATTTTTTTCCCACTCAAAATTTGTGATGTGCATTGGTTTCTACCTGAAGATGGCTGTAAGTGGTGAGCTCAGATTCCCTCCTGCTGCAACAGTGAAGTCCAGCACCATACCACAGAGAAGGGTCCTGATACCAGTCTCCTTTCCAAATGTAGCAACATACAAGCAAGTTTTACTTGCTGCAGTGAAGGGTAAGTTGAGGAAAATGCTATCTCTTCCAAAGAGTAGTATTATGTCACATATTACTAAGTATTTGTGTTCTCTTGCTTCTTCTTCTTCTTGCATAGTGGTGACTACAATTCATCATTCCTACAGCTGAAAATTCTTTGATACATTTACCTCATGGTCATTTGAAAAGTCAGAAAGATATTTGATTCCATAACATGTAAATGTGCATCACAGAGTGATTCCACTTTGACTTTTGTTAATAGTTAATTTCAAAAGTAACTATTAAAAATTGCTTTCCTTGTGGTTTTGATATGGAATAATTGAACTGTGGATGATGTCTGACTTGTCAATCATAAATAGTCTTTTCGTACAATCTATTTTCTCACTTGCTATATGTTGATTAACATTATGTGAAATTCTGACGTGCATGTACCCTGGAACTTTCCTTACCTACCCATCAGAACACCTCAACATAATTCTGTTTGAGGTCGCACACCGATACCACTCGTGCATGGCCAAAACTGATGTGACGGCATACACCAGATATTGTGAATCTGGGGGTCAACGGCATGGTTCCTTCCAGGCCAGTGGTTCAGGGGAGACAGCCAGCAACCCTCTGTGCAAGCATGGCCAGCCAGCCAAGATGGTCTGTGTGAAGAAAGAAGGTCCCAACAAAGGCAGGATATTCTATGCATGCAACAATCCCAGAGAGAACCAGTGCAAGGTATAGAGCATAATTATTTAATATGTGTGTGTGTGTATGTGTTCGTGACATGAAACTAGCTTGAAAAAAAAAAAAAAAAACATGCAAATTCATAATGTGGACCAGTTACCTTTACCGTAGTATGTGCTACCAAAGCCCTTTACCAGTGTGGCAGCAGCGATCTGTTTAAGTTGCTGGCGAGGTTGTCATGACCGTCTATGCATTTAAAAACACGCAAGATTTATCATACACAGCCAAGTACAAAAGTTTAATCTGGTGAAAGTTTGTACTGTCATAAGAATTTTGTTCTGGTTACTTCTGTTTCCTCCACTTTTTGTCCAGTTCTTCCTATGGGCTGACCAGCATGCAGCATCATCCAGTCAAGCTAGTGGAGCCTCATCAGTCCCAGCCAGTCAGAGAGAAAGAGCTCTAGTCTCCCTAATTGATGCCGCCAGTGTGGAGAAGTTTGCCAGGACCCACCGGGTGCACCTCTACTGTGAGAGCTACCTCAGCAAGAGGAGTGGGCTCAGTCAGAGATCACTGCCAGGGGCTCCCGTAAATACATCATTTCTCATACCAACTCACATAACTATTTCATTAAACTATGTACAATGATACAAACTTAATATATTTTTTAATCTTCTATGATAGGTAAACATAGATATCTGTCTTCATATTGCCAATATAACAACTCAGAGAGGGTCAAGAGTTCTTATGTAGTAATCTGTTCTTGTGTACATATTTTCCTCATCATTAAACAATTAAGAATGAAAATTTAGCCATGTTGAATGCTCATAAAGGCTGGAAACTTCAGGCAATTTTCTTAACCCTAACTAGGCCGGGCTATTTAGGTAGATCATAGAGCCGGGGGGGGGCCTCCCAGGCCCCCCCTCCAGATCTCGGCCGTCGACCGCGCGATCGCGACGAAAATTGGCACACACGTTGCCTATGATGTAATCTAAAGTACCATGAAGTTGAATTTTAAAGAAATTATCATTTATGCTAAATTATGCTAATTTATGCGTAATGATGCATGAAATCAGACAATTCGGTATAAATCACTAAATAAAGCTCAAAATGGGCACATTTTTTGTGGAAATATTCTTTTCAGTGTCCTGAGCAAATATAAGAGAAAAAAATTACGCCATCAGAAAAAAATTTCCCAAGTATTTTATTGTTTTTTGAATTTCTTATGTATTTCTTTGTTTTTCGACTTTATGTTTTTCATTGTTTTTTCGATGAAACTTTTCCGTGACATTGTTCCGAACAAGAAAATATGTTATTAATTGATTTTAATCCATAAAACCTCAAAATAATCATGCTTTTATGAAATTTGCCTGTAAGCACAGTTTGCATTGAAATTGTACACAAATTCACGTTTTTGAGCAATTTTTGGTCTGACATGCATGTACATATTTATGCGTAACTTCGGAACCGCGCGCCCGGGTATCGCAAATTTAGTGTCAAAAGATGCGGGAGACTCGAAAGAAAAAAGTCACGAAACGTCGCGGCGATAGCTTTTCGCGTTAGCGATACATCGCGCGGAACGTCGAGGGGGGGGCCTTGGAGGCCCCCCCCCCCCGGCCTAGTTAGGGTTAAGTATGGAAAAAGTTTGTGAGTCCTTCTGTAAAAATGTTTGGACACATTGACACCACCTTCCTAGCAGTTTTTCTGATTTTCTACACAAGTGTCCACTGCTTGCTAAACACACTAGCTCACATCCATTTGTATCAGGACAAAAAAACAAACAAACAAACAAACAAACAAAAAAGACTGTGTACTTTATGTTAAATGTTCAGAGCTGAAGCTTGTCATTAAAAATGTAAACTGATATGAAGTGTGTGTATCAGTCAAACAATTTGCATTGTATTTAAGTCAGTAACTCAGATATATGTTATGATGATTACATAGTAGATGAAAATACAGTAAGAGACGAACATTTTTGCTAGATTTTAAAGGATATTTCATAATTCATTCCTGGGAAATAAAATTCTTGCCATGTGTGACGGTATTTTGAAAGAATCAATCACTCCACCCATCCTAGAGAAACTGCAGACCAGCCTTGAATAGGCTACATACCTGATAATTGATTTTCACTCAATTTTGAGAGGTTTTAGAATGTTTTGTTTTATCTAAGAAAAAAAATTCAACCATTTCTGCCAAAGGCTGTTATTCTGCAGTCATGTAAGTGGATATTGTACTTAAAACAAAAGCAACAGACCATAATATTAAAGATATTAACAGGACAAAGTCAATGAATTACATAGTTTCATACATTCACCTGTGTGTAAGGTTTAATTTCCAACAATTTGGTCCTTTACAGCCATATGGCAAAAGGCACAGGGGACAGCAGATAGACAATGCCACCAAGAGGATCTTTCTGAAACTGCATCGAAAGGAGCACTCTTCGACATATGCCAAAGGTTAGCTTTGTTATGCTATTATTTCATCTTTAGCTTTATATTCTCACAAGATAAATGAAATATAATGCTTCATTTGCACCCAGTTATGAACATTTCATCTACACTTTGCTACTTTTGGAAAGAGAAGATTTGATCAGAGTTGGTACCTGTCTGCTTTCTATCGTTTTCTTCAGATGACCTTTGGATTATCAGCCAGGATTTAACCTTTGACCCAGCCTGTTCTTTCACCGCCAAGAGTGTGTACCATGGACCTTCCTCTTCCGATGAGATTGAGATTGAGCCCCTGACGGGATACTCACCGTCAAATTGGCCCTCTGGCTGTAGGTTCTCGCATCCATATGTTTAGTTTCATGATTATTGTTTTCAATCACATCTTCAAGTTTTTAGAGCGGGTTAGCATTTGTTTAGATTCATGTCATTTTTTTTTTTTATTGGTGCAAACATAAATTGAAATTACACACTTTTAAACTCACTTGATAAGCTATTTCCGTAAGAGTTTGTATAGACATAGAAATTTGATCATTTATAATACACATCTATTCATGCTCACTGCATGATTTATTCAAAGGATATCATTTGAGAGAAAGTTATCTTCATTTAAAAGATTATCAAAGGGCACGTTTTTTATAATGTCACCAAATATTTTTAGTATCATTGTCATCTAAAGTGACCAGTGCTCATGTGTTTCTGTACATACAAATCAGACTGTACGCAGCAAAGGTATGATATGCTAATCAAGGTATCCAGTATGCTATTTGATGCGTAATATCGTTAACTCTTTTGCATCATAGAATTGTCAACTCTTCTGCATATATAGAAAATGTATGATATTGCGCAAATGAATTCATTGCTTCATTGCTACATGTACATTGCTTCATTGTATTTATGTGTGGTACATACATGTTTATTTACATTGTGATTATTTATTCAACTGGGTGAGTAGCAGCATGTTTTTTCCACTATTTGCCAATGATCAAATTTTGTCTCAACGCTGTCATGTACAGATACTGTATATGGCATCTTAGCAGCCAATGTCAGCTCAGAGTTGACGTACCTGGACAACATCCAAGACTTTGTCAATCCAAGAAGCTTTCCTCTTCTTCCACATTTGACCAGTGGGTATGTACAGTAAGGGATGAGAAAGTTCAGTTTAATCTGATTTCAGATTTGTGTTCTTCAGATTTTTTTTTTTTCTGCAAGTACTCTCACACCCCTGATGTTGTGGTGCAGGGGGTGAATTTCATTTTGTCATGAATTTATATCCATCAAGTGGTCTGCCACTGATATTTCATTGTAGTTAGTAAATAAGATTAGTCAGTTCGGTTGTGAATTTCTTACTAATAATTAGGCAATAAGAGAGTTAAATGGGCGAAAAAAGGTCAAATCAAAGTGCTATTTCAGCAGTGAGTGATTTGTAGTGACATAACTTTTGAAGGCAGAGTGTGAAACAAAGCAGTCCAGTGTCTATGATGTTTTCCTGTCTGTGTACCTCTTGTGTTGACAAGTCCATCATCTGAAGGGTGTCTCATTATAATTAACTCCATCGTGCTGGAAAATTTTAAACAAGAATCTTACCTGTCTTAAAGCTTCGTCATACAGCCCTAATATGACTTTCTTTCATCCCCTCAAAAATAATGTTTCATTTACTGTGATTATTTACCTTACAATTCTGTTTCTGTTTAGATGTGATGGCAGCATACCAAGTGCTCCTGATAGAAGGTACTCCCTTCACGGCCATGCTAGCAAAGCTGCCCACTTGCATCAACTCAATGTGACCCCAGAACGAATCGTGAGTTTCATCCCATGTTGTGTATTACAGCACTGAAGTATACATCACCTGTGTTTGACCACAACATATCTCAGTTCAGTTCAGTTTTACCACCCTTTAAGCAGTGTTCAATAATTCCAATATTCGTGCCGTTTCTATCCTTTTGAGTGATTAACTTGTAATAAAGATTAGAACTGCGATGTTCTGATTGGACGTGTCATCCATTTAGGTATGCATTACACTGGGTTATGTAGTATATAGAAAGAACAGAACCATCATGTAGTCTTAAGACTTTCAGTGTAGTCATTGTAATGTTCCAATTTTGAAATTATCTTAAATGGAGAAGGAAATTGATAAATTGGTAGTGAAATGCATCGCTGTATACTTCTTCCACCGCTGTAACCCACTGTAAATGTTCTTATCTGCACCTAAGACTGACCTTGTCAATGAGATGATTGACACCTACCACCTGAATGAGGACCAGGCAGTGGCGCTGCAACAAGTTGCTGCAATGTTGACGGCCGAGACAGACAATGACAGCTCACAGCCTCCCATCACTCTCATACATGGTATGAAACTAATCTGAATATATGCTCAAAAGATGTGTGACCCATTAAATCTACAGCTGATTGTCATTTCATTGTTTATTCTAAAGGAGAATGAAACCTAAATATATATGTGAATTGAAGAAATCCAGCAATATTAGTATGTTGGCAGCTATGTTATTAATGTTCCCCTCTGTATTTGGTGTGAGTGAGAGCCACCTCCAAAGTGCAAAGTTTCCTATGAATATTCAGTAGCTTAGTGATTTGAAAAAAAAAAAAAAAATGTATTGTGAGTAACCCCCCCAATCCACCTCCTTCTGTAGGAGTATTTGGTGCTGGAAAAAGCTACCTCCTAGCTGTCACCATCCTGCTGCTTGTTCAGCTCTTTGCCGAGAGTGAGTCCAATGATGGAGGCACACAGACCACTCCCTGGAAGGTCCTGGTGTCCTCCACAACTAATGTTGCAGTGGACAGGATTCTCTTGGGGTGAGTCACCATGATGGCCCATATCCTCAACAGGGAACTGAAACTACTTTGGCATAACTGAACCCATTTATTGAAATGTAAAGTGGAAGAAGTGCTTATGACTGAATTCTCAAAGGAGTACTCACAAATGTAAGCCAACATTTACATTTTCTGTAAAATATGCACAAATCAAGTTTCTTTACATATTTTTGTTTTTGAGGCAATTGTTGATTTTCCTGTGATCAATTTCGTGTCAATGTTATGTTGAATCATGACATGTAATATATGCAGAAAATTTAGAAATAAAGTCCTTTTAAAGCTAGCAACCTTCCCCCCCCCCCCCCCAGGAAAAAAAAAAATTCATAATATTGCATTGAAATGCTCATGCTAATGAAAATACCTTACTTGCAAAGCAGACATGAATCTGTGACTTACAGACAAAATAGTCATCCTCTATGTCCACATTCACGTTGAGTTTGTTTTAGATAGAATAATCATGTCTGCAATTATATCCTCTTCTAGACTTCTAAACCTTGGCTTTGAGGACTTCATACGAGTTGGAAGTATGCGGAAGATTGCTAAGCCAGTGTTGCCATTCAGGTTTGAACAAATGATTATTTTTTCATTATCAATAAAATTGCTTGTTTTTGTTCTTTATGTCACAGGTTGTGAGGATTTGTGAGCTTATCTTATAGCTTGATTTTATTTGTGGACAATATCATTAGTTTGTGACAGTTTAAGCATACAATTATTGTTGTTCTTCATTTTATGCAGTAAGATATTTTAATAATAAGTTTACACATCAGTAGAATGTTTCAATATAGTAGCATATTGTTGTGTCTGTCCTACCACTATGCAAACTACTGAACAAACTAATGAAATAAAGCTGATCAGCAGTGTCTTCTTATTATATAGATACTACTGTTTGGCAATACTATTTTAAATGAACTCCGTTTTACCAATATTTGGCAACAGAATTCAAGAGTTTCACGCTTAAGTGTATAAGCAATTAGTGTAAGTAAGTGTACGTCATAAACAAGTGAAGTCGTGAGGACAAAGCGTTCAGGTTTGGTAAATCGGTCACCAGTTTGTTTGCTTGTTTGTTTATCTATTTGTTTGTTTGTTTGTTTGTTTTTCTAATCCGCTATGAAGAAGATTAACCCCTTTCCTATGTTACAGATTTTTCTTGATTGCCTATTTCTCATCTCCAGTGTTCATGCCTCAGACAAAGAGAACCAAGAAATGAAAGAGCTCCAGATGATGCTGAAAGATGACCTGAGCAGCCGAGAGAAGCAGCTGGTTCGGAAGAGCATTGAGAGACACCGCCTGGGCAAGAACAAGGAGATGATGTCAAAGGTCAAAGTGGTTGGGGTCACGTGTGCAGCCTGTACCTTCCCTTGTATCAAGAATCTCACCTTCCCTGTGAGTGTACATTGTTTTCTTCCAGACATGCTTTTAATGAAATCAAATGGGGGAAGAAGCATTTATCAAACTTCATGCCCAATGTAATTTGATGTCTTTAAAACTGTAGTAATTTTGCTACTGTTTTCAGAGGCTGTTTCCATTGGTTTGGTGTGAAATACTTGTCCTTGAGAAATATGGCTCGCGGGGAAGACTGATACATATGCACAGTACTCCAAGCACCCTTTCAATTGCTGACAGTGAGAGATGACTAATGGGCATCACTCTCACCTCTTAAAATTGTTATCTTCCACTTCTTTATTTGAAGATAAAAAGTACTTTGCAAGCCTTTGGATGGCATCGTAGATATTATTTTTGTATTTTTTTCTCCAATTGATTTTGATTTTAGACCTCTCAGACTGTGTATGTATAGCTGATCTGCCAAGTCTCCCTTATTATGCAGGAGACTTAATATCAATTTGAATATGTCTTCATGTCCAGATAAACATAAAAATCTCCCTGATTTGGGACTTATTTTGCCTGTTTAAATACATAATACACACAGGTTTCTCCTTGATTGCTCTTTGGAATCTCGCCAAGTTTGATGGATGAATTTTGGCAGTCCTGTGTATAGTGATGTTATATCATGAAAGGCAGATTATGTAAAAGCTGATGTGTAACATAACTGAGTAATGTACTCAATGCTGACAACATGATATGATAGTTTATTCAAAGACCAGTTGTAACTGATATGTGTGACACAACAGCTGGGGTCACATTCAGTTTTGAAAGTAAAAGTCAAATTCAATAAAATTATTACCATCATTGTGCCATCAGTACATTGAAAAATTAATGAAGTGTATGTTAGATCTATTTCCTGTGTGTCTATACATGTATTTCATAACCTTGTTTATCAAGCCCCTTCTGTTGAGACTAACCAGTGATTACAGTGAACATCTTTGATTTTGGAAGGCTACTTATCCCTTGTGAATACCAGTAAAAGTGAACTACAATCCCCATCATCATCATCCTTCTCCTTTTCCTCCTCCTTTTCTTCTCTGATAGGTGGTGCTGCTGGACGAGAGTAGCCAGATGACGGAACCTGCCTCCCTGCTCCCTCTGGCCAGGTTTGGCTGTGAGAAGCTGGTGCTTGTAGGGGATCCCCACCAGCTGGATCCCACCATTCAGGGGTCCGAGTCTTCCCACACATCCAGTCTGGAGCAGACTCTGTTTGACAGGTTGTCCCTAATGGTACGCGAATAGTTTCCATGCATTGTTTTGTGTTTTTATTGTTGAATGATCTCTTTGTGCAGTCTTGACACCGACAATATTTTTTCTTCCTCTGCTGGTTTACTTTAAAACCAGAGACATTTGCGGCACAAAACCTTTGCAAATTGGAGCCAACTGCCCCTTTGGTCACATGAATCTTTCGTAAATTGCCATTGGCATTTAGTGTATTGTATATACAAAAGCTTTGCAGGCTATTTACTTTTGCAAATCTTTGCTCTTCACAAACTTTACAAAAGTTTCATGCATATGAACATTTCTGATTTGACAGTAACAGGAACTTTGGAGCAGCACAGACCTTTCAAATTTTACTTCTTATTTGTGGTATTGGTGTTGGTAGTGTGGTATCTTCTGTATTGCTGTAGAATATGACTGTGTTATACAAAGGCCAAAGACAAAACAGCGTTCAGAATATAATTTGCATATAAGATAAAGGAAATAATTTTATACGTG
The DNA here is from genome assembly GCF_964275005.1 of Diadema setosum. Lineage (NCBI taxonomy): Eukaryota > Metazoa > Echinodermata > Echinoidea > Diadematoida > Diadematidae > Diadema > Diadema setosum. The sequence continues at coordinate 10,824,421 of NC_092689.1, read as the reverse complement.
AATTAATCACAGCAGTATCAACATACTGTCGTGATTTGAACTACATTTCTCACTGTGGCATTCCCAGAGGTGCAACAGACTGTAAATTTCTGCTGTAATATAACAGGCAATGATGATGGTGATGGTAATGGTAATGATGATGGTGATTATGGTGATGAAGATGATTAACTTCAGCATCATTCGCAGCAGCAGCATCAGCATCAGCATTATCAGCATTATCATCGCCATCATCATTATTCCTATTATGATTGTCACTTGCATAACAATTTTCCTTCACTTGAGTTAAAATTTAGGGCACGCACGGTGTACACAAAATTGTAGTTTCTTTCTATATTCTTCACCTCGTCTGCCTCACAGGGATACGACCCAATCATGCTGAGGACACAGTACAGATGTCATCCCAGCATCAGTGCCTTGGCCAACTCCCTCTTCTATGGCAACCACCTACTGGATGGTGTGCTGGCTGAAGATAGGCCACCACTTGTGGTATGCTGAGATAGACTGAATTGAAAATTACTGTTATGCAAACACAAATGTGCCAGGTCTTGACCTGCTGTGTAATTGTAAGCTAGCTGCATTGCATAAATTCATTTTTATGCAGTTCTGTGTGTTGTGATTCCAATTCCAAATGCTATGAGTAAGTATATTAATGGGTGTATTTTCCAGCTTGTTTATGGAAAATCCAGAGATGGTCCCTTGGAGTGTGAACAAATTTGGGGCCAGTTTTCACATTTTGATCTTTCATTTAAAAATGCAAGACCAAATTATCTTCAAACTTGGCAAGTATTATAGCTACTGTGATAGAATATACAGATGGACGCCATGCAATTCTTAAGTAGCATTATGCCTTATGGTTATCATAGTCTCTTTTGCCAAAAAGTAGTAGCTCTAGTGCTAGCTCTACAATTTCTTCAAAATTTCATTGGCAGCCTGTATTTGATATCAGAATGGCATTACTCCATATTTCAGCTACTTGAGTCTAATAGACAAGAAATCAATACATTCAGCAAATGTGTGTGTCCATGTAGTTTTCTGGAATGCTTACAGTGCATAAAGTGCTGGCAGGTATAATGTGATGTCCTCATAGGCTGGAATGGTGCCCTCTCTTTCAAGGAACCCTGCAGTGAATCTGTAACACAAAGGACACAGCAATTAAACTTCTGAAATGTTTCCTTGCTCAACTTCTCAATGTCATTCATCAGAATGATCTTCCCACGCTGTGCTTCTTCAATGTGTCACATGGGCAAGAGAAGAGTGCCAGGGATGGGAGTTACTTCAACGATGCGGAGGCCAGCTTTGTGGTCTTCCTGATTGGTGGGCTGATAGAAATGGGGGTGGCACCCTCAGAAGTGGGCGTGATCACTCTCTACAAGGCACAGGTCAACCAGATCAGCACACTACTGCAAACATCAAGGTATTCACCGTTCACTGTTTAGTCCTTCCTCCTTGGTAATAGATACTGTCAGGTTGCTCTATATTTCTGGAAAGGTCGAAAACATAGAGCTCACGCGATGCTTCTAATATTCAGGTAATAATGTTTTTGCCCTGTTGAGCAAATGGGAAATCAAATAGTATGTGTCATCATAGTTTATATACTATTGGGATCGGCATTTCTGCAAAGATGTAACTACTTTTCCTTTTGATTTTGTTACTTTGACTTGTGACCAGTTTGAAGTTGGCATATTACAGGATTTTGGAGTGTTAGTTTATTTGAAATCAATAGCTTGGCACAATGGTTGTTCAGGTATTCAGTGTCATATGTTAAACTGTTCTGCATGTTATTGACATATGCTCTTGTTACACTGATCTTTAGTCAAATATATAATGTACCTTGTTTGATAAACAAAATTTAGAAGAGATGTATTAATTATTTGCTTTTGCTGCTCAAAACAAAATGCTCTATCTGTAGATCATTCCTCATAAAAGTGTTTCTCTGTCAATAGAATTTGACAGCACCCTTTTCTTGTGACCTAACTCCATCATGCTGGGTGTCAATATCACTGCATATGTGCAAGCTTCTTTGTGTTAGAGCTTACATGAAGATATGAGATTTGATTTCTATGAAGGACATAGTCATTAACAGCTGAAGGAGTGGCTCTATCAAAGGGGACCTAGTGATACTGACATTGGCCCATGTCACATGCTTGTCCAAATCTTTTCATGACCACTCAAGAAGTGTGAGCGTTAGTCTGATTGTGGCTCAAGTGATCAGCAAAGTTTTCTCAAGCTGACACTATCAGGATCCTTGTACAAAAATTGTAGAATATCATCAAATTCAGGCCTCTGTGGAGGAAGGGGAAGTAATCCTTTCAGGATTTTGTCCCGTCGTAAGACTTGCTGATTGCACATTGAATTATACACCAATAGGATTTCAAGCAATTCCACTTGACCTTGTAGACTGGGTGTGAGTGGTGTATGTGGACTTCTCGCTGTTAATCTCATAAGATTTTTGGTCCAAGTGGTATTTGCAAGCCCCGTGCTTAAGTTACCCCCATTTACGTTTTGGAGCCTCTTAAGAACCTTGCAGTCGCTATCATATGTCGGTGGAGGCTGTCTGAGATTACATGTGATTTGGGTCTCCTTCTCATTGGATGAAGTGACCAAATTCCAACAAGCACATTTCCTGTTCAATCCATTAACCAGTACACTAAATGATTTGTATGTCTTCAGAGTTAACCTCATATTTATGCCTACTTGTGAGAAAAGATGCTGGACTCTTTGCTGAGTTTTTTTCTTACCATTTTTATGATGGACATTATTGTTAACCCATTGAGGATGGGCTGATTTTGCATTTGAACATGCATTTCCCACAGACCCTTGCCCGAGTATACTCAGGGCTCGTCCTCAACAGGTTAATTGTGATCCTAATAATACCTAGCAATTTAATCAACAATAATTTTGGAATGCTAAAATAAATTCTATGTTATCATGATAATTATAAGTAGCATTGTTATTGAATGGCTGTAATGCTCTTGCTGTAATTATCCCATTGTAATTTGAAGTTCTCCCTCACGAAAGTATGATGAATACCAGGTATATGAATATGCTACATGCCTTGCCTTTCAGCAGCAAGGCAAGTGGGGATCTCAGGGCTATCCAGATCTCCACAGTAGATGCCTTTCAAGGTGGGGAGAAGGCTATCATCATCCTTTCTTGTGTCAGGACCCAGCGTGTTGGATTCATCGACTCAGACAAGTAGGTGTCTCCATCAAAAAGTCACATTGTGGGGTACAGTTTAACAAAGAAAGTTCAAACTCTGGTCAAGATGAGACCATAGTGCTTGTGCTTCTTCCCCTCTGTCTTTTAAAGCATGTTCACTTTGAGCCATTCATTAGTACAGTTTCTTTATGTGTGTGGATGTGTGTGTGATCATGTGTGTATTTGTACATATGTGATTCGCAGTTGAGTGAAATTACAGACTTTGTTCATTCATTAGTCTGTTTATATATATTTCTGAGTGTGAGTGTCGTGGTGTGTTAATATGTATTTCCGAGATAAAGACAATATGCAAATGTCGAAAGTGAGATTTAAAAGAAAATATCCTGGAAGGTTGCTACGAAAGTCCTATTTCTATCTGATTAGGCAGGTAACTTTTAAAAATTGTTTCTCTGCAAAGATAAGCTCTCTGATTTGAGTGCTGTCCATTGGCTCCTTGTGCAGGCGGACAAACGTGGCTCTGACAAGATCCAAGAACCACCTGCTGATTGTAGGAGGGATGAAGATGCTGTCAGAAAACAGCCTCTGGGGAAAAATCATCCACAAATGTCATGGTGAGTCATGAGTTTCACTGTGTAGACTTAACCCTAAAAAGACTGGGGTATTTTGGTAGCTGGAAAGACTGGGGGGGGGGGGGGGGGGCCTAAAGGGCCCCCCCCCCCCCCCTTGAGATCTCGGCCGTGGATCGCGTGATCACCGCGAAAACTTGCATAATGGTAGTGTGCGATGTAATCTACAAGATCACATAATTAGATTTTTCAAAATAGTCTTCTTTTATTTTATATCAATTAATTATGCCAATTTATGCAAAAATCAGACGTTTTGCTATAAATCAGTAAATAAAGTTCCAAAAGTGCAAATTTTTGGTCCAAATACTCTTTGTGGCATTCTTAGCAAATGTACTTAAAAAAAAATTTGGTATCAAAATTAATTTCTTATGTATTTTATTGTTTTTATGAATTTCTTATGTATTTCTCAGTTTTTTGACCTTTTGTTTTTCAGCAAAATTTTACGTCAGACGTTTTTGAAGAACAATACTGCTAAAACAAATTGATTTCAGCCATTGAGAGTAAAAATAAGCATATTTATATGAACCATGTGAAAAATATCAATTTGCACTCACTTTGTATACAAAACCTCATTTTGGAGCCATTTTCAGTCCGATGTGCACATACAAAAATTTACATAACATCAGAACCATACCCCCGGGCGTCGCAAATTTGGTGTCAAAATGTGCGGGAAACTCAAAAGCAAAAAGTCATAGAGCGTCGCGGTGAAAGCAATGCCCGTTGCCAAGTAATCGCACAAAATGTCGAAGGGGGAAGGGGGGCCTTTTAGGCCCCCCCTCCCGCAGTCTTTTTAGGGTTAAAGCAGTCTTGCTTTTCATGACCTGTCCATAACAGAGTGCAATTCAAGGCCACAATGATATTCTTACAAAAGATTTATCTTGGCACACCATTTTGTTTTTATACATTTAATTTGTCCCATAACATCCCTTCCCATTCATTGGCAAACTTTATGTTATCATGCCATCTATTGCTTGTAGTGTACAGAACAGTGCACAATACCTAACAGTGCATCATCATATTCATATTGCATCTAAAGATAAATTCATTTCTATCATATTATAGGCAACATTGTCTCCTCAGCCACTGATATACTGTAGTATCATCAGAAGATGCTAGGATTATACACTTTGTAATCATGTGTAATACTTATGTTTAAACATTCATCTGACACCAGGTACATTTATACGTTTGAGAGTCTAGATCATTGCAATTTTAGCGCATCGTAATTGTGCTTGGTGCATTCCACTAATTCATTGCCACCACAACTTGTAAAGAAAATTTGGCATGTAGCTTGCTCAGTTTCTTCCAGAGGAACATTATTGCTGACGATCACCGTGTATTCCATGGTAAAGCTGCACATTGACTGTTTTGAAAGACAAGACAGCCTCACATCCAACTCCAAGAAATAACTAACACTAGTTGTCCATCCACTATTAATCTGTAACAGAGAGTCCCAATGGTGTCAAGGACTCCAGAGCCTTCCAGAAGCAATGGCAAGAGAAGCTGGCAGAGATGAGAGTCGCCATGGAAACAGGGGAAGAAAGAGTCAAAGAGATGCCTGCAAAAAAGACCAGAAGGAACGAGGATATGGAGGAGACTGGAGCAGTTCTGAAAGATGTCATCGATTCACCCATTATGTCTTTGAGTGAGGATGGTATGTACAAGTATTACTTTCCCATTTCAGCCACAATTTGGTGTGTGTAGGTGTGTGAAGCAAGAAGATGACAGGTACATCGATAGAGGGTTAACATGAACATTTGCCAGTGTGACATCCATTGTGAAGAAGCAGTTTTCAGTGTACATCAAAGACATTTGCTGTTGTGTGCCACGGTGTAGTTTCTGATCAACTCTCAAGTTGTGACAATTTTTTTGTTTTCACAGAGAAGAGTGTACTACCAGTACTGATTGATGTTATGCTATTAAAATGTTATCAGTTCTCTGAAAAATCAAATACAGTATTACAAGATTTCACAATGGCCTTGTGTAGACAAACAAAGTTTATTTCAACTAACATCCCTATTGCAAGTTTTTTATGTGAATTATGCTCATTTATCAAGGCTTTCTTTACTGTTTGTTTCTGCAGTCTTTTTTATTCTTGTAAGAAGTTAACAGTTGGTAAAGACCTGTATGGAATTGAGGTTTTTACTGTGACTTTACCCCTACTGCAGATGACTTTGTCGAGAGCAGTTCATGCAGTCATCCCAGCCCTGTACCTTTTGATGCGTCCACACTGCTGGCTCCCATCCATCCAGTGGAACCAAACCCCACCCCTCCCGATCACACAAGCAGGATGTTCTGTTCCCGCGTGCCAGGGGATGTACCACCCCATACTGAGATACAGGGGACTTCGAAGGACATGATTGCTGCAGACTTAATACTAGACAGCCATGAACCATCACCTGTCTCAAGCCCCGATTTCTCCAGCACGGGGAAGACTTGCTCCGATGGTCCACCACATGGGAGCGGCCATGATACCTCCAGCTCGACAGTTCGCACCACTAATTCAAGTATCTCGTACTCGCCTCTTCAGGAGGTGGTGGAGTCTGATTCCGATGAAAGCAATGACGATCTTCCAAATTTTGGCATCGGTGACATTTTACTGTAGCGGTACAGGCATCAAAACCTGCAGTGAAAGTTTGTGTTCATGCTGCCATCCCATGTCCTACTGCCAAATTTGTGATTTCACAGCTCCTGAACGCTTTGGTGCCTTCTAGGTGCATATGAAGCATACAAATAAGCATGCACATTTGCTTTCCATGCATTTGTCAAATTCTGGGTCATAGTGGGTTACAGATTTTTGTGAAAATGAGAGACATATGATGCTGTGTGCAAATGTTGAAGTATTTCAAGAGTCAAAGCAGTTTCCAAAAATCTACTTTGGTGTTATGATACCAGCTTTAAGAAAGTAAGGCTTTACTGCATTGTCACATAAGAAAATGGGATAAAGGCAGAAATACAGACGGTATAGCTTTAGATATCCCTTACAATGAATACATTTGTACTTGATTAATTCTGATGCACAGACGGGCTGATCAGTGTGCCCAGTAAGGTTGCGGTCCTACAATGCAAAGCAATGAAGGTTTTAGGGAAAGGTCTGCTCACAGACTCTCACTCACAGTTAATTGGAATTATCTATCTAGTACTTGTTATTGTGCGACTTATCTCAAGATATCTACTTGTCACGTCATATATTTGATTTTCAATGGGATTACAAAATGCGTCAAGCATTTTAAGATGCACATAAATGCTAGAGATACATGTACTTTGAAAAATTTCTTGTGAATTTCAGCACAAAGTGACTATATGTGCACACAAGAACAATTTCGTAAAAGTTATCGTCTTTCAAAAGAGCACCAATACCGTGGAATCTGACAGTAAAAGTAATTACAGTACCTTTTTGCTTCCAAGGTCATTCCTTTTTACGAACAGAAGCGAATCTCTCTTTATGCCAGATAATAGAATTTTAATATTCATGATCAGTCTATTAATCAATATTGATCAATGATATTAACTGCAATATGTGTCAAAGCAAATTTGAGCTTGTAAATATTTGTGAAAGAAAATATTACATCTAGGTTTCCGTGTTCTCATATACCGCCCATATGATGTGCAGATAAATAAAAATTGTTTTCGTAAGTGAAAATAATTTACATTGGTATCAGTGTAGTGATGACAGGAGTTAGTATTTTGTGTGTGCATATAAAATATCACATAATTCACATGCATATGAACAAAGACAATTTAGAACAGTTTTGTCAAGAATAATATTTATTTAATGATAAGCTCATAATTTCTCTTTAAACTATAATAATCTGAATGTCATACATGTACCATCAAATTTATTACACACAGTGACAGCATGGTGCTTCAGTGCAAGCACAATGCATACAATCCTTCTGAGATGAATACAATAGAATTTGATAGATATGTTATTCTTCTCTCGTAAACAAAAACAGCTTATCCCCAATACATCACACATGCGAACCCTGTTATGAAGAGCACTATACACAAAACAGCATTTCATTATTGCATGTGTGTAATGTGTGTTTATAAGAACTGATCTCTTGTAGGATTAACTTAGTCAAGCCACATCACACACATGCATGATTTGAATGTTTTGCCTTTGCACAAGAACGATACTAGTGGAAGCAAGGAGTGATAGTGTGTTTACAAACAGTATACGGTACTTTATAGGCATCACATACAGTGGACTCCCATTATAATGAACACGGTTATAATGAAATTCCGGTTACAACGAAGTTAAAATTACGGGCACAACATTATTCTCTCTATGTATTGTTTGTTTGTTCAGTTATAACGCAACTTTGATATAACGAAAGAAAACTGCCGGTCCCAAAGACTTCGGGAGTCCACTGTATTTTCAAGTGCAACATGTGCACAACTAATGGCTTCTAAGACAATCTATTGTTTTAGCAACTTCAAAATAACACATGTATAATAATTCATCTTCGAAGCACCTCTTTTTGCGCTTGTAGTGGTGACAAAGTCTTGTGCTGTGCAGCGCGTGAAGCTGAGAACATTCCCAGCTGCTGGCTGATGTGTTGTTTATGATGCAATATCGGTATCACAAAATTTGTGCCTTCGTTTCTGAATGAAGTTTTTATCACATGCAAATTGGATGAACATTTTCTCAGTGTGGTGCTCTTCATGCTAGTCACAGGAGGAAACTACAGAGTCTGTTAACTGCATATTTTATTAGGAATCCATGGGATGATGAAGAGGCACACTTATCTGAACAGAATGACTGAATTCATAATAACATTATACATTGTATATCTACACGATACTGTGACTTGGCTAAACGTTCACACCAGACAAAGATCCTATTAACTTGCTGTTGACGTATGGATGAACAAAACTTTATATAATATGATTACATGTACCATCTTTCATAGGCTGGTCTTGTCTTTTTAAAGCCAACATATCCACCCCCTGCCTCTTTATAAAGAGAAGACTTTGTAATCCTTGGCTGGCACCCAGAGCTAAATTGCAAGCACCATAACCATAACAAGTTATTAGGCAGTACTTGTACTTTATTTGACATGTGTAGAGTTTTATGAAAATAGGGGGGGGGGCGGGGGGAGGGGACAGACTACAAAAAACTACAGGTTGTACCTCGACATTGAAGCAAATATTTTGCACAGTTGGAAGGACACTATGACCTGTGAAGCTGTAGAGAACTCCAATTAATCAGGCCAGAGTAGATGTCATAATTAGGATGGATCATGCAGTCGCTGAACAATCAACATGATATTGGATGTGAAAGCTTTACAGATCAATACAGAAATCAATGGTTTGGGTACTGAAAACTTGGCATGACTGCAGCATAAACATTTTCATAGCCCTATCCAGTCCACATTTTGGTCTAGCCAAGGGTTAATACAACATGTACTGTATTTCACCGATAAACATATTGTGATATGAAATAAGCGTACCATGATCACATTAGTTGTGAGGTTGTAATACATGTACTGATACTTTACTCAACACACTTAAACCCATGAAATCGAGTACTCATAATGCCCTCAATTTACCCTTATAAAAATATCAACAAAAAAAAAACACTGGCCCGAATTCACAAAGGTGGTACAAATGAAACCATGGTTTAAACCACGGACAAAAACCATGGAGCACCAAGTGTCGCACGGAGTATTTCGTTACGAAATCAGTCATTTCGTCGAAATGATTATTTTGTAACAAAAAGACATTTTGTAACTAAATGAACATTTCGTCCACGAAATGATAATTTCATTAATGAAATGGTTATTTTATCGACGAAACGACCAATTTCATAACGAAATATTCCGTGCGACTCTTAGCGCTCCATGGTTTCATTTGTACCACCTTCATGAATTCGGGCCTTTAAGTTTATAGCACTGTGTGTGCATGTGAGTGTGTGTGTGTGTGTACAATGTATGTGTTTGCTTCTATATCTCTTTCTTTTTCTTGAATTACATATCTTCTCAGAAGATACGGGAACACATTTTCATCTGACATTTCTGAATTCTGGTACATGTTATGCAGAGTGGAACAGAGTAGCAACAACACCATTACACTGCACATGACAAGTAACATACATGTACGTAGAATACTGTATTCATTGATCTGCCATATGCTGCACATTTTGGACATTAGCTTGATTGACAATTTTGCAATGTTTAAAACAAAGGCACAAGAACAAACACACACAAACCCGTGAAATGGGCACCAACATACAGTGTATAATCAGTTGAGAATGATCACAAGGGAAGCCACTAAATCCATAGTGTTTGAGGTACATTAATGCCCTAATCATATTCACCCTACCAAACACAAAGTGTGCATGGAACCAAAGCCCTACATCCAAGGAGAGTGTCTTCTACAAAGCACTTGCATAAGACCAATGTGAAGACCCATATTCACAGAATTTTTTTTCTTCTTTAATAGTACACGTACATTGTACATTTACACTGTACTGTATATCTTTTTCAGTGTATCTGTTACTTCTGTACTTCTCTCCTGTTATGTTTTATAGCCTGTGTTTCTCTGTTCACTTTGGCCCAAATTCACAAAGTTGGTTTGAATTGAGACCACGGTCTAAAATAAGCGTGAAATAGGCTACATTTGGCATGTAATATGCGTATCAATGCGCGCTTCTTACTGGATGTCTGTTGGCGTTTGCAGTCTGTCAATCATATTCACTTAGAAGGAATTTGCATAAACCATGGTTAAAATTGAAACCACCTTTGTGAATTCAGGCCTTTGTGTTGTTGTTTTTTTCTCTGTCTGTCTGTCTGTCTGTTTGTCTCTGTCTCTCTTACTCTGTGTATGTATTTTTGAGGGATGGCTCAGTGAGTACATTCAAATATCTTGTAGATAGCACACTTTTGGACATCACAAACTATTCCGAACTATTCAAATATGACATGTTCCATAACTTCATCTTATCACAGCTATTACAGACATTTGAAGTTTGTTTTATTCCAATGAACACACTCTCCTGCAGATAAGTAACAACATCAATGTGTTATCCCACAGCAAGAAATTTTGTAATGTATTATGTACAATACAATTTGTTTTGTTTTGCTTTCTTAATAACTTAAAAAACCACCTGCATCTAACTATGTATATCAGCAGTCAAATTTTCTTTCCTGAATATAAACTGCATATATTCAAAGTACCGGTATGTACTATTACATTAAACAAGGTTATACAAATGTATTTGCTATCCTAATTGTCTGCAGATACATGGACAATGCATACCATGTGTTCTACACTTTTGATTCTTTGTGATTTCTTTGTCATCATCAAAAAAAAAAAAAAAAAAAATGAACATGCACATCATGAATACGTAAGTCCAGTGCTGATACAATGCACACTGCCAGAATTTTTAACTGCAATGTATTATTAATCTTGATTTTAAGAGATAAACCACAACTGACTCAAGTTACATTCACATAATCATGAGAAATCCTGGCTTATACTGATCACTGCAGGGTAAGAGAAGCCAGCTATTGCAGGGGGCGGCTACCTATCTAATGAGTTCCTGGATAAGAAAAAATACTAACAACAATAAAACAAATATCGCAAGGAAAATCAGCTGATTATGAATTCAAGGGAGCTGTAGAATCCTGTAGGACATACTATGTTCCAGTAATAAATGGGGGAAAAGATTAAACTGTTCTAGAGTGGATTCCCATGAGGATGTTGTAAATCTGGATTTTGTCATCAAGGAATTACTTTCCTGTGAGCAGAGTTCACAGTTATGACTCATTACACTGTTACGTCATGTATAAACTCTTGTTGAGGCTTCTCTGCACACAGGACACTGCTGGATCGCATAAATGTTGTCTCCTACCAATATGCAATGCTGTTCAAAACACTGACCAAATAGAGATTCAGAGTGGACATTTATGTATAGGCAATTCCTGTTGTACAGAAGTCCTCGGGACCAGCAGGTTTCTTTCATTATTAAAAATTTCGTTATAACCGAAGGGAATTTTACACTTTAGACTTTGGGACCTAAATAATCGAAATTTCATTACAATCATGTCTGTTGTAACAGGAGTGCCCTGTACAACTGTAGTAAAGCATGGCTACCCAAGGCAAGTGTCAGAAAACTGCTGAAAGTTACTGAAATCATAAAAAAAAAAAAAGAGAAAATCAGTGACAATTCCTAAAGCTACAGTACATCTAAAAGAAAACTTGCATGGTGTCCACGGAGCTGTGATATCTGGGAGACATATTTGATTTCTGACTCTTGCTGGAACTAGAAATATTCTTTCTAACTCTCCTGCTAAATATAGGAATTCTGATAGGCATGCTTTCATCCTCCGTGTACCAATTAAAGCATCGGATTAGATGTTTGCCTGAAAATACAGCTTGCTGGGGATTTTTCTGTTATTTCCCACATGATCAGGAATTTGATGCAAAGTCATTAACCCAGTTAATCTTGGGAGTGTGACAAGCGTCTCTCGTTTCTGTAGATAAACCTGCATAATTTAAAGGATGTGGGCTTGGTGAGGACATACTCATATTTCCCCATGGATTACCATGGGGAAAAAAAAAAAAAAAAAAAAAAAAAAAAACTTACATCAATATGTTCAAGGAAAGGGTGAACGAGATATTACTTGCTACATTTTTTTTTTCCTTCATGGGAGTTCTTGCGAAGCTTATTTCAGGGACTCCTACTCTATTTTCAGATCAGAATTTGAGGTTTGGGTTATTTTTTTTTCAAAGTGAGTAACTGTCGGCTTGAATTTGTCTGTCATGGAATAAACAAGACATACACATGCTGATTTATTCGCTACTAATGAACTCTAAAAGATGTGTGGGGTACACTAGACGTATATGAGTATGTGAGGAATACGAGAATGGTGGCGGTGGTGGGGAGGGGGTTGTTCAGTAAAGAGAAAATTTGTTCGCTACACAAGCCTTGTCGTCATACTCAGCTGCAACACTGCCATCCATCAAGCATCTGTCACATTTAGGTGTCAGCACCCAGGAGTCCACACACTAGCCACACACGGCTCTTTGCAAATATGTTCTTGGAGGGCCTTCATCAAAACACAAAGTTTGGAGGAATATTCCTGGTCCTCGCAAACTCCCTGGCCCTCAGGTGGCGCTCTAACTTGGCGAGGTCCGTCTCCCCGTGCAGCACGATGTCTAATTGGACGCCGCGTGTTCGGAAGCGGGCGAGACTCCGCTCGGTGATGTAACGGCAGTCCTTCACTTTCAGTGTCTTCAGTTTGGCCATGTCCCATAGTTTGCTGGAACAGGAGAGGTAGATTCAGACTTTATGCCAAATTTCTGATTGGTCATTATGGTATACCAAATTGACTGTCTGGTTCAGTGTTACTATGGCCAGTTTCTATTCTGTCAACTTGCAGTTGTGTGAGAAGATAATACTCATTGCTACAAAACCATTTTCATCACTGCTTTACAAACATTAATGTTGTACCCATCTCTTAATTGCCATATAAATTTTACAATTTATATCACACCATGTTGGTCTTATTTGCCTTGAAAATCTGATGGATTTGGCTGAGGCTACAGTGTAGTGCCATAAATGACTAAATGGAATGATAAGTGAAGAATGATAAAGGTTAAATAACACCTGTGCAATGACTTTTTTTTTTTTTACCATTGATTGAGGGAGGCTCATTTTGCCCTTACAATAATACATACATGTAAATCTTGTTACTATGATATTCAAATAAAATGGAGCCATGTTGCTTCTGAATTGCAAAGCAAGGAGCAATTTGTAGTATAGAGAAAAGTGGAAAAATCTGGAAACGATGTTGCACAAGACCATGTCACATTCCATGGGATTAAGATTGAAGAATTTCATAACTGTTGCCACAGACATTTCATTTTAACTTACCAGGTAGATATTAAAGAACTTTTAATACTTCATGCCTGATTCTTAAAACTCAGTCTTTTCCCAAGTCTGTTAGATGACACCTCCAACATGTCATTTTTTTTTTCAATTCACAAAAGTCTGTGCTTAGTTCCAACAGACAACTTAATGTATCTTTTTTGTTTGTATTTTTAGACCTACAATGTATATAAAGAAACTGATTTTAGATTAATTTTCATGAATGGTATGAAGCCCACATTCTATACCTAAAATATTTTGATCCAAGTAGTCTTTTACATGCATATACTTGGAATGAAAACCACAAAAGAAAAATAGTAAACATTCAAATAAGCCTATTTTCAAAGCCTTCTCATACTTTCAGCAATATCATTTGAATTCCCTGCTAAAAGCTGCTCTAAAATTCATGTGTGTTTACAAGTATATCTATCTAGCCCTACCATATCCCACAACAATAAAATACTGTACAATTACTTTGTGTTTTGACTCTTTTACCCGTCCAAGGAGATGGGTACAAGCCAAGTTATAATGGCTGACTACCTCCATTACAATCACCAGATTTGTCTAAGACGTAATGCACATAGATGCTTCACTTTCACTTCCATGCCACCAGTCACAAATCTTGGACTCGTTCGTTCAATGTATTACTGATGTGTCATCAAAGTCACTGAATTGCCCCCCCCCCCTACTTCTCTCTCAGTTTCTACCATTAAATTCCATCTGCCTGACCCATAAGCTCAGCTGAATCTAACCTATTGTTTCAAGAAGTAACACACAAGTCATTATGAAGTCATATAAAGAAGAAAGGACTTACAGCTATTTAAGCACACTTCTCAGATGGGCTCAAAATCCATTTTCCACCATTTGGAATCTGCTTGAAATATAAAGTTCTACCTAAAAATCTGTCTAGCTGATGCACAATTTGCCAGGATAAAGAATTGTTTTGGAGTATATTGAGATCAAAAGTGTCAAATAATTTTGATCCTAGTACATAGGTTTTATTCTTGCAGGGGCCCTATTTTGTACCTATTCAGCAGTGGGTTGGTAGAATGTTACTAGGATGTGACGATCAAATCATTCCCGAGAAGTAGTACTCAATCACATGCAGCTTGCAAGCTGCTGCATACAAATCACTCTCATCTTGGATGATGGATACTGCTTTAACCCAATATAATCCATGACATACAAAATTAATTTTGCGGCCACGATCGGGTATGCTCCAAGACAGCAACACTTCTGGTGTACCTCTTTGGGTAACATTTCACATTTTCATATTGTGTTATCACTGTGTAACCATCTCTTTCTCTCTATGAACAAACATTTAGAGACATTCTAATGTGCTATAAATAGTTATGTTTGTTAACATTTAAGTACGTCATCAAGCACCTACAGTAGGCAAGAGACTACAAGTGGGAATTAATGTACGGGTGCAGATATAAAAAGGGGGGAGACAATTCTTACCATAGAACTTCATCTGTGATTCTCCAGCAGCCTTGAATATCAAGATACTCTATATTGGGACAGAAGCAACATATCAGGTTCACCAGATTGCCTGTGATGCCATACAACCGCGCCACTGACAGCCACGTGAGGTTGCGATTTAGCTGCAACACCGTGTTCATGGTGTCATCGTCCATGTTCCAGCACCCCGTCAGGTCAAGTTGTTCCAACTGTTCGCAGTTCATCGCGATTCCCTCCACAGACGTGGATGTGATCTGTTGGCATTCTGCCAGCATCAGACATCGAAGATCGTGACAGTTGACCCCGATGGTGCGCACGACCTCTGTGGACAGACTGGAGTTCTCAGAGATGTTGATCTTGCGCAGGTGGGGGTTATTTTCAATGACAGGGAGGATGAGATCATCCGTGATCCATTTCTTGCAGCAGGGGACACTCAGCGTGAGGAGGTTCCTTGCATCCAATGCCATAACCTGGAATGCGTCGGCTGTAAAACTAGGCCCAACATGCGAGAGATCAATGTGGTGGGACTCCGCAAAGTGAATGGCCACGACGTCCCGGAATCCGCGGGACACCAGACGGAGCCTGAAGAGGTCCGTTATGTCCAGGTGTGGCAGTATCCTAGCAACCAACACATCCTCCCAAGGAAGAATGTCCAGGATGGTTAACCTGCAGATAAATCATAAAACAAATAAACCATGTTCTTGAGATATAAACTCAATGCCTGTAGTTCACACATTTCCAGCATCGATAATGCTCAAAAGATAAAAATTCTTATATTAGTACTGCTCTTTACTTGGTCAAAAAAAAAAAAGAAGAAGACATACTTGATTGTTTTCTAACCACCTTACATCACTAATAAATTAATTTAATCAACCATGAAAAGGAGATGGACATAGATGTGTTGTTTATTTGTTGTTGTTTTTTTCTGGCATTCAGCCATATATCATGATCATTAGTAACAGAAAAAAAAAATTGTAAACATTCATTTCCAGTCACCCTTTTTTTCATTTTAACCTTAAAAATCTACATATACTTATCCATTTTTAGGTTTTCATGGAGCAAGCATCTTGATTTTTTTTATATTTTTTTTTGCATGCATTGCTATAATGCTATGGACCATGCAACATCGCATTTGCGTTGTACACAAATTAGGAGAGTGAGTACAGTATGTTATGAGTATTTAAACTTTTAATTTTTTTATTTTACAATGACTTTAAAACCTGTGCAAACAACAAAATTTCACAAATTTAAAAGCCACTTGACTCACTTCCACAAGAGAACCAACTGTGACCTTCCTAACATTGTCCCTATTTACCCTCCCTTTCTCCTTTCTAAATGAAAATAGGAAGACAGAATTATGAGTAAAAGGAGTTATAAGGGTTTTTGTTAATTACTTCATCCTTAGAACCATGGACCTAGACCTGCTGGAAGAAACATACTGTAGACATACAGAAACAATAGTCTTTCACTCATCAAGCTTCCTGTGTATGACGTACAGTGATGTCTCATTACCAAATAAATGAGTGAATGATTATATACAAACAAACAAACAAACAAATAAATAAATAAATAAATAAATATTAAAAGATATCAATGAATAAGAACTGTTCCTATTAATCAATTAATGAATCAGATGTTTTAACAAAACAATTGAAGTACAAATTGTGATATCACAGTGATTACAAATCTCAGCAGAAATTACGAAGAAGAATATATAACATTATTCATAAATTAATATTCAAAGTATGTGTACATTCATCAATCCGAACAATTCAGCTTCAAGTGATCAGTTACTGCAATAAATTTGGGTGAACAATTAATTTCAGCAGAATATTAACGAAACATGAACGAGCATGAATATGCCTTGATGAATGAATGCAAAGGTTTCATCTGAGGAGAGCTGATAAAAAAAAAATATATATATGATATGTTACATTATCATTTGGTATCATGATACACAGAATGCCATCCTCAAGTTTTACAATTCACACATACAATACCTTTTCTTCTTTGGCCTAACACAACCTCCAATCAAATGCTTCAACACCTTTAACACATTCACCACCAGCATCGCCATGCCTGTCGCTCAGTCTATCCTCTTTCCACAAAGTGACAATTGATGAATCCACAAGACAGCGTCAAGTACAGTTTAAAAATCTCAGAGAGAATTCTGTGTCAAAAAGGGAGTCCGTCGTCTAAAAGACACCATAGGTAGTGGACAGTCTGCTCATTCTTTCCAGGGCTCATCGCTAGAGTGAGTAGAGTATCTGTTGCTCTCAAAGTCACACACTCAGTAGAGCTTGCCAAGGCCACAGTACATGAAAAAAAAAAAAAAAAAAAAATCTTTCCTTTCTCTGGAGCACGTTTAGAGGTTTTAAGCCAATTAGCAAAACAAATTCCAGAGTGCAGATAGTTACGTGACACCAGCGAGGGGCCTAGACCGCTTGATCTCTGCGGCTGCACTCAGAATGAACCCTGGCAGATGACACATCAACGCTCATTCGTCGTTAATCACTGCTGTCAATGGACCCAGCTAGGTCTCTCTACTTGTTACAAATATCACGTACATCCAACCACTTACACGTCCCCCCCCCCCTCCGCTTCACACTAAGCAAAACATTTTTCACTCCTATCTAATTTCTTTTGCATTTTCTTCTTTTGTATAAACATGAAATCCTTCCTAAGTCTGTTTGTTTTGTTTCTCTATTTTGTAGCATTCCTAAAGGAAATAAGTGAGATGAGATGTGGTAAACTTGTGAATAAATTGTTGATTTTAAAATCAACACATTCACTCAAAGTACCTCTTTTTTTTCCCCTCCTGATGATAATTTATGGGGTATGCAAAGTTGAAAAAAAGACATTAAACAGACAAATAAACACAAAATAGGCCATGCAGTCACCTGCAAGTGAATGAAAAAAAAAAACATTAAACTGATATTTTTTCAACTTCCGAAAAAAGCTCCTACTTAATGTTAGCCATTATCTCTTATAATTGCCTCCCAGAAATCCTATAACTTGGTTAAAACTTCCTTCCACTTTAATTGAGTCAAATTGTGCAAGCTGATGATTTACGGCCACATTCACACTCCACTTTGTACTACAATGCACTATCTTGGATCTGCATTTCAGGAGGGTGAGGGACTAATGATGCCAATTCATATTAATAATTAAATAGTCGTTTCATACTTTACATTCATTAGTATCTCTTACTACAATCCAGCCTAATGACGAGTTGATCCATATCCTGACGGACTAGACTACATCAGTATACAAGCTTGTACTGTATATCCACGCACACCTTCGTGAAAGAGAAGAATGACTTCATCATTAATTAGTAAATTAGTATTAGTAGTATTAGTATTAAAATTAGTATTAGTAGTATTAATTAGTAAATTAGTATGATCACTGATCTACTGTATATATTATCTAGATCAATCCAATTGACAGTCACTTGTCATGATAAACTAATTGAATTGAGATAATTTTGTAGTGCAGACATGTACAACACTCAAAAGTGAACATTTGCTTTTGGGGTACTTTGTTGTTTTAATATTCTTCTTACAGTTTATGCATATCACTTTCTTGTCCAAATGATAAGAAGCCTCAGAAAGCAGATCAAAGAGGTCTGCAAGATGTCAGCAAAAGTTGGAAGACACTACAGCACATTTTCTATAGAAGGTGATAGGCGACTAAGTTCCCTTTTCCTATTGTAGACAACCTATGTAAACTCACTTTCCTTCTCACTGGGCGCACACTGCACATGTTTGGTGGACTGACCAAACTGTCACATTTTGGTCAGTCCACGTCTAGAAATGGTATAAAGTGTTTAATAGAATTTGAGAACTGTTATCATCTTTTCTAGTCTTTATATCAGGCCATTCAGTTGAAAAACAACAAAGTTTTGATGAAAATTCATTATTTGACCTTCATACGTTAGTACACTGTAGGGCCTACTAACTCTTATGTCAGTCCAACATTACATACATTACGTTAGCCATACTTGCCAACTCTACCGCATTTGGCGATTGACTATCGCTTTTGACAGATTTAGCATTCAAGCTACATGTAGCGCTGCTCGCATAGGCA
The DNA here is from genome assembly GCF_964275005.1 of Diadema setosum. Classification (NCBI taxonomy): domain Eukaryota; kingdom Metazoa; phylum Echinodermata; class Echinoidea; order Diadematoida; family Diadematidae; genus Diadema; species Diadema setosum. The sequence goes on along the minus strand of NC_092689.1, from coordinate 10,805,212 downwards.
TCCTGGATTCTACCGCTTTCTCAAATGAAAATGTTGGAAAGTATGTGTTAGCCTCAAAATTTTGTCATAAGTTCTCACAGATTGCTTGTTTGAAGCAACATGTGGGCAATCTCATAAAAGTGTTCTAACAGAACACATTGAATTGGGGGTAATGCACATGGGAAACAGAAAACAACCTGACATCCCTGAAATATAGGCCCTACTCTTTTACTGCATAGAAATATCCATTATACTTGTAAGAAGACCTGCAGAAAGTGAAACCTCTTCAACCTTCTTCCTGATGAAAGTTCACTTCCAGGCACATAATATTCCAACCTACATGTATCACATATTTCTCACAAGATGGCGCTATCACTCCATGATTCTTGTTGATGTACTGTGCACTGCATGCTACATTTTGTACATGTACAAGTTCTCAAAGTGGCTCAGTAGAATAGCAAAGTATCAAAGACTCTGCATAGCATGTCTAGATGTGAAACAGAAATTGAATCTCACACACAATTTAACATTCAGAGTCTAATGAATTTAAACAGACAGTCCCTGTTTCACTTCACCAGCATGCATACAGGTACAGTCAAACCTGCCTTAGCGGCCACCTGTCTATAGCGACCACCTGTCTATAGCGACCACCTGTCTATAGCGGCCAATGAAAAATCCCCCCGAGACAAAAGTCCTGTTCAAGACCCTGTGTATAGCGGCCACCTGTCTAACGCGGCCAGCGGCCACAAATTTTGTTTCCCGCGGTAGATTTTAAAGGGTGTGTACAGTTCTGGTCAGGGTGAGCATTTAGCTTTTAACGTTTTGCGAGAGTGTATTCAGAAATCACTCTATGAGATGTCAAAGAGCATACAATTTTAAGGGGTATCAAAAGTTTATTTGATGTAAATCGGTTTTGAAATGTCTGAGATATCCAAAGACAAGGTGAAACAAAGAGATCCTAATAAAGGTGGGGCATGTCGCCTTTTATTATTATCACTTTTGGGGATATCTCAGCCATTTGAAAACCAATTTTTATCAAATAAACGTTGAATCCTTCTTCTTAAAATCACATGCTCTTTCATATTTTATAAGAGGTTTCTCATTATCTCACTTAGAAATGTTCAAAACATGAATCCCCACCTCAACCACTACTGTACAGTCCCTTTAACCTGTCTATAGCAGCCAAAAACCCAATGGAGCCATAGCCAAGCCGATAATTCAGTGTGTTTTTCTGCTTTGTAGTCGTGCGGGCAACGTTCAGTGATCGCCACCGCTGCATTCATCCCTCATTCAGTCACAATAATGCACTAGTGTTAAGCTTTCTTCACGACAATACACATTCAGCTTGGCAACAATTTCATCTATATCCACCGCCATATCAATGCATGAAACACACAGTGGTTTCATACGTACACACATACATGTACAATTGTACATGTAAGTATACAACGATGATACATGTACAGTAAGCAATGAACACAAAGTTGGATTACCTGTCTATAGTGGCCACCCGTCTATAACGGCCACTTTTTCCGTCTCCCTTGGGTGGCCGCTATACAGGTTTGACTACAGGTACTATAAGAACACATGATACTTAAAGGGATGGTATAGTTTTGGTTGAGATGGAGCTTCAGGTTTTCAGCTACTTTTTGTGAGATGATGATTAATGTCTTAGGAAATGTAAAGGGCATACGATTCTAAGAGGAATTCAAAGCTTATTTGATGAAAATTGGTTTTTTAAATAGCCGAGATATTCAGAAATAAAGAGGTCTATATAAAAAGGTGGGACCCACCTTTTATTAGGACCCCTTTGTTTTATGTTGTTTTCGAATATCTCGGCCATTTCAAAACCGATTTTCTTCAAACAAACTTTGAATACCTCTCAGAATTGTATTGACCAGAAATTAATATGTACTACAGTTATACCATGTTATACCATGTTATCCATGGTTTCATGATGTTTTCCAATGAGAAAACCATGACACAAAATAGGGCATGCCATTTCTTTCCTGTAACTATTAAATTCATTAGTGGAAAATTGAGCAAGAAAGTGGTATTCCATTTGGATTTGAACCCGAGACCTCTAGATTGCTACAAGCAAAGTCACATGCGATGTGCTTGGAAAAAAAAAAAAGTGATAATAAGTGATAATGATAAAAGGCGACAGGCCATGCCTTTTATTAGGATCTCTTTGTTTCACCTTGTTTTTGGATATCTCAGCCATTTCAAAACAGAAAACCGACTTTCATCAAATTAACTTTTGATGCCCCTTAGAATTGCATGCTCTTTGACATATCACAGAGCGGTTTCTGAATATATCTTGCAAAACGTTCAAAGCTAAATCCTCACCTCAACCAAAACTGTACGCACCCTTTAAATATGTTTATGATCTTGATGTGGATTTTCTTACCTCTCATCATCTGTTGACCCTTCATCTGCTTTGTCGCCACTGGCGCCGTCATCACTGATATCCTTTCGTTCTCTAGTACTGGTAGGAGGAGTGGTAGTTGGCAACATACCAACACCGGGACTGAACGTGCCAGCCATAAAGGAGAGATCTTCTTCTTTGAAACTAATGCTGACATCTTCCACTCCAGCGACGAGGAGATCCATCTCACCATCACTGAGCGCCCTCGCCATTTCCATCTTCCATTCTTGTCCCTTACATCTATCTGACAATTAACCCGGGGGCGCTCCTTGTATACAGTTCACGTTCGGGCTGGTCGCAGTTATCCTGACAATATGACAATCCTGTGCATGGCAACAGACGACAATTACATGTAGTGATGTATGTCAAACTTGCAGATCAATTCTCAGCAAGCAAATGTTAAGCCAAGCACATCATATGATATCCAGTGTCACATGGTGTAACACTGCAGTCTGTGCTGTTTCTGCTAATGACATTGTCACAGCCATTTGAGAGAAATCCTGATTGTGTGTGCCAAAATAAAGTTGCCTTCCGTTCAGATCATTTTATCAGCAATGTCAATACAGATGCTGGATCATCGGCTGTATAGAAGAGAAAGACAAAGAAGATAAGAAGCAGATAGTATAGCATTGGCCTGTCAGGTCAGGCCCAGGGGAATTGCATTCATTGATCAGTCCTGGATCCACGCTGCATGCACATGCTGCCCTGAAAAACAAGACAAAACAAAACATAACAAATCAACAATACGCACAAGCAGAAGATGCCCTTCCCACGTACTCGCTCCCAACATTGACAATTGTGTATGTCAGCAAACCCAACAAACACGAGTAGCCTTTGGCCTGAGCAAAAAATATTAATAATAATAATGCATGCCACTAATTATGCTATGCTATGGTTCTACTACCCCACTAGTATATGCCACTGGACTGGGCATCATGAGACAATATATTCATTACACAAATCTACTCTGCACAAACATGCTATTAAATCAGCTTTCAGTCACCATGGTCACACACACACTCCGTTTCTCCACCTCAACGTTATTAAAGCATGTAAAGTGGACTTAATAAGTAGCCTAGATAGGGTCTGGGCAGTCTATAAACCTACATACGAATGTACAGTGTATGTAACCTAACCCCACCAGGTAGGTATTACCCTGTTGTTTAACTACCCACACGTCAAAACATCGTGCATGCATTGGATTGAAGTCTGAGAACGAATGCCGGATCGGAATGAATGGAATGACCACGGTCGGCACCACTACCACTGTACCAGTAGGCCTACCACTGTACCAGGCAGACTCAGCTCAGTCAGACTTGTGAATAACATTTAAGTTACACATGTACTTGGTGAATTATGTTACTACGCTGCATTCTTGTGTATACACAATGACAAATCATGCACCATCTTTAGAAAAAGACCAACGAGCATCAAGATCATTAATTAATGTAAAATTGATAGTTTATTTACGTGTATCCAGATCGACCTTCAGCATCTTGAACGGGAATCTATGTGGTATATGAATCTATGGAAAGCTACTTAATATACCAATAATTACTGAGTACCTTGTATGTCTCATCCGAGCATCCCATTATCTAAATATTCTTGTCATCCCATATAACTGTTGGGACCTCAAAATAATCATTCTTTACCTTCTTTAGTATGTTTAAGAAATATTATATCACGAAAAAGATTTGAGAAAAGAATTCTACATAGTATAGTATTTTGCATTATTCATTGGAAGTAAATAAACATGATGGAACTTTGCAGGCGCTCCATAGGCAGCTGTATCACGTGAATGCAAAGGAAAAGGAAGAGGGTAGGCACTTTTGAGGCGAGAATGCTCTGCGGGAAGTAGTTTCTCCAAAGGTCACAGATATTAATTATTCATGAGCTGGCGCGCTGACTGCCGAAGCCTTATTGAATATGTATGAGGTGGGAGATTCCCTGTTCCCCTGCGTTATAAACGTACACCACCGAGTGTACGTCATGTAAACACATTTTGCTTGCACAGTTGCAACAGTATGTGTATGTGTGTGTGTGTGTTTGTGTGTGTGTGTGTGTGTGTGTGTGTTTGTCCGTCTGTCTGTCACCCACTCGAGGGATGTCCATCGACAACTCACCCTTGCTGACATCCCGAAGATTCTGTACAAACATGGTTTGACGATGAGTTTGATCGTCATTGTGGTAAGTGCGTTTGAAGGGGGGTAAGAAGATTCTTCAAATAAATACTTTTAGTAGGGCCTAGTTGTTATTTTGTTATTTTTTTTTTTGTTCGTGGGGGGGGGGGGGTGGGTAAAATGGGCTGGGTCAGGGAACACAGAAAAGTACACTTAATGAAATCAGTCATTCTCTTAAGTTCTAATTGAATCGAAGTTCATCTCAATCAACCGTTAAAAATGACAACGTCTATAGGAATACCAAAGAGCTGTATTAGAGCTCTATGAGTAATACATGCTCTTCTAATGCCTATGCGTTATACACATAAAACGAGGCGACAGTAGAGTGTGGTGAGGCGATATTATAGAGTGCGGTTTGGTCATATTGGTGAATTTACCGATGAACTTGCATTTTTAACATTCATTATTTTTAGTAGAGTGACAAATAAAGCCCCTGGAGCCGAAACTCATGTCTTTTGAAGCGAATCGACCGTTAAAGGTGACAACATCTTAGTATCAAATGCTCTTCTAATGCCTATGCGTTATACACATAAAACGAGGCGACAGTAGAGTGTGGTGAGGCGACAGTAGAGTGCGGTTTGGTCATATTGATGAATTTACAGATGAACTTGAATTTTAAACTTAAATTATTTTTAGTAGAGTAACAAACAGAGCCCCTGGAGCCGAAACTCATGTCTTTTGATGCGATTCGACGCTTGAAAATGACAACATCTATAGTATTACGTGCTCTTCTAATGCCTATACGATGCGTTATACACATAAAACGAGGTGACAGTAGCGTGTGGTGAGGCGACAGTAGAGTGCGGTTTGGTCATTGGTGAATTTAGCGATGAACTTCAATTTTTAACATTAATTATTTTTAGTAGAGTGACAAATAAAGCCCCTGCAGCCGAAACTCATGTCTTTTGGAGCGATTAGACCGTTAAAAGTGACAACATCTTAGTATTAAATGCTCTTCTAATGCCTATGCGTTATACACATAAAACGAGGCGACAGTAGAGTGTGGTGAGGCGACAGTAGAGTGCGGTTTGGTCATATTGGTGAATTTACCGATGAACTTGCATTTTTAACACTGATTATTTGTAGTAGAGTGACAAATAAAGCCCCCGGAGCCTAAACTCATGTCTTTTGAAGCGATTCGACCGTTGCGGTTTGGTCATATTGGTGAATTTACCGATGAACTTCAATTTTTAACACTAATTATTTTTAGTAGAGTGACAAATAAAGCCTCTGGAGCCGAAACTCATTTCTTTTGGAGCGATTCGACCGTTAAAAGTGACAACATCTTAGTATTAGCTCTTCTAATGCCTATGCGTTAACACATAAAACGAGGCGACAGTAGAGTGCGGTTTGGTCATATTGGTGAATTCACCGATGAACTTGAATTTTTCACTTAAATTATTTTTAGTAGAGTGACAAACAGAGCCCCTGGAGCCGAAACTCATGTCTTTTGATGCGATTCGACCGTTAAATGTGACAACATCTTAGTATTAAATGCTCTTCTAATGCCTATGCGTTATACACATAAAACGAGGCGACAGTAGAGTGTGGTGAGGCGACAGTAGAGTGCGGTTTGGTCATATTGGTGAATTTTTCGAAGAGCTTGAATTTTTAACTTCAATTATTTTAGTAGAGTGACAAACAGAGCCCCTGGAGCCGAAACTCATGTCTTTTGATGCGATTCGACGCTTGAAAATGACAACATCTATAGTGTTACGTGCTCTTCTAATGCCTATGCGTTATACACATAAAACGAGGCGACAGTAGAGTGCGGTTTGGTCATATTGGTGAATTTACCGATTGACTTGCATTTTTAACACTGATTATTTTTAGTAGAGTGACAAATAAAGCCCCTGGAGCCGAAACTCATGTCTTTTGAAGCGATTCGACCGTTAAGAGTGACAACATCTTAGTATTAAATGCCCTCTAATGCCTATGCGTTATACACATAAAACGAGGCGACAGTAGAGTATGGTGAGGCGACAGTAGAGTGCGGTTTGGTCATATTGGTGAATTTTTCGAAGAGCTTGAATTTTTAACTTCAATTATTTTAGTAGAGTGACAAACAGAGCCCCTGGAGCCGAAACTCATGTCTTTTGATGCGATTCGACGCTTGAAAATGACAACATCTATAGTATTACGTGCTCTTCTAATGCCTATGCGTTATACACATGAAACGAGGCGACAGTAGAGTGTGGTGAGGCGACAGTAGAGTGCGGTTTGGACATATTGGTGAATTTACCGATGAACTTCAATTCTTAACATTAATTATCTTTAGTAGAGTGACAAATAAAGCCTCTGGAGCCGAAACTCATGTCTTTTGGAGCGATTCGACCGTTAAAAGTGACAACATCTTAGTATTAAATGCTCTCTAATGCCTAAGCGTTATACACATAAAACGAGGCGACAGTAGAGTGTGGTGAGGCGACAGTAGAGTACGGTTTGGTCATATTGGTGAATTTACCGATGAACTTGCATTTTTAACACTGATTATTTTTAGTAGAGTGACAAATAAAGCCCCTGGAGCTGAAACTCATGTCTTTTGAAGCGATTCGACCGTTAAGAGTGACAACATCTTAGTATTAAATGCCCTCTAATGCCTATGCGTTATACACATAAAACGAGGCGACAGTAGAGTGTGGTGAGGCGACAGTAGAGTGCGGTTTGGTCATATTGGTGAATTTTTCGAAGAGCTTGAATTTTTAACTTCAATTATTTTAGTAGAGTGACAAACAGAGCCCCTGGAGCCGAAACTCATGTCTTTTGATGCGATTCGACGCTTGAAAATGACAACATCTATAGTGTTACGTGCTCTTCTAATGCCTATGCGTTATACACATAAAACGAGGCGACAGTAGAGTGCGGTTTGGTCATATTGGTGAATTTACCGATGAACTTCAATTCTTAACATTAATTATTTTTAGTAGAGTGACAAATAAAGCCCCTGGAGCCGAAACTCATGTCTTTTTGAGCGATTCGACCGTTAAAAGTGACAACATCTTAGTATTAAATGCTCTCTAATGCCTATGCGTTATACACATAAAACGAGGCGACAGTAGAGTGTGGTGAGGCGACAGTAGAGTGCGGTTTGGTCATATTGGTGAATTTACCGATGAACTTGCATTTTTAACACTGATTATTTTTAGTAGAGTGACAAATAAAGCCCCCGGAGCCTAAACTCATGTCTTTTGAAGCGATTCGACCGTTGCGGTTTGGTCATATTGGTGAATTTACCGATGAACTTCAATTTTTAACACTAATTATTTTTAGTAGAGTGACAAATAAAGCCTCTGGAGCCGAAACTCATTTCTTTTGGAGCGATTCGACCGTTAAAAGTGACAACATCTTAGTATTAAATGCTCTTCTAATGCCTATGCGTTATACACATAAAACGAGGCGACAGTAGAGTGCGGTTTGGTCATATTGGTGAATTTACCGATGAACTTGAATTTTTAACTTAAATTATTTTTAGTAGAGTAACAAACAGAGCCCCTGGAGCCGAACTCATGTCTTTTGATGCGATTCGACCCTTGAAAATAACAATATCTTAGTATTAAGTGTTCTTCTAATGCCTATAAAAAGGCGACAGTAGACCGAGGTCTGGTCATATTGGCGACCACTAAAATTGGATTTACAACAAAATATTTTGATAATAAAGTGCCGAACTAAATACACTTACCTGTCTTCTAAACTCTGGTGTTTTGATGTGATTTTAGCATAAAAAATGACTATCATGTTAGTATCTTGTTCTTCCAATGCTTGTGTTGTACTCTCAAAAACCAGGCGACAGTATAGGAGTGCTTTGAGGCGACTGTATAGACTGAGGATTTTGGTAATATTTGTGACATTGCCAATGAAAATGATATTTCTGTATGAATTACTTTATGTATAAAATGACAGACAAAGAAGCCAGAGAAAATGACAACATCCTGTATAGATTGTTCTTCCAATGTCAATGTTTTGTACACAATGCACACACACACACACACACACACACACACACACATAAATATATGTATATATATATATATGTATACATAAGAATCATATAACAAATATGATTCAGAGTTTCTTCAAAACTAAAAATAAATTGAGAAAAAATTGAAGATGCACTGCCTTAGAAGTGGATTCTGCTCTATGCACACTCATCGATGGTTTGCAGTCAACCCTTCACACTACTTCTGTTACTGATTTCTTTCCGTGCAAACAATGGCTGAAGGGAAAATCCAGTCGAAATATACATTGTCTCAGAATAAAGAGTACAAAATTATGTGTATAACAGTAAAATTCTGATCAAAACAGAAGAAAAACAATGAAGTTGTGACATTTTGAAATTTCGCTAATTTCTCACGAAAGAGTTCTTGAACAGTCTTTATGAATATACAAATGGCAAAATGAGCACGCCTTCCCCTCACAACTTTCCATATTATTTGTAAATATGGACAAAGCTGAAATCCTGATATACCTATCTGATAACTATTCTGAAGTTATTCAACACGGAATAACATCATGTTTGAGATTTCACTGACGGAAGCATTGAATTTTCATTTTTTTTTTTACACAATCAGTAGAGAACTGTGAGGTTGTAACATGGTTATATAACTCATTTACATAATATCCACTGTACAAGAACTGTTTTGCAGAAATTAGCAAAACTTCAACATTTCATAACTTCTTAATTTTTCATTAGTTTTCAGTCAAATTTCTACTGTTGAACTTGTAAGACTTTACTTCTTTTTTTTTTTTATTAAACTACTTACTTTTGGAATGGATCCTGAAATCCCTAGGAACTCTCATACTATAGAATGCAAACACAAGAGCAAGGTTTCAACTGTTTCTTATACCAGGCCTCAGACTTCTGTATTTGTTTAAAAAAAAAAAAGTAGCTAAAATGTTACCAGGACACAAGTTTTTGCTTGTCATAGAGAAGTCTTACACAACTTAACTTCACAATAATAACATGAAACATATTTCCCCTGAATTGTCGACTAGCTGGAGAAAAACATGAAGTTGCAAGACCTTGTTGATTTGCTCCATAATGTACTCGTACCATGGTAGCATACTGTCTGCTACTCATAATAATCTTACCTGCACAACTTTGCAGAATGGAAGCATGTTATATACAAACTTGTGATGCACTTGTGCCACTCTTAATGCTTTGTGGCCCACGTTGACACACCATTCTTGCTCTCATACTTTTGCATCAGAAAACAAAATAACTGAAATTATTTTACTCGGTACATGTCTTTGGCTTGTCTAAAAAAAAGTCTTACATAACTTTACTTCACAATAATCACTTGAAACATACTTCCTCTTAATTGTCTACTAAATACTTTGTGGGCCACATTGACAGAACAGGCTTATCTTAGATGTTGTGAGCAAAATGTCGTAATTACAAAAAGAATAACATACATCGTAGTCATAATTGTACAAAAGAAGGTTGAAAAAGAAGAAAGAGATAGATAGAGATGTACACCCAATGACCAATTCGTTGAAAATTCAATCAAAACAAGATGCGAACATAATATGTGATTTCAGAAGCTTTTTAAATGTTTCAATGGTCTCTGCTGATCGGATCCTCAGTGGAAGAGCGTTCCAGAGAGATGGGGCTGCAGCAACAAAGGCTTTTTCTCCGAGAGTGGAGATTGTTCTTTTAACCGTTAATTGTTTATTATTACATGAACGGAGATTTCTGCCAGGGACGTATTCTGAAACAAGGTTTTGCAAATATTTTGGAGCTGAAGAATGTGATACTTTCCATGTATGAAGAAAAATTCTAAACTCTATCCTCTTGGATACTTATAGCCAGTGAAGATTTTTTAGAACTGGGGTAATGCTGGAGAAGCAAGATGTTCCACTGAGGACCCGAGCAGCAGAGTTCTGAGCACGCTGTAGTTTGGCCAGTTGGTAAGATGAAGCCTTGAACAATAATGCATTTCCATAATCAATACGAGACAAAACATACGAATGAATAACAGAGGCTGCAACTTTGTTTTATAAGGATTTCCTGATACTTATGTGAATATTGCGTATAGTTGCAAATATACAGATCGACATGTGTTTGTAATGTGCGTCGCCATTGACATTTCATGGTCAAAATAAACTCCCAGATTCCTACAATTTGATACAGATTGTACATTGACACGTCCAATTCGTAATGATTGACTACGGACCTTTGCTGGCAGATGTTCTGATGCAATTATCATGAATTCACTTTTGTCATCATTCAGTTTGAGTTTGTTCCGTATCATCCAAGCTGTCATATCATTAATACATGCTTCAAGTCTATGTCTGGTAGAGGCCTCACTTAAAGGATTAGATGGATCGAATAATCACATGAAACATACTTCGTATGAATTTTCTGGTAACTGGAGACAACTACCAAGCTGGAAGACCTTGTTGATTTTGCAGCATAATATACTCTTACCATGGGAGCATACTGTCTGTTACTCATAAGAATCTGACCTATACTGCACAACTTTGCGGAATGCAAGCATGTTGAATACAAACATAACTGGTGATGCACTTGTGCCACTCTTAATGCTTTGTGGTCAAAGCTTGCAAACCATTCTTGCTTTTATCCTTTTGCACTGGAGAAAACAATAACTGAAATCATGTTATTGTTAACATGCTTTTGGCTTGTCATAAATAAGTCTTCGACATCTTATTTTCAAAATAATCACATGAAACATATTTCGTCGGAATTGTCTACTAGCTGGAGACAAATATCAAGTTGCAAGACCTTGTTGATTTTGCACCATTATATACTCTTACCATGGTAGCATACTGTCTGCTACTCACAAGAATCTGACCTATATACTGCACAACTTTGCATACAGAATGTACGGTAAGCATGTTCTAAACAAACTGGTGATGCACTTGTGCCACTCTTAATGCTTTGTGGCCCATGGTGACGCATCATTCCTACTCTCATACTTTTGCATTGGAAAAAAAAAATCTGACATAAAATTTACATAACAGCAAAGCTAGCACTCTTCTATGACTTTGAGCTGCAACAGTTTTAGGATAAATCAATTGGTGCTATAGTTGAAGAGTGCATAGTTGTATTTCTTTCAAGTGGGATTTCTGAAAAATGTGATAGCGTGCAAGCACATGCGGCAGTAAAAACTAGGGGAACCAGACTTTTAAACATAATTCAAGCACATTGACACAGACATTTTGTGGTGCCAGTTTTGGGGGTCATATGGCTCAAATCTGCGGAAAGATAATACGAGTACACCACAGTACTTTGCGTCTGTGCTTCTTAGGGAAAGCTGATTTACATTTACAAGCCATATGGAAATTTTGACAGAGTACGCGAAAGACAGCGATCAGGACAATGGCAGCTATGATGGAAAAATGATTACTATGTATCGTTTGTGCTACATGGGCAAGAGAAATACCCAGTTCTTAAAAAGAATCTTAGTAGTGCCCAGAAAGCCATTTCTTACACTTATAAACAATATGGCCACCAAATAATACTTCTTTTTAATCTTCATGAATCGTTACCAACAATTCTTTTAAAGAACTGAAAATTGCAAGGCAAAAGAGATTTTATCCCATGCATGATGAGAAGGCCTGTACATTCAGTGTAGACAAACTGTTCATTGAGTGTTGATGAAAGTTTAAAGAATATAAGGTACAAGGTCAATGAATGAATAAGTGAATAAAATATATGAAATAATTTGTTTGTAAATAAGGGTAATTGAGAGGGTAAACTACTGATTTGATTGAAGATTTTATAAGGTCTTAACTACGTGCATTAACGGAACGAATGAATCTACAACTTCTAAAAGATCTCACGAAAACAGGTAACAGCATGATTAATACTTATCTTATCTCATTTGTATACTGGATCTCCATCCTTTTTTATTTATTTTGTTTTCATTATTTTGTCTAATACTATATACTTGACTTAAATACTGTTCAGGTGATCCTTACTAACCATGAAGGGTTACAAGAAAATATCTGATTACATGTTTCTCACAAGCATGTTGCAGCCAAATATGCAAATTAGCAACTTCAGAAAGTTATGTCCTAAATGGTATATGTGCACATTTTCAGAACAGGCACTTAGTGATAGTTTGATGAAAATCATCTATGCTTTTATAACAAATGCATTTGCATTTACTGTTTTGTGTAATGGGGACTTTGGGCGATCGAGGGGTTAAGCTTGGGCACATACATGTGTAAAATTTTCACTTAGACTTTAGGGCCATGTCTCCTTTATCAATTCCATTGCATTTTATGGAAGTATGAGTATGAACAACTGTATAAAGGTATGTACAAATGCATTCATATCAGGATAAAGTCTCTATCAATTACATTAAACATTCACTGAAAATAAAAGGATCTTGATATACAGCGAGGAAAACATTTACTGGCATGTGCCTATGGTATTTTGCCATGATATACTACATATTTCCTATAATAAGATGGTTGGAGAAGATGTATTTCTGAAATTGCAATCTATGCTGATTCAGCCGCCATTTTGCATACACAATTATGATTTTTTGATTTGGTATACTAATTTTGGGCAGAAGAGACTGTTTCCCCAAGTTATCTTTACAAGATTGAAATGTCATTATGACCTTAATGCAAGCCACTTGGTAGAATAATGCATTATAATATATATACTTGGAGAACTGATGTCTCCATCCAGAATGATTATGTGACATAATGTGACCATGCATCACAAAACCAACAAAACGTTGCCAGACATTGATATTTAGTTAAGGGCAGATTCTTAAAGAGCGGACTCTAAGCTTTAAAATGATGTATCACACAATTCAAATGGACTCCCCTAACCTATCTAAATACTAGAACGAAAGCACACACTCTGGAAAAGTGTGAATTGAGAAAAGAGGGTCTATTCAAGCACTTAATCTTTACCAAGCCGTGCTAGCTGTGCAATGAATGTAAACCACTGGAGCTACCACAATGAAGGAATTATCAGATTAAGCTGAAATTGAGCATGCTCCTTTAACATATTGTATGCATGTTTAATGTCAACTTTCAAATCAGTAGACTTATCGTTTCAAAAGTTATTAGACTTAAAAGTAAAGAGTGTGTAAATAATCTCAAGAAATGAAAAGGGGACATACCTGATCGTTCTACTCTTCCTCCAAAAAGGTTGAAGAAAAACTGCTGAAAACACAATTTCACATTCATGTTATGATCCCAAACTAAAGAATTATGTAGAAGGATAGCTCTTTCAGCAAATATGAAACACACAAGATTGACTCAGTTGACCCATTTCCCCTTTCAAGAGTCCTCACGTAAAATCAAGTGTAAGACTTTTTTTTTTGTGATGCACGGTCACATATGGAAGATGGTCCTCTATATTCACCTACTCATACTGTGCCTTACACACAGGGCATACAAAGTCACCCTTTGGAGGTCTGCAGATGTCAACAAATATGAGGTGACACCACCTCCCACACACCTCACAACAAACCCAGTCTGCTGGCAGAGGGGGCTTGCTGCACCCCACAGCATCACAGATTCGTCTTTGCTTGGGTGGTTTCACTGCTGCTGCCAGTAATGCCCTTAGTACATATCCCTCATTTTTCTTGCATGTACCTGACCAAGGCTAGCTGGATTCAGACCTCTTGTGATCGCTAATGCGTTCTAAAGACAAAGACAAATAATAATACTATTAATAATAATAATAATAATAATAATCATCATCATCATAATAATAATAATTAATGAACATAACTATGTATGTATGTATGTTTGTTTGTTTGTGTGTACAATGTATATATATATATATATATATATATATATATATATATATATATATAGATATATACACACACATATACACATATATACGTATATTCATTAACATTTATGTGAGTAAAGAAATACGTAACCAATCACGTGTACTATTACATCTAATTAGGAAATACAATCTTAAACATATTCCTAAAAAAAGAGTCAGGAGACTGGCTCAACAAATGTGATAATATCAATAAGCAAACTTGGAACATCAACATGCTGAAACATGTAAAATTCACATTCTAGTGTATGAAATCTATATGTGAATGTCTTATTATAGTCAACTAGTATTGATAAGATATCAACATGAAATCATCAAGCTCGTCTACCTGGGTTTAAAGGACCATTAACAAAGCTGTTGTAAGTAAAAGATGAAGTGGATCTGTAATTGACGTTGTCAAAGTAATAAATGTCATTACTGCAGACACATAACACTAAGATTTCATGTTCTAGACTGACCTTGTAAGAAAATAGCAACACAGCATTCAGAGGAAATATTCATTTCAACTCCCAAAAGACAGGTCAGTTCAACTGTCACACAGACAGAAAGACAGACGAAAGGACAGACAGAACGACAACCTGAAAATATATAATGCCTCAGGTGACACTTTATGGCGTATCTGAGGCATAAGAACTTCCTGAGAAAATTATTGTCAGTCAGTACAACCATATGAGTAGGCCTACAGTTTCATGAAGATAAACCTTTAGCCATTTCTGAAATATGGTGAGAATTCAGTTCTACTATTTTCTATGATTAACCCCATGATTTTAAATGCGTGTAGGCCCTATTCTTTTTGTTAACTGTAGTACTAGCATACCTATCTATACAATTCACATCAAACCTTTGATCTTGAGAGATTTAGCCCTAGACTAGTTGTTAGTCTCTGTAGCAGATACCATGGTCAGCCAACATAAAAGCCTGTTTGTTGTTGTTGTTTTTGTTTTCTCTAAACTTGCAATTAAGTGTTATGGGATGGACAAATAAACAACCTGAAAGCATGCAGTACCTCTTCACTTTTACATGATGGGCACAAGAAAAGAATATATTAGTATATGTTCTTGTTCACAGAATATTTGAAATAAAGAAGAATGCTAGTCCTGTTTAATTACCAGCATTACAAAGGCACCACACGAACTTCCATCCTTCTGCAGTGCAGACGTCAGGGACTCATCATGGCTCCACTCAACTTGGAGCTCCCCTGTTTCTTGGGCCCTCTGTGCCATGGAGTGCCTTTACCAACATACAGAAACAGATAAAGGTAAAG
This sequence comes from Diadema setosum, assembly GCF_964275005.1. NCBI lineage: Eukaryota > Metazoa > Echinodermata > Echinoidea > Diadematoida > Diadematidae > Diadema > Diadema setosum. The sequence goes on along the minus strand of NC_092689.1, from coordinate 10,789,577 downwards.
GTAAAGGTTTACTGAAGAGCTACAGCCAAAATGCAAAAAAGGAGATAAGATTGAGGTGGTGGGGATGAGGGCTTGACTCTCATTAGCTTCAAAATGAAGTCAACTTGTTGGCATTACTTAAGTAATTGGATCTATTAATAGATGACAACACTCTATTTGTAATTCATTAAAAAAAAATCAGCGTTGATCTAGACACACACATAGAACATCTTTCTTATGGACGAAAAAATGTATTTGATTTTTTTTTTTTTGTCCTGGCTTATGCTGAGGTTAACCAAATACCCTATTGGAGATCACAAGTATAATATGTGACCCGCTACAACAAAAGGATCCGAAGGTCGGGGGAGGACAATCTTCTGAAAATGGCATGACATCATTCCCTTACTCTTCTACTCTAATGTCATATTTAGTACAACTCGTAAAAGTACTCAATTGCGGAGATGTCAGTGATTATATTAGCGCATGTCAAGTGGTTGAGGAAATCAGAGTTTCGAGAAAAACACCTTCAAAGTTTTCCTTCCGACGATAACATGATCAAGGGGTGGCGAGACAGTTTTCATTGCTTGACAATAGAAGGCACGCTCCCAGCATTAACAAACTCATGAACCTTAATTGAGAAAGTATCAAGTGACAAAGCAATAAGAAATTTAAAACAAAGCCTTTTTTGATATATTTTCTAGTGCATTTCAGGATTCGGTGTCATTTGCCACTCCTTCGCCATTCATTCCATTTTGTCCAAATTTGGTGACTTTTCCTAAAATCTTATTACAGACATTTTGATATATAATTTAGCTATCTTTGCTATTGCTGGTTGCAATGGCAACTATAAACTGACAACCGTGTCAGTCAGACTTTGCATCTTTTTTATGTTCCAATTTCAATTAACAATATTACACTGTATGAAATTAGTGTTTCTTCGCTGAAACTTTCTGAAGAAGCCAAATGTGAAGTAATGATCTTTTTTAATGAAAATGCAATGTTGCCATGGTTATGCGTTATGATATCCTGACTACAAAACACTCTTGTGGTCTGTACCTCTACCTATGAAAGCAATTGAAACTCGGGTCAATTGTAAAAAAAAAAAAAAAAAAAAAAAAAAACTGAGGGAGTTAGGTCAATAAACATATTGTCCTTTGATTTGTAGAACTGTGAAAAAGAAATGTATGTACGTACATGACAATGTACTCACTATAACATATTCATTTAATGGTTCATTAAACACCACTGAAATGGAGGGAATAAAAGTTTGATATCAAAACATAACATATATGTCCATTGGCATTCTGTACATTATCTTTGAAGAGACAAGGGGGGTTTGTTCTTCTCCTATGATAGTAGTTGCACATGTCAAGTCTGGGGTCAATTGTTAAAAACCTAAGGGAATATAGGTCAATACACATAATAAATGTTCCTTTGATTTGCAGAACTGTGAGTGAAAAATTGAATGTACATGTTTATATACTCACTGTAATAAATTCATTGAATGGCGTACTAAACACCATTCTAAGAATAAAAGATCGATATCAAAACATAACATATGTCTATTGGCATTCTGCACATTATCTTTGAAAAGCTGACCTGAACTTGTCCACGTATAGATGGTGTGATCAGATCCCGAAGGGAGTCAGGAACAGACATTTTCATTTCTGGAACATTTGCCACAAGAAGGATCTAGTGGCTCTGTCTAATGTTGATTGGCATAAATGCCCACTTGAACTTTGAAAGGGTCACCTACAGGTAAATAAACCAATACTCTCATTTTAAAGTGAATGACAACTTTTCGTCATTCGTTACAATGTCTAGTAGTTCAAGGAGGTATATGTGGGTTTTTTTCATACATCATTTCAACGATTTGAGGATCGATGTATGTGGGCATTTTATATTTTATGATTTTTTTTTCAAAGCGTGGAATTGGTTCTTTTGACAGATTTCGATCTGCTCAAGCAGTTGATAAGCTTTATCATCTCATATTTTTTTAATTGCCAACAATTCTTTGTTACTACACAAACCCACTCTTAGAAAAGTGGCATTCACTTGCTGTTCCTAAACTTTACATAAATTTACGTTCAAAATTAAACTCTTGATGATTAGCTTGTAGTTAATTGCCGTGTGAGTGCACTCAAAAGCTAGCAATCTTAAAGATTAGTTGATGATTAGAAACACTGTCATCATCAGTGAGTACACAGAATAATGTTAGTAATTTTTTATTATTACTATTAAGCACCTTTATCTAACAAATCATTGAACACAGCCAGAGGCTGAATTAAAATTGATTTTATAAAAATGAAGAAACAATATTTATATGCAATATAACATGAATATAAAAATGTGAAATTACTACAGGCTCATACAAAACAAGAAAAAAACCGCATACATAGTAGGGAAATAATCAAAGCTTGAGTTGACCTTTTAATTGGCCATTGACCCTTGACCTTTGACCATAACATTTTCGCAACAATCATACACTGCCAATCAGTATTTGCATATTCACTAAGTTCCATGAATGATGTATAGGCCTACCTTGAACCATTTTCGAGATATGAGGAAATATAAAATTTTCACGTTTTCACTCAACGCTTTACATTTGATTTTTGACCTTATTGCCCAAAATATTCTTTCTCTTTCTCTCGCTCTAAAAAACCCCCCACAATATTATGAGTGCTGATACTCACTCATCTGAGTACAAACCCAAAGATTGTTACACAATATACACCAGTGCCCAACATCACCTCACAACAATAATCAACGAACTTGTGAGTTTGCGTCTGAGTCAACCTCCAGCTGCGCTATTTTGCATGGGTATATTAAAGGTTAAGTGACAAGATTCTGCAATTCCTGTACAAAAATTGAGCAGGATTCACTCTTAAAGGACAAGTACACCTTCATATACATAAGGATTGAGAGAGTGCAGCAATATTAGTAGAACACATCAGTGAAAGTTTGGGAAAATTGGACAATCCGTTCAAAAGTTACGAATATTTTAAGTATCTGCGCAGTCACTGCTGGAAGAGAAGACTACTACAGTGTATGATGTCACATGCGTACAACTACATAAGGAAAATAAAAAGAGAATTTCACAAAACTTTACTTTTTGAATAAAGTGCACATTTCTTCGACTTGCTACTGACGTATGTTAAGGGTAATATTATTCCCCCTGCCTTCTGAAAGAGAGAAGTCCAGTGTTCTTTTGTTATGCGAGAAAAATGGAAATATGTTGAATTTTCTTTATTCTTTCTTTATATAGTTGTACTCATGTGACATCACAAGCTATAGTAGTCTTTTCATCCAGCCGTGACTGAGCAGAAAATTAAAAAATTAATAACTTTTGAACAGATTGTCCGATTTTCCTCAAACTCTCACTGATGTGTTCTACTAATATTGCTGCATTCACTCAACCCACATGTCTATGAAGGTGAACTTGTCCTTTAAGTTTTATCTTAAAGTTTTGTGCACATGTGAACATGCATTGTGAGGTCAAGACTGGAGCTAATCATCAACTGCTATACGTAAGTTTCATATTTAGCAACTGCGTATGAAAGTAACTTAAGTCTTTTGTGTTGGTAATAACACAACTGCTTTACAGTAGAAAAACATTGCCTGCAAAACTCGTGACCATACCTTCTTGAACTGCCATTCCACGGACATTCCACTGTACAGCAACACACGAGGGTAAGATGAACACATGTCCATAGTCCTGTACATTGATTTCATTTCGAAGAAGATGGAGGTGCTCATTTATGACCTAACAAAATATAATCCAAGAAAGAAACAAAACCTTCCGGTTATCACTTTTAAACAAAATCTTGTATTCACAAAATCAAGAAAGTATTAAAAATGTATTACAAATTAAGGAGGAACTACAATCATCAGCACTCTGCCCCAGGGTACATAAAGAACAAAGTAAAAAAGTCACCTATTGAAAGTAAAATGGATGGCACTGGTTCATATACCACTTTCCTATCTTCTTCTGAGGCTTTGGTTGTCAACATGCCCATGTACTTATCTACTTTTTGTTTTGCAGTAAAATAATGCACAAAAAATGGAGAATTCCTTAATTAAACTGTCCAGCAAATAGCTCAATATTTCCTTCATTTTTAAGACCTTGAGATCTAATCTGGTGGGAACATTCATTTGTATACTTTGTTTTGTAATGTCATCTTCTCAAGGGAATGTGTAATGCTACGGCATGGCACACACAGAAGCAAAAAAGAAATACATTGTATGTATATATCAATATACATAATTATATGCCCACATATATAATATATATATATATATATATATATATATATATATATATATATATATATATATATATATGTATATGTTTATAGAGAGAGAGAGAGAGAGAGAGAGAGAGATACGCGGGGAAGGCATCACCAAATTGCACTCCTGTGGGCTTGTTCTCACAGTCCCATTTTTGTGACTGTCATCACTATCATTGCCACACATACTGTATATTCCAACATAGGGAGATTTCAACAATTGGTGTGTAGTTCGGATCTGACCTCGGCAGCTTTTTTTCTGTAACCAAAGTTACATATTCACCAGATCTATCAAAGTGTCACAAGATATTTCAGACTTCGAAGACTATACACTTGGACTGACTGATGATGAGCAGCAGGCTATAATCATCATTTTCAGAAAATGTTCTTCCCCTATATACATAGCTTTACCGTAGGTCTGTATACTCGGCGAGATCTAAAATTCAGCTCCCCTTCTCACACTTAAAAAGCTAACCTCCACAGCTAAGGACAAAGGACCCTCAAATACAATGTCTTCCACAATTTCCCAAGTTAAACGTAGACCTAATTAAAAGTTCATTCAAGGTGGCCAACTTAATTCCCTAACAAAACAGCTATTAAGTTTCTTGGCTGTTATTTTATTGTATTTTGCACAACTGCAGGAAATTATGCAGCTCGGGTTCATCATTTAGTTTACTCTCAAGTCGGGTATCATTGTACTCAGACTGTTTAGGACGGCTATATATCCACTTAAATTTGTACTTGCCGATCGTACCCTTCCATATCAGATAAAACACGTGCCGCTGTACATTCGTTTACTGCATAGCTGCTGTAAACATGATATTCATAAGATGAGCGGACGTGGGGAAAAACCTAGATTGGCGATCGCCTATTTTTGAAGTTACAAGTGGAAATGAAATGGGTGGTTCTTATTATGGTCCATCAAACCAAGTTTTGGTGATAAAAATTAAAAAAAGAGGGAGCAAATGAAGACAAAAAAAATCTTTCTCCAATAACGTGGGAAAAGAAATATTAAAGAAAAATTACGAGGCCCTGAGACCCATGGATTCCCACGGGTAATTACTTATTAAACCTAATGACTATGATCCCCCTCCCAAAATAACAATAATAATTATAATAACAATATAACAATAGGGGCCTAATAAGAAGAATAATATGATGATAATAATGATGATGTATAGTCTGAAGCAGATAAACGGATGATTCTATGATCTATCAAACCAAGTTTTGGTGACTGAAAACAAAAAGGAGGAAGCAATTGAAGACGAAAATATAATATTTTTCTCCCGTAACGGCGGAAAACAAATAGGAATGAAGAAAAATGTTAGGCCTTGACACCAGCCGTGGATTCCCTCGGGTGCTTGCATGGATGCAAGAGCAGGGGGTATAGGAATATGTTATATTAATATCAAAGTCATAGTGTCAATAGTATCTCCCCGTTTTGACGGGAAGAATCTGTGGGCAGAACTTTCCGAGAATCTCATAAGCGCTTTTGGTAATGTTTCTCTGAATATTTGTTTTTGTTTGTTTGTTTGTTTGCTTGCTTGTTTTTTCTGCGGGGGAGGAAATGTGTGTGTGTGTTTGGGGGTTGGACGGTGGTCATGGGTAGAAGAGAGCACAAGTAACGAAAGAATGAGAAAACTTTTCTCTTTATTTCATGTTCTTTATCATCATTCTTTATCTATATAATTCTTTATTTTATGTGCAAAATCGTATATATGAGAAAAAAATGAAACCCCTCAGACCCGTGGATTCCCACAGGTGCTGCTAGTATATATATATATATATATATATATATATATATATATATATATATATATATAATACTCAGTACTATATACACTCACCTCACACATTCACATCAACACACATTGCACTCATACATCTAACAATGCATGCTGGCACATACCTTACCGTTCAACCAATTGGGATGTATGAGGGTTTCAAAGTCCCGGTATTCCAATACATCACCACACATGGTACCGAGCTTTCTTATGCATGGGCAAGGTGACATTCTCCACATCAATCTCTTGGAGAAGTTTTCTGATGGCACCTGCAACGATTGATCCAAGCAGAGTGAGTAAAAACTATATTATGTGTTAAAGCTGTGTACCTGATATTTCATACTTGATGCTGTATAAATCTTACTTATACATCTTCACGAAGTAATACTGGAATAAACTACAAATGTATCATGAGGGGTGTCGACCATAGTGATGCACTCTTTTTTTTTTTACAAAGGCAAATGCCAAAATGTGTCTCGCCCTTAAGCGTATAGAAGAAACTAGAAGTATCACTGAAGGTGATTAATACCCCCGCCCCTAGTGTTGCTTTATAGTATGTGATGTCATGAGGGCATTGACGTTAATACCAAGTTTGTGCACTTGTCGAATTGGAAACAGAATAATTTTAGTTTACTGTACAATTTTAGAGTTGACAATGAGTTCCACAAGGTTTGGGTAAAAAGTAAGGTTACCATGGCAATGCATTATCTGATACAAACGCAAGGGACATTTTGCATAACTACACTTAAAGACCATCATACACACCAAATTTCACCTTCATAGATTAAACGGTTCAATTTGATACAAAAATGAGTGGTTACCATGGCAACACATTTTTCTTATATTTACGCATTGGTGTCTTGCATAACCTTTAACAAAAACCCAGGTTCATGATTGGTTGTTGCTATGGGAAGTTGCCATTCCAGCAATAGTTGCCATCCTAACATCTTTTATTAAATGGGGCCCATACAGGTGTCACAAGTTGATTTTCATGCAGTGGCAGACTTGCAATCCAAGTGTTGGCCTGAAATATCCTAAATATGTTCAGGTAGACAATCGCATCTTCTATTTCCCACACTGAAAGACAAACAACAAGACTTTCAGCAGCAGCAGCAACAACAACAACAAACAGCAACAACGCCACCACCACCAACAACAACAATAACAAACCTTGTGTAGGTCTCTGTCTTGGTATTTCCGGGGGTGCACTCTTGCGCAGAGGTTTCTCTTGGGTAAAAATGGAAGAAGAATTCATGATAAGCACAAACTAGAATTATCACTGAATGTGATTAATACCCCCGCCCCTAGTGTTGCTTTATAGTATGTGAAGTTATGAGGGCAATGACGATAATACCAAGTCTAACAACTAGAACAATCTGAGTATCTCTGTTAAAATCTAAATTAGATCTAAACTTGTCATTATAAAATACATTTTTTTTTGTTACAAAATACAAGGCCACGAAAGTATTATCAAAGAAGTATTTATCACTTGCACCATTCAGATATTGATATTTGATTACCAAATCTGATGTTACAAAAGGAGAAACAAAGAATTTTTTACGGGAGGGCCTATACTCAATGTACATCTCCATAGTTTACAACACGCCCGTTACTAACCACTGCAACAACAACACATGCAATCTACAATAT